>NW_028270189.1:19508577-19809065 GCF_037043375.1 Chiloscyllium plagiosum
GGGATATCTGGGCGGCATGGACGATTTGGACCGAAGAGTCTGTTTCCGTGCTGTACATCTCAATGACTCTATGACTTTCTGACTGCATGCCATGATGTAGGGTCAGATGGCACAAAATCTGTGTGGGCAGAATAGAGAATCCGCAAAGTTTGAAAAAAAAACATAGTTGGCGTTATGTACAGGCTTCCAAGGAGTAGTCAGGAGCTGGGGCACAACATACCACAGGTGATAGAAAATATGGGTCATAAAGGCGAAGTACAGTGATCGTGGGAGATTTCAATATGCGGGAGGGGTGGGAAAATCAGGTTGGTAGTGGTTCACAATAAAATTAATTTATGCAATATCTACAATAGGGCTTTTTGGAACAGCTTGTTGTAGAGCCCAGTTGGGAACAGGCAATGCTGGATTTAATGTTGTGCAATGAGGCAGACTATTTAAGGGATCTTAAGGTGAATGAATATTTGGAAGCATTGATGATAATATGACTGAATTTATTCTGCAATTTTTGAGGGAGAAGATAGAATCAGAGGTAACGGTATTACAGCTGAATAAAGGCAACTACAGAGGCATGAGGGAGGAGCTGGGTAGAATTGCTTGGGAGAGGGACCGAGCAGGAAAGACAGTCGAACAGCAATGGCAGGGGTTTCTGGAAGTAATTCAAGAGACACAACAAAGATTCTTCCCGATAAAAAAGAAGCATACTACAGGGAGATGAAGCAACCATTGCTGACTAGAGAAGGCAGGGACAGCATAAAAGCAAAAGAGTAAGCGTATAATGTGACGAAGGGCAGTGGAAAACCAAACGATTTGGAAGCTCAGGTTGGCCAACGGAGGACATCAAAATAATAAATATGGAGGGAGGAGATTAAGTATGAGGGTAAGCTTGCCAGTAAAACAAAGGAAAATGAGAAGATTTTCTTTAGATATGGAACAGACAAAGGCGAGGCAAAGTGGATATTGGGCTGCTGGAAATGGCACAGGACAGCCAGGAACGGGGAACAACGAAATGGCTGAGGACACGAATAAGTTGCCAAAAATTCAAGTGTGTGTAGAGGCAGAGCTGAGTATGTCACCCATCGCCAAGGCAGACGTGGTAGAAAAATACTGAATGGGCTGAATGTGGATAAATTACCTGGACCAGAAGAATAATACAACAGAACTCTCAGGGATAAAGCTAAGTGGTAGTGGAGGCATTCGTGATGATCTTTCAGGAATCATTAGAATTATGGAGTATCCAAGAGGACTGGAAAAGGACTAGCGTAAAATCTCTGATTAACAATGGAATACGTCAGAAGACAGAAAAGTACAGACCAATTAGCCTCATCTCAGACGGTGGTAAGATCCTGCAATCGACCGGGAAGCCTGGGATTTCTGAATATTTGGAGGTGTATAGTAGTATAGGGCAAACTCTGCATGGTTTCATCAAGGGAGTTCATGCTTGACACATCTGCTAGAATTCTTTGAGGAAGTAACGAGAGCTTAGACCAAAGACAGCCAATGCATGTTATCTACTTGGATCTCGAGAAGGCCTTTGCCAAGTGCCACACAGTAAGCTATTGATTGAGATAAGGGCCCATAGTGTTAGAGGCAAGCTGCTAGCATGGATAAAAGTTGGCTTTTTGGAAAAAGGCAGATAGTGGGGATAAAATTATCCTTTTCAGGATGGCAGAAGGTGACAAAATGTGTTCCACAAGACTCAGTGTTGGGGCAACGTTTCACTCTGTACATTAATGGTCCAAAGGGCATTCTAGCTAAGTTTGCAGATATTACAAAGATATGTAGAGAGACAGGTAGCACTGAGGATGTGGACAAGCTGCAGAAGGATTTGGACAACTTAGGAAATGGGAAAAGATGGTGCAGTTTGAGTAAAACATGCACTACTATGAGGTTATGCGCTTTGGTAGGAAGGATAGAGACGTGGAATATTTTCTAAACTGGGAAAAAATTCAGAAGTCTGAAATGCAAAGAGACTTGTTGAGTTAATGCTTCGGAAGGCAAATACATTGAATGGATTTATTTCGAAAGAATTGAATATAAAAGCAGGGATGAACTTCGAAGGCACTAAACGCTCTGATCAGGTCAGAATTAGATTATTGTGTGCAGTTTTGGGCCCTATATCTCAGCAAAGATGTACTGGCGCTAGAGCTGTTCAGAGGAAGTTCACCGGAATGGTCATAGGAATGAAAAGCTTAACATATGACGAATGCTTGAGGATTCTGAAATTTAGAAGAATGAGAAGGAATCTAATTGAAACTTACAGAGTACTGAATGACCTGGACAGAGTGGAGTTTGTGACAATTTGTCCTTTGGTAGGGATCCGAGGTACAGCCACGGATTACAGGGAAAACCTATTTAGAACAGATATAAGGAGAAGCTTCTTCAGCCAGAGTATTGTAATTCTATGACATTCACTGCCACAGAAGGCTATGGAGGCCAGGTCATTGAGTACATTTAAGCCTGTGCAGGATAGGTTCTCGATTGTAAAGGGGATCAAGGGTTATGGGGACAATGAGGTTGAGAAACCTATCTGCTTTGATTGAATGTTGGAGCAGATTCGATTGGCTGAATGGCCCGGTTTCTACTCCTATATCGTCTGCTCATATGGTCTCTGCTAATATTGGCTGTCCTCAGTCCTCATTATAGATTCTGGATTAGTGGTACTGGAAGAGCACAGCAGTTCAGGCAACATCCAAGGAGCTTCGAAATCGACGTTTCAGGCAAAGGCCCTTCATCAGGAATGTGCCTAATGTGCCTGATTCCTGATTAATGGCTTTTGCCCGAAACGTCGATTTCGAAGATCCTTGGATGCTGCCTGAACTGTTGTGTTCTTCCAGCACCACTAATCCAGAATGTGGTTTCCAGCATCTGCAGTCATTGTTTTTACCTCATTGTAGATTTATACTTGAATCTGATCTTCATATGATTTATAAAGAGGAACTTTCCAAAACGGATTACTGGTCAATATCATGTTCGCTCACCCTCGTCTCTTCAGCCATGCCCCCAAATCTGTCTGTTTTCTGCCTCCTCCACAATGCCAGAAGCATGCTTTATTTGAAGTCCAGTCAGTGATACTTCATCACAGTTGATTGACATCAAAAGTATCAACAGCATGACCCGCACCTGCCCTCTCTAATCCTGGAATAACAATCTGAATTGTATTTGTCAGGGATAATTGTCTGTTAAGATATCCATGCCGTTTGTCCGTTATAACCCTATGTTGTCTTAGGTACATTTTCTTCTCAGATCGAGTATCGACTATCAAAGTTGTATCAATGTTTTATTGATATTCTAATGACTGATCACGAATTGCAGGTTGCATGTTTCCAATTATAAACAGAGAAACTTGTTGATGTTCTGACAATCCTCTGTCATTACTCCCATATCCAAATCAGATTGAATGATAACACACAAACAATCTACCATCTTCACAAATTCCTTCCTTCAGCCACCCTCATATATCCCACTCAGAATGTGTAAACTTTAAAAGTTATTTTCAAATTTAATAATAACATTATTAATAATATTTCATTGAAAGGGGTTAGCTGGAGCTATTTACTCAGTGAATAGGAATAATTTCCGTCTCTGTCGATTCCAAATGTCTCACTGGAGGATTAGCCTCTTCTTTAACTAAGCACTCGGTTCAAAATATTACCCCATAGTATGAGGGGGAGCATCGCTAACAGCACTAACAGGGATCAGAAGCTGCCGACAGAGAAGGAGGAGAGACCAGAATCTGACATCATTAGACTGGAATGTTCCCACATTGGGCCAAAAACTGAGAACATTTGACCGGAATGTGACAACAATGCATAAGAATTTGAGAACGTTCGACTGGATTGTTCCAAGAATGGATCAGAATCTGAGAACAATAGACTGGAACGTTCCAACAATGGACAGGGGTTTATTCTTGGGTCTTTACTATCTTTCTCAGCCTTGGATATCATGAGCATCACGGATCGAAGAAATCCGTTGGATTATACAAGGTGGCTATTATCCCATCCTCACTATTGTTGGTGTTCCTAGTAAGTCATTCTCTTTGCCTATTAAACCGGGTTGAACTGTGTTTCTGCTCATGATAGGTAAATTTTGGAAACGGGGAAGACAGTGTCTTCACTGCCAACTAAAGAATCCTTTCCTGATGAATTTTATAAAGTAAATTACTATTTATAAATTACTCACTGATATGGGTGAATGAACCAGACTGTTCTCAAACTCCATAATCCTTCTGGCCCTGTATCGGTCTACATTTCCACAAGCTTCCCACTCACAAATCCTGCCCAGTACCACTATTATGATGTGTCGGTCTACTCGTTAGCCTCAGTGTAACATCTGAATAAACTTCAGAATTTTGGCCCTTGTGAAATCTGGAATAATCTGTTTCAAGTCCCTTCTAACCACATGTCCATTACAAAATAATTGCACTTGAGATGTTTAATTTGTACTCTTCATAGAATCTATCAGACATGAAGATAGTGCATGGTGCTCAATCATTGACTCTTAATCTAAAGGCACCAAATAATAACCTGTTGATGTCTCATGAAGCAAGTTGATGGAATTTAAATGAAACTATTATCAATTGTAATAAATAGAAGCCTATCTGATTGCCTCACGTTCTTCAGAGAAGGCAATGGGTCATCCTGCCCTGGTCAGGTCTGTGCGTGAATGCAAATCCACAGCAATGTATTTTACTCTTTACTGTCCTCTGGAACATCTGAACTAGCCACTAAGTTCAAGATCGGCATTTGGACAAACGTATAGACGGAAAATGTTTTGAGGCATATGGGCCAAATGCAAGCAGATTAGACGAGTTTAGTTTGGAAGACTTGGTCGGCGTGGACAAGTTGGGTCAAAGGTTCTGTTTGTGCGCGATATGACTGTATTGTTGTGTTTCTGTTCGCCGTGATGGGAAATTGTGTTGCAGACGTTTCGTCCCCTGTCTAGGTGACATCCTCAGTGCTTGGGAGCCTCCTGTGAAGCGCTTCTGTGATGTTTCCTTGAACATTTATAGCGGTTTGTCTCTGCCACTTCCAGTTGTCAGTTCCAGCTGTCCGCTGCAGTGGCCGGTATATTGGGTCCAAGTCGATGTGAAGGTTGATAGAATCTCTGGATGAGTGCCATGCCTCCAGGAATTCCCTGGCTGTTCTCTGTTTGGCTTGTTCTATAATATTTTCTTGTCCCAGTCGAACTCATGTTGCTTGCCACCTGCGTGTGTGTCTACTAAGGATAGCTGGTCGTGTCTTTTCCTGGCCAGTTGGTGTTCATGGATACGGATTGTTAGCTGTCTTCCTGTTTGTCCTATGTTGTGTTTTGTGCAGTCCTTGCATGGGATTTTGTACACTATGTTGGTTTTACTCATGCTGGTGTCTTGTGTGCTGTTATGAGTCCTAGTGGTCGTAGTAGTCTGGTTGTCAGTTCAGAAGTGTTCTTGATGTATGGTAACGAGGCTAGTCCTTTGGGTAGTGGCATATCCTAATTCCGTTGTCTTTCCCTTAGGCATCTGTTGATGAAATTGCGGGGATATCTGTTTTTTGGCGAATACATTGTAGAGGTGTTCTTCTTCCACTTTTTGCAGTTCGGGTGTGCTGCAGTGTGTTGTGGCCCTTTTGAACAGTGTCTTGATGCAACATCTTTTGTGTGTGTTGGGGCCGTTGCTTTGGAAGTTCAGACCTTGATCTGTGTGTATGATTTTCCTATGTATTTTTGTGGCGAATTTTCAGTTCGGTGTTCTCTGCACCATCACATCTAGGAATGGGAGTAGGTTGTCCTTTTCTTCCTCTCGAGCGAATCTGATTACTGTGAGTGTGGCGTTGATGATCCGGTGTGTGTTTTCTATTTCTGTGGTTTTAATGGTTACAAAGGTTCCATCTACATATCTGACCCAGAATTTGTGTTGGATTTGTGGTAAGACGGTTGGTTCTAATCTTTGCATTACAGCAAAAGGGCCACAACACACTGCAGCACACCCGAACTGCAAAAAGTGGAAGAAGAACACCTCTACAATGTATTCGCCAAAAAACAGATATCCCCGCAATTTCATCAACAGATGCCTAAGGGAAAGACAACGGAATTAGGATATGCCACTACCCAAAGGACTAGCCTCGTTACCATACATCAAGAACACTTCTGAACTGACAACCAGACTACTACGACCACTAGGACTCATAACAGCACACAAGCCAACAGCCACTCTTAGACAACAACTAACCAGGACAAAGGCCCCGAATCCAGCATGAGCAAAACCAACGTATTGTGCAAAATCCCATGCAAGGACTGCACAAAACACTACATAGGACAAACAGGAAGACAGAAAACGATCCGTATCCATACACACCAACTAGCCACGAAACGATATGACCACCTAATTTTAGTAGCCACACACGCAGATGAAAAGCAACATGAGTTCGACTGGGACAAGAAAATATTATAGGACAAGCCAAACAGAGAACAGCCATGGAATTTCTAGAAGCATGGCACTCATCCACGGATTCTATCAAATTTCACATTGACCTGGACCCAATATACCACTGCAGCGGACAGCTGGAACTGACAACTGAAAGCCGCAGATGCAAATCACTATAAATGCCGGAGGAAAACTCGCAGAAGCGCTACACAGGAGGCTCCCAAGCACCGAGAATGTTACCAAGACAGGGGACGAAACGTCTGCAACATAAATTCCCAGCTCAGCGAACAGAACCACAACAACGAGCACCCGAGCTACAAATCGTTTCACAAAATATGACTGTATGAATCTAGAAAGTGAGGGAGAAGGAAGAAAACATATGATGTAAGCAAATTGGCAAGAAATATAAAACAAGCATCACGAGCTTTTCCATGCATATAAAAAGAAAGTTGAAGATGAGTGTGTGATCTTAGACAGAAATGAAGTCAGGAAAGCATTTGAGGACATTTGGAGGGTGTGAGTGCAGAATTGGCTGGAGGGAGCAGGCTGATATTTTATGCCAGTATCTGACGTCATTCCTCACAGGGAAGGTACTGTAAGTATTTCAATGACACAGTCGAAATGGTACTTGGAGGGAAGTTCATGACCTGTCTCTATCAAAAGAAACCAGATTTTTAACAAACATATAAGACTACGGGTAGACAGGCCAGCAGTAATTCATGATTTCAAAAGATATGTTTACAGAAAGACTGTTCACACTGTGTGAAATATTCCATAACTCTCTGGATTACAAGAGTGTTCCAGCGAAACTGGAGACACTCCAATGTGGCGACTGTCTTCAAGAAAGGAAGGAGACAGAACGCAGAATCCATTTAGCCTAACAATTATTGCCGGATATCTTCTAGAGTCTGTTATTAAGGAA
Source organism: Chiloscyllium plagiosum (assembly GCF_037043375.1). NCBI lineage: Eukaryota > Metazoa > Chordata > Chondrichthyes > Orectolobiformes > Hemiscylliidae > Chiloscyllium > Chiloscyllium plagiosum. The sequence continues at coordinate 19,515,900 of NW_028270189.1, forward strand.
GGAATTACAGGGCATTTAGTAAAGCTTCACACAAGGGGATCGATATTTTGCCTTGTAAAATCATGCAAAGTTTTTCTGGCGATCCCTGAGAATGTAATGGGCGGATTGATAAAGTGAGACTGGCAGACACGAGGCTTTCCAGAGATTTTCCACAAGTCATTACAATAAAAAGTTTCTTACACAAGACAAATGACATTTACATGGAATGGCGATTGGTTAACCCATAGGAATCGAAGAATCAGGATTCATCGATCTTTATGATAAAGATATGTCGACTGGAGTACAAGTATCAATCTGACGGCTTCAGTTATTTGCAACCTAAACTGATAGCCTGACGTTGGGAGCTGAGCGCAATATACATCTGAATTTGTGGATGACACAGAGAATGAAAACGCAGGTTTTTACTTAATGCAGAGGACTCCCAAACGAAAGAGCAGCACAAAGTGATTGGCGGGTTCCTGTGTATGAAACATAACGTCAGCATGAAGGGCTCATGCCCGAAACGTCGATTCTCCTGCTCCTTGGATGCTGCCTGACCTGCTGCGCTTTTCCAGCAACACATTTTCAGCAGCAAGTAACTAGGTTTGTACATTACACGGATTCCTGGTATGAAAGGGTTGAAGAGAGTACTCCCGCGCTCGTGGTAGGTTTTCAGAGGCTCACATCAGTGACTCACTGCTCCCGGCAGACCCCTGGTGCAAGCTCCTGCCCTTCGAGTTGCTGCTGCCGCTGAAAAACAAAAAAACAGAAGCGAAACATATCTGAACTGCTACCAATGTCATTATATCGTTACTCAGATAAGGAGACAGAAAATAATCTCAGATGATTTTTATGTTTGTTTTCTCAGAGTAGTGAGCCTTTGTAAATCTCTTCACCGCAGAGTATTGGAGGCACAGATATTGATTTTTTTTTTCAGGCACAGACAGAAGGTTCATAAATAACAACGAGGGAAGGATTATTAGGCAGGAATATGGAGTGTGGGTGAAATGCTGACAGGGGTACCAAATGATACTGATTCAAACCATCCATAAATATAATGCAAAACAAAATTATAACATAGATAAAAAGTTAAAATGCAACACTGACAGAATACAGTTCCAAAGGACCATGGGTCTGCTTTGTCATTAGAGAGAGACCTTTCGTGGTGGTTTACTCTGAGGGTCACCACATGTCGAGTGATGGGGTGAGATTGAGAGAGTGTCCCCATCAGAGTAACCTTTGTTAGTGAGGGGAATTGAACCTGCGCTGTTACCCTCCCACTGCATTACAAACCAGCCGTGTAGCCAACTGAGTGGGAGACAGTGTAACTGTTGCAGCCAGAAACAGTCACAGGCAAAGGGCAAGAGAAGCTTTCAAAATAAGAGAAAAGGTACAATTCAGATAATGGTCAGGGTAATAGTTGAGGATAAAAACGTTCTCTGCCAGAAATTGAATTCTATACCGAGACAATTGTTAAGAATCTGTATTTGGCTGAATACAATAAAGTGAGACAAGTGAATTAGCCAGGATTATTAATTATAATTTGGTATCATTAACCATAAATAAGTGTGTATTTCTGATTGATCTATGGAAAATATGCTTATCATTACGTCGAAGTATAAAGCGGATGGAATATATTGTTTGGAGAGTGCGTTCCCATTGCAAATGCACTTGAACAGGCGCTTGAAGATAATCGGGGTAAAAGTGCCCGAGTGTTGTCTGGTCAGTGACAGGAACCCAGGATTTGAATGATTGAAAATTGCTCTAGGAGAAAGTGAGGTCTGCAGATGCTGGAGATCAGAGCTAAAAATGTGTTGCTGAAGAAGCGCTTATGCCCAAAACGTCGATTCTCCTGTTCCCTGGATGCTGCCTGACCTGCTGCGCTTTTCCAGCAACACATTTTCAGCGCTGAAAATTCCTCTAACATGGAGATGAGAAAACCATCAGATCAGCTGCGGTCTTATTGAACGTTAGAACACATTTTAAGGGCTGAATGGCCTCATGATGGATTTGAAACATATTTGATTTAAAAACGTACATTCCTACTCTTGGGGCACTGATATTTTCCTGAGAGATTGAATTATTTGGAACATTATCCCGAACAACCCATAATCAGCATTCTCCAGAATATTCTATCGCCATGTGGGAGTATTGAAAAGGCGAGAGAGCGAGGGAAAGGGAGAGAGGGAAGCTGCTGCATGTGATAGTGAGAGCTTTGGAGCATGAGCCTTGTTCGGGGGTAGGTGCTAAACAGATATACAGTGAGTGCGTGTGAGCAGAGAGAATACATTGAGCCGGATCCTGACAGAGCAGGGAAAGTTATTGATGCTTGTCCTGTATTGCTGGGCATTTCGTCAGACCGCAGATACTGCACTGATCTCGGTGGTGAGCTCAGACCATGCTCGGTGAGTCTAGATTTATGGCCCCTTCTGGGAAAAGAACAATCCTTTTCTGTACTACCTCATCAACGTGTCCCTGGTGTTAAACCGTGGTGTTAATTGCCCCTTATCTGGCATGCTCTGGGTAAACTGTGCAGGGCTGCTCCAAACAGAGAAAGCTAAACCATGTGCCCATTGGCCTTTCAAAGATGGCACCAGTGCCAGTGTTTCTGGAATAGCCAGGGGCATCTAGACGATGTTGAGTACCTCCAACAATGATGGCTGGGAGAATAGGACTGTGATTGAATGAGAGGGATACCATGGAATGGGGAGGGTAGCTAATGAGGTGAGTTCGATAAGATAGCATCAGGAAACTATTTCGGCCTCGTGCAGACAATTCGTCTGTCACACTCAGTGAAAATGGCACTGAGACAAATTATTGTTAGCTTCAGCCCAATGAGTCGAAGACTCTGCTGAGCGCACGCCGAGCTGCAAAGCTGAAGAACAAATGCTCATTCAGAACTCCATCATCTGAATTCACAGTGATATCCAGTTCACCCATCAGTCCAGGGAATACTGACTAACGTGGCAAGATGCTGTTGAATTATCTTCACTTCAGCATTCTGAAACCTGTGGTCTTCCATTAAATTGTTTTTCAACCTTCCTTTCTGTAGGTGTAATTTTTAAATCATTAACTGTTGTAGTAAGCACATAGTAAGTACAAAGCCACCATTTTAGTCTTCTCTACCTTGTAGTAAGCACGAGCAGACACTCCCCCAGATTTTCATGAATGGAACAATGGAAACAGCTTTCCTCGTGGCTGAGGGACCGCCCACAACCACGGCTGTACGTCATCATCCATATAAGGGAGAAGCGGGGAACTCGAACACTGATTGGCTGGGTGAATAACCAAATAATCTCATCCATCAGGAGGACAGTGGGGAACTTGAACACACATTGGCTGAGACAGTAGAAGGCCCAGCCCACTCCTACATGTATATAACATGCGGGGATTACAATCTGTGTGTGTGCCTCGTGGGAAGCCATTGAGGTAACACCCAGTTCTGCAGAATTGAATAAATAGTTTTGGACGAACTCCTCCGTGTCTTTGTTCTTGGGAAGGGAAGCAGAGTGCCTGATGGGGGGTCGCAGAGTCCCCTATCTTGCACAATTGGGGGCTCTTCCGGAATGCAATAATTATTGCTGGGGCTCTCTTCGGCTCGTGGATCAAGTTTGATACAAAAAGACGCGTCTGGTATATATTTATACTGCTCACTGGATCGGCTTGGTCCGTCAGCCGTCGGCCAATAGAGTGACCCGGCTCATTAAAATAATTTTGAATCCTGGAAAAGGAACACACGGACGAGTGTTGGGACGACCGGTTAGTGACTATACACGGGGCTACACACATTTAAAAAGGCCAGACAACTCCGTGCACGGATCAAGGTAAGAGATTCTTTTGTTCTTCCTTGTTGGCCGCGTGGTTTTGACGGTCATCTGTGAAAACACTTTAGGCGTTTAAGACCATGACCGAAGATAGACCATGGGAAATCAGACTTTTAGGTCCACTAAGGACAAGTCAGGGAGGACTGTAAATGGAAAAGAAATACCCCCCGATAGTCCACTAGGTCGGAAATTGAGTTTATGGACGGAAAGCAGTAGGACAAAGGACTTAAAGAAAGAGACCATGATAAAATATTGTTGTTTTATATGGACCAAATAACCTATCCGCGCCCCCTCGGTAGTTTGGCCCGAGTATGGGTCTGATGAAGACTGGGTGTGTCAACTCCTAAATATATATATATGTTAACAGAAAACAACCGTTTGACCCAGAAGAGAGCAAATACGCCGCCGCCTGGTTGGCGAGTGACTGCGGCGACCCCACGAGTCTCTATCCTCTGATTCCCCAAACAGACCCGAGAAAGCCCCAGAAGTCTTGGGACGTCCTCACCGACGGTTTGCCCCCTTCTGCCCGCCCCCGTATGTACAGCCCGCGCACGGCCAGGCGTCCAGCGCGGACCTCCCTCCTGCGTCGGATAATCCCGGTTCCCGGCAGGTCATGCTCAGTGAGGGAGAGCCTGCTGGGGGGGACACAGGAAGGGAAGAAGAGCCCACCCCAGGCATTAGGAGATCAGCCCGAATTGAGATGCGGAGAGATCAAGAAGAGAGATTGGGTGCTGAGAGGGTTAACAATGTTGAACAGATGAACCCTTTACGAGAGGTGCCGTTTGGGAACGAACGGACCGGATTCGTAGTACAACCTTTAAATTCTGGGGATATCCGACAACTCCGTAATGAACTACCCCGTCTACTGGCAATTTCTGGGGCCCAGTATATACACATGGGCCGAATTGCAGGCCATGATGAGAATACTATTTAATTATGATGAAATTGTCATGATCCGGAATAGTGCAATGGCCATTTGGGATAGGGAGCATCAGGACGGCCCTCAGCGTGGAGAGCAGAAGTACCCCTTAGAGGACCCCCGGTGGGATCATAATGACGAGGGGGGACGGGCTAATATGACAGACCTCAGAAACCTTATAATCAGGGGAATCAAAACCTGCGTGCCTAAACAGCGGAATTTAGCGAAAGCATTCGAAGTTGGACAGAAAAAGGATGAATCCCCGAGTGAGTTTTTAGACCGTTTGCGGGAGTCCATGCGAAAGTATTCAGGTTTAGACCCCGATGGGGAAATAGGCAAGGGCATGCTTAAGGTGCACTTTGTGACTAAGTCATGGCCTGACATTCAGAAGAAATTACAGAAAGTGGAGGATTGGGCTGAAAAAGATGTTGCAGAATCATTACGGGAAGCACAGAAGGTGTACGTTCAGAGGGATGTAATAAGGGAGAAACAGAAGACAAAAATGATGGTGGCAGCCGTACGGGAAGCTTGTAAATCCACCAGAATGGGGGAAGAAGGTTATGGGATGGAAAGAGGAAGGTCGAGGGAAAGTTGGAGAGGGAGAGGAGCGAGACGGGGCAGAAGTGGGAGAGGAGGATCTTATGGAATCGAACGGCCTCAGGCGGCCGGATGTTACCATTGCGGGTAACTGGGACACTTCAAGAGGGATTGTCCCGATTTTAAAAGGGAGCGAGAAGGAATGTATGAAAAGGAGCGCGAACAAATGGATTAGGGAAGTCAGGGGAGGATCGGAACACGGGCCTACCAAGAACCCCTGGTAAATTTACGGGTGGGCCCATTTAGACAAGATGTTACTTTCTTAGTTGACACAGGCGCCGGCAGGTCCTCAATCCCCCTCCATCCTAGGGGGGTTGGCTTCCAGGCTAAAACATTAAACATTTCAGGAGTAAAGGGTGGGGTTTTCAGTGCAAGAATATTTGAACCACAACCCTTGCGGCTGGAGGAGGAGGAGCTCTAAGTGGAACTCCTTCACCTCCCGCACCTTCCCTATGGGTTGTTGGGACGGGATTTAATAGTCCGTTTCGGACTACGAATAGAAGTGGGAGAAGAGGAAGAATTAGCCATTACCATGTCATACCTTAGTGAGTCCCGATTGACAGAGATAGACCCTAGGGTTTGGGTCGCCAAAGGGAACCGGGGTGGGCTCGCAATTCGACCTGTGGAGGTAAAATTAAAGCCCCAGAGCCCCGACGTCAGAGTGCACCAATACCCCATCTCTTGGGAAGGGAGGCAGGGCCTGAAGACAGTTACCAAACGCCTACCCCTCGCCCTGTTGCAAATTCGCACCCAGCCAAGACGGGATTTGGGCGTCTCCCCTTACGAAATGCTGTTTGGCCTCCCGTTCCATGGGCCGAAGGGAGAACCTCCCTTATTCGAGTCTCGGGACATGTTTGTGCAAAAATATGTGGTGGCTCTGGGGTCTGCTCTATCTCGTTTACGCCAACAGGGACTTTTGGCACAGACGCCGCCCCTCGAGTTTGCGGTGCACACCATCAAGCCGGGTCAGTGGGTCCTGATTAAAAGCTGGAAGAAACGCACCCTCGAACCAACTTGGGACGGTCCCTTCCTAGTACTTTTGACTACCGAAACGGCTGTCCGCACGGCCGAAAAGGGCTGGACACATTATACTCGGATCAAGGGACCGGTGCCACAACCGACGGAGGACAAACAAACCTCTCTGACAGAGGCATCTAAGGAACAGAGACCCTGAGAACAGACTAATTGGACTTTGGCGAGTTTAAAGGACTGTGTCCTCCGGCCGGACACGAGTGTTGCAACAAAATGCAGTCAATCGTATTGTTAACTTGCTTTGCCATTATCCTTCGCCTGGGTCATAGTGTGCGTGTTACCCAATTCGGCCTCTGGGAAAAAAAAACAGGCAGAGGACCGTCGGTGGCTCTCCATCTCCGTTCCCGTCAACAAGCCAACACAGACACTTAGTTTAGACCTATGTGGGTTGGTGCCCTGTGCGACTAAAAGTGAACTGAATCAGACTAAGTGTAACCTCGAGAGAGAAAGGGGATTCCAGGGTCAGACGTTAGTATTACAGTTGCATGGCAAAGAAGGCATCAATAGGCCTCCGGCCCCCGGGGTCCAGGCTATGGTGTCAGTTGTCCGTGATCCCATCACCCCTGGGCGGAATTGTGAACAGAATCAGTGCAATCCACTCTATCTGACCATAAAGACCTTGGGGAACAACGGGACGAGCCTTAATGGAACGATCCTGGGTATTAGGGTTGGGGGCCAGGCAGGACAGAAGGGGTTGCAGCTGTGCTGCACAACCATCACGGTCATTGAAGCTGGGTCTGGGGCCTCATCCATCCCCGATGAGCAGGAAAAGGTTAGGATAATTGAGGTGATGGACTTGGAAAGGACCTTTGAAATAGAAACGGGATACGGGGAGGCGAATGCCTGGATGGAATGGGTCAAATATACGGTAAGGAGCATGAAAAAGAGTGATTGCTACGCGTGCACGGGTGCCCGTCCTAACCCTCAGGTGGTCCCATTCCCGCTGGGATGGGAGAAACATCCACAAGCCTTGGACTGCATGGTAAGGCTGTACCAGGACCGAGAGGCCTGGAACGACCCCACTTGTCGACCCTTAAGTTTGAAGTTTCCTCCCGTCAGGTCTAAAGGGGCGCCCCGCCCTCCGTCATTCACAGGGGTAACGGGTACGCACCAAGCCTGCGTCTCTCGGACGGGACCGCAATGGGACAATGATGTGGGGACATTTGACAAGTGCAGTGGATCAATTCGGCGGGTCAACGAAACTACCGGGGGCAGGAATTACTCCCACATTCATGTGCCTAGGGCAGACCTCTGGTGGTACTGTGGTGGGAGGATTCTGCGACCGACCCTGCCCCAAAAATGGGCGGGCACTTGTGCAATCGTTCAATTGGCCATCCCATTCACCGTGGCATTCGAAAAACAAGAGCAACCCCGTTCCAGTAGAAGAACTAAGGGCTTTGGAGACCTCTTTTGATGATAACATATATTTAGATGCCATAGGGGTCCCCAGGGGTGTTCCTGATGAATACAAGGCTAGGAACCAGATAGCGGCGGGTTTTGAGTCGTCACTGTTCTGGTGGGTTACCATCAATAAGAACGTGGATTGGATTAATTATATTTACTACAATCAGCAGAGGTTCATTAATTATACTCGGGATGCAGTGAAGGGACTAGCAGAATGGCGTGGGAAAATAGGTTGGCCCTGGACATGATGTTGGCAGAGAAGGGGGGTGTTTGTGTCATGATAGGCACTCAGTGCTGCACTTTCATCCCCAACAACACAGCCCCTGATGGGTCCATCACCCGCGCCCTGGATGGGCTCACCACATTGGCGGATGAACTCGCCGAAAACTCGGGCATCGATTCTGGCCTCACGGGTTGGTTGGAAGGCTTGGTTCGGTAAATGGAAGGGGGTGGTTGTTTCCTTTCTCGTCTCATGTATAGTGGTGGCAGGGATACTCACTGCCCTCGGGTGTTGCATCATTCCCTGTGCCAGGGGGTTAACTCAGCGACTGATCGAAACCGCCCTTACTAAGAGGGATGTTCCCTATGGGCAGGTTGAAAGGATGAACCTCGAGATTGAACAGTCTGAATCCCTCTTGGGCGGGGGTAGCATTAGAGACGGGCAGCTTGATAAACAAGCTCGGGAGCTATTGGACGCCCTGGAGAAGAAACTCCCAGTTTAAAAATTACAAACCGTAAGAAAAGACACGGGGGATTTGTAGGGGGTGGTGTAATTTTTAAATCATTAACTGTTGCAGTAAGCACATAGTAAGTACAAAGCCACCATTTTAGTCTTCTCTACCTTGTAGTAAGCACGAGCAGACACTCCCCCAGATTTTCATGAATGGAACAATGGAAACAGCTTTCCTCGTGGCTGAGGGACCGCCCACAACCACGGCTGTACGTCATCATCCATATAAGGGAGAAGCGGGGAACTCGAACACTGATTGGCTGGGTGAATAACCAAATAATCTCATCCATCAGGAGGACAGTGGGGAACTTGAACACACATTGGCTGAGACAGTAGAAGGCCCAGCCCACTCCTACATGTATATAACATGCGGGGATTACAATCTGTGTGTGTGCCTCGTGGGAAGCCATTGAGGTAACACCCTGTTCTGCAGAATTGAATAAATAGTTTTGGACGAACTCCTCCGTGTCTTTGTTCTTGGGAAGGGAAGCAGAGTGCCTGATGGGGGGGTCGCAGAGTCCCCCATCTTGCACATTTCTCGTTTTCCCAAAGTCCTTTTGGTTTTTTGGTAATTAAACTGATTTCCCTACCATCTCTCCCTGGCAGGGATTTTCACACCCAGATCACCGCTTTGTCATGGCACAATTGAGATATGGAGGTGTAAATAGATGGGAGCTGCACATCCTGTCACTTCCAGTATGAGCTGCAAGTTTCCCCACACTGGCAGGGATCTAATACAGTGTTACTGAACAATATAATGGGGTGGGGTACACAGCTTTACATGCTGGGAGAGTAACTGCTCCTGGTTTACAGATCAATGCACTGGGGTGATATAAACAGCTCTCCATGCTGGGAGGGCAACTGCTCCTGGTTTACAAATCAATTCACTGCTATTCACTGTGCAGCTCCCCATACTGCACAGATACCTTATCCACGTTTATAGAACAAGCCTACTTGTTTGCGCTGCACACTATCCCATGCTGGACTAAGTGTTTTGTCCATATTTCTGAATCAATGTACTGATGTGGTCTGTACTGTTCCCCATTTTGGACCGATAGGTAATGGATTAGTCAGATCTGCACAGTGTTCAATCCTGGATAGATTGCTGGGTTGGAATGAGACTGGTCTGCACAGTGCTCCGTGCTGAGCAGATAATTCATCTGGTCTTATAGTGTCTGGGCTGGATCCGCGAGATGGATTGTGTGTCCAACATCATTTCTGATAGAGCTATCACTCGTCCAACTCGTCCGCTGCCAAACTCCTTGTTTCTGCAAGATATTGTCCACTGGTAATTATCCAATTAAAACATGAAAATCTGTCCTTCTTGTCATGGCTCCAACCGACGCCTCTCACAATATATGAAGAAGGTAGTCGACCCGAACATTTCCTTATTTTGAAGGTAATTGTGTGGTGCTGTGTTTCAGATGCAATTCGTTTGGTCAAAATATTCAACATGAAGCAAGACACAACTTATTCAAACACTGTAGACAAAATACAACAAAACAAGAGGAACTTGGAAAAACTTAATTTATTGGAAAACTCAACAGATTAATTGGTTATTTAATTACTAAATAGTAACTGCTACAATATTGTAACATCCTGGAAACACACACTTGTCAAAAAACAAATTCAGGAAATATATTGTCTCACATGCAGTTCTGCAATTCAGGTGGAACGAACATTAAGAGACATTACTGCGAGAAATCTCAGGGAGAGAGCGTTGCAGCCGGGAGAGATTTGCTTTCAACCCTGCTGAGATCCCAGGAATAAATGAGGAAATGTAAAACTAAGAATCCTGGCTAAGAGTTTGACCATCACTTCACAGGACCAGGCCGCGGCTGCAAGGACCACAAGGAATTGACTATTTCTAAACTACCTATGCCACTGTAGTAGAGTCTCAAAAATGCCTAACCGCACCTAAGCCCCTCAATGTTGACAAGATAAATGTCAAAGTTAAATATTAATAATTAAAGCTAAAGGATGCAGCAGGCCTGTTGATCAGACACAGATGGCCTCGGGGGCCCAGCAATTCCTACCCAGCCAAAACACAGTAGAAACATCGAGCTTATGAAAATAAAGCATCATCTCTCTCCCTCACATCTTACTTTACGAATGGAATGTGCCATTCACCCAATCGTCAGCGATGTCAACATCCCACCCACACCAAGTTATGTCAGGGTTGTTGCAAACGGGTTAGTTGGAGCTGTTTGTTCGGTGATGTGATTGATGTCAGTTTGCATGGATCCTAACTGTGTCACTGGAGCTTTTCCTCTTCTATTAATAACGGGTTTCCTTTAACCTGTTATCTCATAATATCAGCGGCAGTGACATCCTCTCGATGATTGGGATTAGCAGCTACAGAGAAAGGGAGAGGAAGAAAATTTTAGAACAACAGACTGGAATGTTCCAACTATGAATCAGAATCTGAATGCTTTAGACTGGAGTGTTCCAACAATGGACAGGAGTTTATCCGATGGTCTTTAGTTGCTTTCTCAGGATTGGGCATGGTTAGAGTTGCAGATAGATGTCGTACTGATGATTATTCAAGCTGGTTACTATCCCATCTTCGCTATTATTGGTGTTCCCGGTAAGCCTATCTCTGTCAATTCTATAAACGAGGTTGAAGATTATTGCTATTTCAGTTATGTATATTTAACATGTGCATAAAATGTTAATCTTCCGTTTCAGTCACAAACTCCACTTAATTGCCATCAATTTCAGATTCTTCACTCATAAAAATCTAAGAAGGTAGAAAATTCTTCAGATCCGTGGGTCTTCCCTTTTCCTTGAACTGCTTCTCTATATTTTCTCTGCCATCAAACCTGCCTACACCCACCTCCATAATAACCCCAGTCTCCACCTCTGTCTCAGTGCTGTTCTTGAATTAGCCGTCATCTGTCCCTTTGTTAACTTCAGCTTTTACGGCCCAAGTTCTCTTCTGAGCTCTCGTCCAATTGCAAATAACTTGAACACATACTTGTTCTTGCTTCTCCTAATATTTCATAATAGGGACCCCATGTCAGAGTAATGACTTCACTGGACGGGTCATTGAGAGGCACAGGTAATAACCTTAATGGCATTGTTTCAAGTCCTATCACAGCCAATGACAGAACTTAAATTCGAATGACAAAAATTGGAATGAAATCCTATTTTATTAATGGTAACGATAAACCATCAGGATTTCTTTCATTATTTCACTTACAGCCTTTGGTAAAGAAACGAAGTGTGATTTCAGACGCACGACCACATGGTTGGCTCAATATTGTCGTGACAAATGACCTCACAGTCAAGGGCAGCTAGTGATGGACAACATATGCTGCCCTTGCCTGTGATGCTGACATCCCATGAAACGACAACATTAAAGGTGAAATAAACTAATGAACTGTGGATGCTGGAGATTTGAAATAAAATGCTCCAGTGTGTGAAGATGTTGCAGAATCGCAGAGAATATGGCAGCCTCTGTCACAAGAAAACAGATAAAGTTTCAAGTCTAGTGACCCTACATCAACACTGAAAGCAACCGAGAAATAATATTATTTATATCACATAGTTGGATGAGTGAGGGGGAGGTAAGTTGAATGGGTGGAGAAATGTCCAGCAAGAGAGAGAAAGAGAGAGAGAGAAATTAAAAGCAAGCAAAGGGACTGCTAATGATGAAGTAGAAGGAAAATAAAAAGGACATTCTTCTAACATAACCCCTTTCCCCACATTCATAAATATCACGTCAATCTAGATATGACCCTGTTTAAAGTGAAAAACCACACAACACCAGGTTATAGTCCAACAGGTTTAATTGGAAGCACACTAGCTTTCGGAGCAACGCTTCTTACAATGTGATGTAACTGAAATTATACATTGAAAAATTGATTTTCTGTTAAGCCTTTCATCTGTTAGAATACAGTGATAGTTTCACTTCTTTCACGTGTAAATCACAAAACCTTTTTTTAAAGTTGCATTCTCAGGTTAGCTGTAACATTGAGTGATAGCTAAACTTATGTTGAAGGTTCTGGGTCAATGGTGCTGGAAGAGCACAGCAGTTCAGGCAGTATCCGATGTATGTTGAAGGTGTTAGTCCCCTGTGTTCTCTGTCTATGACCTGATATTTAGATTGATTCTAATCTAAACGGAGAGATTATTGAGTTTTACATAAATTCATGCAGTTTTTGAGCTCAGAGTTCAACATGAATGCATGCAATTTTTGACTAAAGTACAATGTAACTCTGCAAGTACAAATTCACCCCACAAAATATATGTGTGCACGCGGGTCTTTGTCTGTGTGTGTGTGTGTCTGTCTGTCTGGGGTGGGGGTTGTGAGTGTGAGAAAGTGTGTGTGTGTGTAGTGAGTGCAGAGTGTCTTAGGTCTGTGAGGGGGTGCATGTGTGAATGTGGGAGTGTGTGTGTCTATGGGGTGTGTATTGGTGTCTGTGTGCGCGTCTGTGTGTACCTGTGTCCGTGTGTATGTGAGAGTGTATTTGGCCGAGATTCAGAAAAGGAAAATGATCTTTGATAAACCTGCTGGAGTTTGTGGACTCTTTCCATTGTGTCATTGACAATTGAGAACCAGTGTGAATAGAGTAATTGAATTTTCAGAAGAAGTTTGACATGGTTGAATGCAGATGAATAGAGAATGTTAGAGTCCATGTGTAGGTAGTGGTGGAATATGCACCATATGGCTTAAAAATTGAATAATGAACAAAATGAACAGAGGAGTCGTTTTTTTTCTGTGGACGGAAGGCTTGTGGGGTATCAGAAGAATCAGTTCTTGTGCAATAGCTGTTCACAGGAGATGAAAATGATACAGATGTGAACAACAAATACCATCATTGACATTTATGTTTGTTAAATGGTGAGAGGTTGGGAAGGGCTGTTGTTGAAAACGACCTTGATTATAAGTCATTAAAATAATTCTTATGGGGCAGGAAGTAACTAATACTGTATTGGATATATGGTCTGTCATGGACAATTAATAAAGTACCAGAGTAGATATATCTTACTCAATGGTAGTGTTTTGCTGAGCCAGTACTTGGGGTAATATGTACAGACTGAGTCTGCTAAATAAATAATGATCTCCATGTCACCGAGACAGTGCAAAGGACTTTCACCAAACTGACCCTGGCATGATGTTACCATAAGGATAGAATGCAAGAACTATCTGTTTAATCTGCAGCGCTGTGAGAGAATGAGAAGGTGAAACTTGATGGTTATTGACGGACCCTCATTATCTCTCAAGCAGCCATTGATAAGGTGAAAAATTCCATACTTTTCATAGGATGCTCGATTCTCAATAGTTTACGTGCCTGTGCAAACCACATTTCCACTGGCTATGAGGTACAGGTTCTGAATGAACTCTGAACACTTTCGTGCACAGTTCCTGTGTGACTCTGTACTCAATGTTACGTTGTACACAATCCCGTCAGAAGCTATAATACTTTCATTCTGGAACAATTATCCATTCCCCAGCAGCTTCTGACTTCCAGAGAGAACATGGGTCTGCTCTGTCAGCGATGGAAGATGTCTTTGAATCTGGTTAAAAAATTGTCTTCATTCCAACTCACAGAAAACAATGCTAAAGTAACACATATCCACTATGAGTAATAAAGCCACGAGGAACAAAGCAGAGCAGTTCAGTCCCTGCTCCATTTGTTTGTGATGTTGGACCATCTCTGAAACCTTCCAGTTCCTGCGTTAGTGACTTGAGAAGCAGAATGACCACTTCCTGGTCCTTTATAAATGACTCCGAGTGTGAAATTGTCTCTTTCGTATCATGTGTAAGTGACGTGTAGTGTTGAACAGACTGCTTGTCTTCCTGTGTAGCAGGCATGAGGGACATAATGGGCTGTCTCTCTTTTTACACAATAGTTTTTTTGGGCTGAATGACTTTTCCACATTCTTGTGAAACCAGATTGAGGTGCAGAGTGAACTTCTTCGATTAATGTCGAAGTGCACAGTGTCTGGCAGAGCTGTTACATAAATGTTATGGACAGTTTAACAGAACAGGCTTGAATGCTGTCCAGATCCTGTTGCGGATGGACACAGACTGCTTTAGGACCTGAGGGATGACGAAGTGTTCTGAACATTGTGTAACCTGGAGTGAATATCCCCACTTCTGATCAGTGTGAATTCCATGGGCTGGATGGCCTGCTTCCACACTGCAGGGATTCCCCGTGACAAACTGGAGATGCCTGAGCTGAGGGAGGTACACTGAGGATCTCCTGCAGTGATGCCCCACAGCTGAGATGATCAATGCCCAATGATGGTAAACATCTTGTGCTGTGAATGACTCCAAACAACTGAGAGTTTGCAATCGATTCTCGTGAAGTGCGATTTTTATCAGGATCCTTTATGTTAACCTCAGTTAAATACTGCCCTGATACCAGGGCCAGTCACTCTTCGCTAAGCCTTTGAATTCACCTCTATCGCTCAAATATCAATGGGTCATGGTGTATGAGCAGATCAATGGTTTCTTCAAACAGAGGGGAGTGAATGTCAGGAATTCTCTATTCCACAGAGTCTGTGGAGCTAAATCACTGAAATATCTCTGAATGGTCTTCCCTGTTTCTCTGCACCAGGTGATACAGTAGGTGTCCTCCAACTGCTCCTGTCTAGCAGGTTGGAGGTGCTGAATGGAACAATGGAGCTTCGCACTCAGGAGCAAGATTAGGTCGTTGAGCACTATGAAACTGCTCCACCAGGCACTAAGATTGTGGACGATCACGTTGTGGTCTTAGTCCCACTTTTCTGTCTGTATTCCATTGTCCATGACTCAATCTCTGTCAAATATTAATGAACTCAGTTTGAATAAATGTGAACAGAGACACCACATACCTCTGGGGAAGAGAATTCCCACTCAAATTGCCTTTCTAGAATTTCTTATCATCTCTCTTACATCATATTTCCAGTCTCTCCCTGTAGCTCAATCAATCCATGCCCGGCAATATCATTGTAAGTTTTTCCTGCACACTTTCAAGTTTAACAACATCCTTCCTATGGCAGAGCGAACTGAATTAAACACAGTCATAAAGCAGGGAAACCTGTCCACATAAACCAGACATCCCAATCTGATCTCAACCAATTTGTCAGCATTAGGCCCATATCCCTGTCAATCCTTCATATTAATATGCACACTCAGAATCCTTTTAAATGTTGGATGAAAATTTGGATGAAATGAAATCCACAATCTGGGTGAAAATATTGTCCTTTTACTAGCTTTCTCCTCTCACCTTAAGCCTTTGTCCTATATCTTTGGACTTCCCAATCCTGGGAAAAAGACCTTGGCTATTCAGATTATCTGTGCCTCTTATGATTTTTCAACCGTCCATTATTTCACGCCTCGGCATCCGATGCTCCAGAGTAAACAGGCCCCAATCTTTCCAGTCTCTCCCAGTAGCTCAATCCCTCCATGCCTGGCAATATCATTGTAAGTCTTTCCTACACCCTCTCAAGTTTAACAACATCTTTCCTATGGCAGAGCGAACTGAATTAAACACAGTATTCGAAATCTGGCCTCACCAACATCCTGCCCAGTCACAACATGATCTCCCAGCTCATATATTCAACGTACTGACCAATAAAGGCAAGCATACCAAACCCCTTCTTCACCACCCTGCCTACCTGCGACTCCAATTTCAAGGATCAATGGACCTGCACAGTTTTGTTCAACAACACTTCCCAGGGCCCCACCATTAATTGTATATGTCCTGCCCTATTTTACCTTACAAAAATGCAACACTTCACATTTACTTAAATTTAACTTTATCTGTCACTCCTTGGCCCATTGGCCCATCTGATCAAGGTCTCATTGTGCTCTGAGGCAAACCTTGCAGGCCACGTCACCTCCAATTTTAAGGTTATCTGAAAACATAATGAACAGGCAAATATTCACATTCAAATCATTTATATAAATAATGAAAAGCAGTGGATTCAGCACTGCCTTTTGTGGCACATCACTAGTCATAGGCCTCCAGTCTGAAAATCAGTCCTCTACCACCCTCTGTTTCCTACCTTCACTCTAATTTTGTAGTATTTTAGCTAGCTTATCTTAGATCTATTTATGACCTAACCTTACTAACTTGTCTGCTATGCGGAATCCTGTTGAATGCCTTGATGAAGTCCATACGGACAGCATCTACCACACTGTCATAACCAATCTTCTTTGTCACCTCTTCACATAACGCAATTAATATTGTTAGAAATTATTTCCCATGCACAAAACCATGTCGACTATCCTTCATCAGCTGTTGCATTTGCAAATACATGCAAATCCTGCCCCGCTCAATCCCCCCAACATCATAACGACCAATGACGTCAGACTCATTGATCCATAGTTCAGAATATTATTCCATTTCTTCGTCCCACGCTTCTGTTGCTCATTGTAAATGTTAATGTCACCGGGTTGGTGATACGATGAATAATATAGGTCTCAGACTTGGTCAGGGTTAGGAACAAATCTTGCAGGATTCTTTGATCAGTTAAAATTAACAGGTTTATGACCCAAACAAAATTACTCAAACTACGAAGGAAAGATAAATGACAGTTTGGATATTGCAAATCTGTGCTCCGATGTTTCCCATTCGAAAAATACTGACACATGCACACATTTGATGACAAGCTGAAAAATAAAATCTCTGCAGAGCGTTAACTTTAAAGCATTTTGCCCAAATATCAATTGAACTCGTAACAAAAGGAAACACGAGTAATTGTCCCAAACATCATTCAACTTTTGGAGCTATTCTGCTCTTCCAAACTGTTGGTAATGGGATTACTTTCTGGAACAGGTGGATTTAGTTGAATTCACTTTAATTCAGGCAGTGGGAAGACTTTTTTTCCCCGGGTACAACAGAGTGTTACAAGGGGACATAAATTTAAGGTGAAGGTTGGAAGGCATAGGGGGGATGTCAGGGGTAGGTTCTTTATCCAGAGAGTGGTGGGGGCATGGAATGCGCTGCCTGTGGGAGTGGCAGAGTCAGAATCATTGACGATCTTTAAGCAGAAATTGGATAGGTACATGGATAGGTGCTTAAGCTAGGACAAATGTTCGCCACAACATCATGGGCCGAAGGGCCTGTTCAGTGTTGTATTGTTCGATGTTCTATGTTCTATGTTCGGTGTGAGGGATTGCTACACGGTCATAAATGCTGTCTTTCGGTTGCAACGATAGAACCATCTGCAATATCAGTCATGTGCTCAATTTTGACCTTCAGACACTGAGGAGCGGAGGGTAATTCCTATTAGCCTGATGAACATGCGTCCCCTTAGCAACATAACCAATAATCTTCATCATTAATTTCATGCTTGGCTGTTGAGTTGAAAATTTGCCACAGTCACTACACAGTAAAATATCCGATTGTCTTTCAGAGGAGACCTGATAGAGTTTATTAAAAAAAAATCATGAGGGGCATGGATAGGGTAAATAGCCAAGATATTTCCTCTGGAGTAAGGGAGTCAAGAATTGGAGGGCATAGGTTTAGGGTGAGGGGAGAAATAAGTAAAAGAGACCTAAGGGGCAACTTTTCAGAGAGTGGTACGTGTCTGGAATGAATCACGAGAGGATGTGGTGGAGGCTGGTACAATTGCAAAATTTGAAAGGCATCTGTATGGGTATATGAATATGAGGCGTTTGGAGGGATATAGCATGTGGGAATAGTTTGGGTTGGGATATGTGGTCAGCATGGATGTGTTGGAACGAAAGGTCTCTTTCCATGCTGTACACCTCTTGGACTCTATGACTCTATGGCACAATCTTCACTGTTCTCTGGGGATGAGAATACCACAGATAGCACAATCCTAAAAAGATAGGAACATCCTTATTTCAATCTTAAATGGGGAAGCCTTTGAATTTAAAAGTGTATGAACCTCATAGAAAGTCAGCTTCCCCTTTTAAAAAATGAGGGCACAAACAATAGGAAAGACATAGACTATTCTGCCCCTCAAACCTATCCCACATTCCAATTGACTCGGTTAAGTAAAGTATTTTTGAAAATCCACCTCCACTGCTCTCTTGGTTAGACATTTCAAACAGCGTAAATCATAGACCGTATGAAATTGGTTCAGAACTAGACTGTTTGGTTCATCAAGTCTGATCTGCTGTTCAGTCATGGCTGACATGTTTCTCACTGTTACCTTGATCCCCTTATCAATTAAAAAGTATCTATCTCAGTCTAAAGGCAGAACTGAGTCTGTGTCTCTATGTCTGTATGTGTGTGTGTTTCAGCTTATTGGCAGGAGGCAGAGGGTGGTGGAGGAAGGTTGACGTTTGGACTGGAGGCCTGTGACCAGTTGTGTTCCACAGGGATTGCTGCTGGATAGACATTTGGGTGTCATTTATATCAATAATTTAGATGAGAATTATACAAAGTATGGTGAGCAAGTTTACAGATGACACCAAGATTAGTTATATAGTGGAAGGTGAATAAAGTTACGTAAGATTACAAAGAGATCATGTTTATTTGGATCAATGAATCATAGAAATGTACAGCACAGAAATGGATACTTTGGTCAAACTCATTCGTGCCAACCAGATGTCGTAAATTAACTTAGGTTCATTTTCCAGCATTTGTACCATATCCGTCTTAACCCTTCCAATTCATGCCCCTATCCAGATGCGGTTTAAAGATTGTAATTGTACCATCCTCCACCACTTCCTCTGGCAGCTCATTGCATACACATACTACCTTCTGTGTGAAAATGGTCCCCTTAGGTCCCTTTTATATCTTGTCCATATCACCTTAATTCTATGTCCACTAGCTTTAGAATTCCATACCCGTGGAGTAAAGACCCTGACTATTCACCCTATCCATGGTCTTCATGGTTTTATAAAAATCTAGAATGTGCAACTTTGATCACAAACTACTCGAATGGCTGTGTTTTCAGTAAACCTGGGCCTAAATTTTGAAAATCAATACTGACTCCTCTTCCTTTTTCATCACATCACAAATCTAAAATCACTTGAACAACTTGTTCAGCCACATTATGAAGCACCTCTGTGGGGTTTGTATCTAAACTTTTGGGCTCAGAAGTAGGCATACTACCACCACTTGGCATTAAACCCTGACGCTGCAACATTGTTCTCATGTGTGTTTGTTCATTAACCTGTTTTCAAATACTGTGACATAACTCCGTGACAGGCAGGACTTGAATCCAAACCTACTGGTCCAGAGTGAGAGACACTACCACGCAAGTTCAGGTATTGGAATCTAACCCTGAGCTCTGGCTCAGAGGCATGGGCGTTACCCACTACACAGGTTTTAAACCATGACCAGATTTTGGGTCACATTTTAAATGTCAGCTTTCAGCTCTGTGTGGATTCATTAAAATTTGGTTCACTTTACTGAAATGCACAGTTAAATGAATTACATTGTTAACCAGATGAAAGGTACTCCCCTCAACTCTAGGATGTTGAGTTTATGTGCGCTGCCTTCGAGATAAACTATTAAGATCTTTAATTATTTAGCTATGATTTCCACCTTAAATGGTTATTGTCTGTGGTCTGCAATATGAGAGAAAAACATCCTGCAGACACACTCTGCTCTATAAAAGACCTGGAGTAGATATTTATCACTTATCACCAGAGACGAACAAAGAGCATACTGTCTGGATCAAAAACATCAATCACTATTTCCTGCCTCTAACGTGTGACTGCCCTCTTCTTAAAACCACGAAGGAATCCAAGGCAGCTGAATACTGTCCAGCCTTTCTTCTACACTACTATCACTCACTGGGCTGAGGAGTGGCAGATGGAGTTTAATTTCAATAAATACAATGTATTGCAATTTGGTAAGACAAACAAGGAGAGGACATCTAAGTGTAAAAGTCGGGCCATTGGTAGCGTTGTAGAACAGAGAGATCTAGTGTTCTGGTATATTTATTTGAAGTTTGCAACACGTGTGTGCAGGGTGGTGATGAAGACATTTTACTTGCTAGCCTTCATTGCTCAGACCTTTGAGTACAGGAGCTGGAACATTATCTTCAGGTTGAGCTGGACATTCGTGAGGTCTCTCCTGAACTACTGTGTAGTTCTGGTCACCCAGTTACATTGAGGATATTATTAAACTGGAAAGGGTTCAGGAAAGATTTATCAGTTTGTTGCTGGGAATGGTGTGCTTATATTATAAGGACAGGCTCGGTGGACTAGGACCTTTTCTACTGCAACGTAGAAGGTTGAGACCTTATCAACCTTACAGAGGTTTATAAAACAATGAGGGGTATAGATAATGTTGAGTGGCATGAGTCCTTTCCTTAGGGTGGTGGATTTCAAGACCAGGGGGCAAATTTAAGATGACAAGAGAAAGGTATACAGAAGACAAAATATCTTAGAGCTACCCAGCTCTACCCAAATTGTCCCTGCCAAACAGATGTCCTACGTTAATGTAGGACATCTGCCATTTGCCATCATTTGGCCCATATACCCCTAAACACTTCCAATTCACGTGCCCATCCTGATGCCTTTTAAAGGTTGTAATTGTCCCAGCCTGCACAACCTCCCCTGGCAGCTTGTTCCATAGAAAGCACCCTCTCTTTGAAAACGTTGCCCCTTCGATCCCTTTTAAGTCTTTCCCCTCTGACCTTCAACCTAGATTTGTCCTCTTGATGTTGAACGTGCTACACTGGGGAAAAGACTTTGACTATTGACACTATCCATTCCACTTGTGAGTATATAAACCTCAATGATTACCCCTCAAGCGCTGATGCTCCAGGGAAAATAACCGCGACATATTCAGCCTCTACATAAATGTCAAAATATTCATCCCTGGCAATATCTTTGTAACTTTTTTCTGAATCCTTCTTCGAAGTGTGAGACCATAATTGCACGAAGTATTCAATAGTGGCCGAACCAATCTCCTGTACAGCCGCAATATGACCTTCTAACTCTTACATTCAATGCACTGTCAAACAACGACAAGCATATCAATCGCCTTCTTCACTATCCTATATACCTGCCACTCCACTTTCAAAGAACTGTGAGCCTGCACTCTAAGTCTCGTTGTTTAGCAACACTCCCCAGGGACTTAACATTAAATGTATAAGCCAAGCCTTGATTTTCCTTTCCAAAATGAAGCACTTCACATTTATCTAAATTAAACTCCATCTGCAACTCCTCAGCCCATTGGTCGATCTGATCAAGATCCCGTTATACACTGTGGTAATCATTTTCTCTGTCCACTGCATCTTCAATTTTGGTGTCAATTATGAACTTACTAACCATACGTTGTGTGTTCACGTCCAAATCATTTATGCAAATGATGAACAGCAGTGAAACCAGCACCAATCTTTGTGGCACACCACTGGTCACAGGCCTCCAGTCTGAAAAACAACCCTCCACCACTACCCTCTGTCTTCCACCTTTGAGCCAGTTCTGTATCCAAATGGTTAGTTCTCCTTGTATTCCATGAGATCTCACCTTGCGAACCCGTCTATCAAATGCATTACTGAAGTCAATATAGATAACGTCCACTGCTCTGCCCTCATGATGTTTTTTTGTTACTTCTTAAAGAAGAAAGTAAGCAAGTTTGTGAGACATGACATCCCAACAACAAAGCATTATTGACTATCCCTTATCATTCCTTGCCTTTCCAAATGCATCTAAATCCTGTCGTTAGCATTCTCTTCAACAACGTGCCCACCACCGATGTCAGGCGCACTGGTCATTTGTTCCCTGGCTTTTCCTTGCCAGTTTGTTTAATAATGGCACCACGTTAGTTAGCCTCATGTATTCGAGCACCTCACATGTTGCTATTAATGATAAGAAAATCTCATCAAGATTTCCAGCAGTCACTTCCATAGCTTCCCACAGAGTTCTTGTGTACACCTGATCAAGACCTATGATATGCATTGTGATTACACATCATTTGCTTCATGTATGGAATGAACATCCTCAGAAGTGATGGATGTGGGTAAAGTTACAATGTTTAAAAGACATTTTATTAAGTAAAAGGATAAGAGAATGTTTGGAAAAATATGGTCCAAGCGCAGGAACGTAGGACTAGTTTAGTTTGAGATTATCGTTAGCATTCAGTGTATGAGCTGACAGATCTGTTTTCAACGCCCCTGCATAACACAATGGTTCTATGTATATCCGCGCTTGTCGATTTACGTGTTTATCTGTGTATCTCAATGTATCTATCTCTCTGTGTGTTCTGCACTAGTGTGTGTGTGTATGTTTGTATCTCTACCGCTGCATCTGCATGCAATGGGAACTGTTTTGTTTTTGGGTGAATCATTGAATGGGGTTCAAAGCCTCCCTTCCTCCCGCTCCCTCTTTTGTTGAAAGTGATACTATACAATGCACTGCTGGTGTATTTTAGGACTTTTCAATCCTTTCTTACATGTAAGATTATTTGTAAGGGTAAGTCACTAAACGTTGCATTTTGCAAGATGTTTGTATGTGTCTGTGTGTATCAATATGCGTGTCTATGTGTTTGTATGTCTGTGTGTGCGCAGCTGTGTGTATGTATGTACGTCTGTGCGTGTGTCCATGACTTGTGCATCTCTGTGTGTCTGTGTGTTAGTGCGTGTCCTTGTTCTGTGTGCGCGCGTGCCTGTGTGTCTGTGTACATCGGTGTGTGTGCATGGGTGTGCATGTGTGTGGGGAATGTGGGTGTCTGTGTATTGGTGGTTGTGGATATCTGTCTGCTTTTTGTGTGTGCGTGCCTTTGCGTTGGTTTGTATGTGTGTGTTTTCTGTTTGGTGTATGTCAATGCGTGTGTGCCTCTGTCTGTGTGCCTGCGTGTGTATGCCTGTCTGTGTGTGCATATATGTGCCTGTATGTGTACGTGTGTATGTGTTTTTTTGCGGCTGTGTTAGTGTGCGTCTGTTTGTGTGTATATATCTATTTGTGTGTGTCTGTGTTAACGTATGTGTACATGTGTGGGGAGTGCGGGTATGTATGTGACTGAGTGTGTCTGTCTGTATGTGTGTGTCTGTGTGAGAGCGAATGTGTGCGTGTATGGGGTTTGTGGCTGTCTGTGTGCTTATGGGTGTGTCAGTATGTCTGTGTGTGTCTGTCTGTGTCTGTGACTGTGTATGTGTGTGTGTGTTTCTGTGTAGAAAGAGTTTGGTGCTGAAAAAGCAAAACTGATCATACAGCATCCAAGAAGCAGGATGTCTCTCTGCATCTGAGTGTGTGTGGGTGTGGGGTTTCTGTGAGTATGTGTGTGTGTCTGTGTGCAGCTGTTTGTGTGTATACATGTGTGCCTGTTCCTGAGAGTGTATGTGCATCTGTGAATGTATCTGTGTTTGACTGTGTGTGCGTGTGCGTGTGTCTGCATCTCTGTGTGTGTGTCTGTTCCTTTCAGTGTGTGTCTGTGTCTGACTGCGTGTTTGTGTGTGTGTCTGTGTCTATGTGTGCCTGTTTCTGTGAGTGTGTGTGCGTGTCTATGTGTATGTGTGTGTGTGTGTGTATGTGTCTGTGTGTGGGTGTCTGTGTGATTGTGTGTATGTGTCTGTGTGTGTTTGTGTGTGTATCTGTGTGTCTGTGTGTTTATGTGTGTGTGTGTCTGTGTTTTTGTGTGTGTTTGTATGTGTGTGTGTGTGTGTTGATGGTGCTGTGATCTGCTGCCCTCCCTCTGCCCCTCCCAAACTAAACTGCTGACGATTTTTACCCTCCACTCCCACCTGTACAGTGGTGTGCTGAGACCAGCAAAGACTGGCAGCAACAGAAAGCTCAACAGGTCTGTCAGCATCTGTGGACAGAAATGAAATGACCTTTCCTTGGATCTCGTGTCAGGGGGATATTACATCACTTTAAGCACCATAGACACTGCCAGACTCGTTCGACATTGATACACACAGATAGACACACACTAATACAGAGACTCAGAGACACTCATTAATACACAGACATGGATTGTCTGTCAGTATTTCTCTTGCTCCATGTTAACCTTGTCAATATTTCAATTATTCTGTCTGGTGTTTGCCATATTTAAGTCTGTCCTCGGGGAGCGAGTGAATTTTTCACTTGCTCAAAATAGTGAGTGAGTCAGTATTTCTCCGTGGAGTGCGACTGTAGGACAATTTCAATGTTTGCAGATACTAAACCTGGAATAATTATAAGGTTTATGGAGGACTGTGTGGAAATCCAGCAGAACAGTGCCACGTTGGTGCAGTATTCAGGTTTATAGCAGATCAGATCAATGCAGACGGTGTGAGGTGATGCGCCTTGATAGGAATAACTCTGAAAGTCAATATAAAACATTCTGTACCATTATAAAGGAGTGCAGGAATAGAGGGCGCTGGGTGCATATGAGCACATATTATTGAAGATGTCAGGACAATTGGAGAGAGCAATAAATATCACAGATTACTTTAAATATATGACCTGTTTTATAGGAGGAGATATAGGAGGGAGACTCCGTGCTCCCATCCTGGGAGGTGGTGGTAACGATGTGTTGTGAGCCTACCCTGCTGCCCATCAAGCCCGTGAGGATTCCACTTGTACCATGTCAACACAAAAGGGAGATGGCATCAGGGTCACAGCTTCTAAGTTGTCCGGGGGAATGGAACAGCCAGTGGGTTTAAAGTGAGAATTGCCCTTCACTGAGCATTGCTCCTTACTCGGTTTGTGGGACGTGGATGTTTCAGAATCTCCACACGAGGCGTCCCGGTCCTCTCCGACTCGTACCAGGGCCCTCCCCACATGGTAGGGGGCGGGTGATGGTGAGGGAACGGATACTGAGCACCCCACCACCTGGGTTGGCCCTTTCTGTCCTATTCCAGGCTGTTTCGTCTGGAATGTGAGAAAGGGACTGAGGGAGGGAGGGTGGGACTGGGTGGCCCTGCTGTTTGTCTGGAGGGAATCAGTCCACAGTATTGTATCCATGCAGTGTTATTAGTGTGGGGGGGGGGGGGTAAAGTAGAGCGAGAGAGTGAGTGAGTGAGAGAGAGAAACTGCAAAGAGTAGTGAGAGTGATGGAGCATGAACGTTGTTTGGGGATAGGTCCTATAACAGATATACAGTGAGCGTGAGGGAGCAGAGAGAATACAGTGAGCCGTATCCTGACAGAGCGGGGAATGTTATTGATGCTTGTCCTGTGTTTCTGGGCATTTCTTCAGACCACAGTTACTACACTGAGCTGGGTGGTGAGCTCAGACCATGTTCTGTGCGTCTGGTGGTGTGGCCCCCTCTGGGAAGAGAATGGTCCCACTCTGTAATAGCCCATCCACCATGATCTCAGTGCCCCTGTCAACAAACCGTGGTGTAATTGCCCCTTATCTGCCATGCTCATAGTAAACTGTGCAGGACAGCTCCTAACTGAGAAAGCTCAACTGTGTGCCCATTGGCCTTCTGAAGATGGCATCCAGTGTTAGGGATCACGGAATATCTAGTGCCAAGCAGACGTTCGTGATTGCCTCCAGCTATGAAGGAAAATCGAGCTAGCATTGAATGAGAGGGACGCCATGGGGTGGGGTAGGTAGCTAATGAGGGTAGTTCGATAAGATCGCACCAGCAAACTAGTTCAGTCTCAACAGACAATCCCTCTGTCACACTCAGTGAAAATGTCACTGAGACAAATTATTGTTAGATTCAATCCAATGAGTCGAAGACTCTGCTGAAGCTATTCCCAGTTACAAAGCTGCAGACCAAATGCTCATCCAATACACACCGTCATCTGAACTCACACCTATATCCCATTCACCTATCATTCCTGGAAACATGGCTCACATTGCAGGATACTGTCGAAATGTCTTCACTTCACCATTCTGGAACCTGGGAACACATCCTTCCATGACATTGTCTCTCAGTCTCCCCCTCTCTGTCTATTCCCCCAACGCTCCTATTTGTTGATACTTAAACTGATTGCCCCGCCATCTGTCCCTGACAGTGATGTTCACACCCACAGCACCCCTGTGTCACGGCACAATGGAAATATGGATAAATGGATAGGAGCTGCACATAGTGTCACTTCCAGCATGGACTGCAAGTTTCCCTATGTTGGCCAGCGTTCTAACACAGTGTTCTGAGAAATGTACTGGGGTGGCTTACACAGCTCCACACCCTGGTCATATATCTCATCTGGGTTCAGTCATCAATGCACTGTTGTGGTCTACATACCTTTCCACTCTATGTAGATTGTGTACACCAGCCCGGTCTGCACAGTTCTCCCTGCTGAACACATGTCTCATCTGGGTTTCAAGATCAATGCACTGCTGAGGTCCGCACACTGTTCCGCTCTGAACCGATTGCAGGGTGGTGTTGAGGAGTAAACTAGCCTTGTCTGTGCAGTGATCCTCTGAGTTTATGGTGTCTGGTCTGGTTCTTTGAGGGGGATTAAGAATGTGATCTAACTGATTCTTTCAGCTGATATGGCAAAGCCTTTATTTTTGTTCTTAATCATGTGATTGGACCTCCAAATTATGACTCCTCCGGCCAGTCCCATTCTTCAGTCTACCTCCATAGTTCAGCTTAAGTGATGGCCCATGAGTAATTGTCCAGTTTCAATGTGAAAAACTGTTCTGCCTATTTTCCTGCCTTTGACCTTGCTCACCCTGGAGCATCGGGATTCACCACGATAAACCTTAGTAAGGTCACTCCTCAGAACCAACGCATCAGGGAACATAGCCCCAGCCCATTCATACTCTCCGTGTAGATCAACATCACTCGCCACCACCACCCTACCCAACAGTGTCAATACACTTGGAAATCTTTTCTGCACGCTTTCAAGTTTAACAACTCTTCCCTATAGCAGTGAGGCAGAATTAAACGCAATATTACAGAAGTGACTGAACCTAGCGTGTAGGCGAAAGTGAGTATAGCAGTTGCGGGAGATTAGAGTGAAGAGTGTGCTGCTGGAAAAGCACGGCACATCAGGCAGCCTCTGAGGAGCAGGAGAGCCGATGTTAGGGGCAAAGGTCGAATTTCCTGCTCCTCGGATGCTGCCTGACCTGTTGTGCTTTACGAGCACCACCATCTGAACCCAGCGCATATCCCAGATGGCCTTCTTCAAAGACTGCAATTTCCCCTCCCACATGGTCGACGATGCCATCCAGAGCATCGCATCCACTTCCCGCCTTTCCGCCTTCGAATCCCACCCCTCCCAATGCAAAAGGGAAAGAACACCCTGTTCCTCACATAATATCCCACCAAATTTCCACATACAACACACTACCCTGCCCCATTTGCGCCACCTACAAACAGACCCCACCATCAGAGATATATTTCGCTCCCCACCCCAATCTAGTTCCATAAAGTACATTCCCGGCGCGACTCCCTTGTCAGGTCTACGCCACCCACCAACCCCCCTCCACTCCTGGCACCTTCCCCTGCCACGGCAAGAATTGGAAAACCTGTATCCTCACCTCCCCAGTCATCTCCGTCCAAGACCCCGAAGGATCCTTCCACATCCTTTGCGGTTTTACCTGCACTTACACACACA
Source organism: Chiloscyllium plagiosum (assembly GCF_037043375.1). Lineage (NCBI taxonomy): Eukaryota > Metazoa > Chordata > Chondrichthyes > Orectolobiformes > Hemiscylliidae > Chiloscyllium > Chiloscyllium plagiosum. The sequence goes on from NW_028270189.1 coordinate 19,543,752, forward strand.
TCGCCTACAGTATCCATTGCTTCTGATGTATCCTCTACATTGGGGAGACAGGAAGCCAATGTGCAGAACACTTCAGAGATCATTGCTGGTGCACCCGCAACAACGAATCCCACCACCCCGTGGCTGCACACTGTAACTCCCCCCTCCCACTCGGCCATGGACAAGCAGGTCAGGGCCTCCTCCACAGCCAAACTTTTACCACCCGACCCCTGGAGGAAGAAATACTCAGTTTCTGCCTTGCGACCCTGCAACCACATGGGCGCAATGTGGATTTCACCATTTTTCTCATTTCCCCAATCCACATCTTATCCCAGATCCAACCTTCAAAATCAGCACCGCCCCCATGACCTGTCCTACTTTTCCATCTTTTTTCCCATCGATCTGCTCCATCCTCCTCTCCGACATATCACCTCCAATCCCAACTTCACCTCCCTATCACATTATCAGCTACCTTCTCCAACCCCATCCCTTTCCCATTTATCTCTCAGTTTCCTTGGGTCACAAACCTCATTCCTGTTGAAGGGCTTACACAACAAACTCCGATTCTCCTCTCATGCTGCCAGACCTGCTGTGCTTTTCCAGCAGCCCATTCCCTTCTCTGATCTCCAGCATCTGCAATCCTCACTTTCTCCCTTGAGTTAATGTATCCAGAAATTTCCCCACCAGACATTTTATGCAGCAGGTCTATTATTTTTCCCTGTCTCCTTTCTAAACAGAGCGGGGCATATACAGTCCTGCAGTGCTCTGACAACACTCCCACATACAAGGAAAAAGTAAATAAAAAGGAAAGATTTATAGTCCGTCCGTCAGTAAACCTCATCCATTTCATCGCGGCTGAGCAAATATTGCCTTTGATTATGACATGAAATGTTATGTAAGGAAGGGGTTACCTGAGTCTGTTTGTTCGGTGACTGTGATTAATATCAGTCGCCATGGATTATAATTATCCCAGTGGAGACTTCCCACCTTTAACAATAAATGGGCACCGTTCAATGTGTGAGCAGGATCATCACCGACAGCATGATCAGAGATCTGCAGCCCTAGATGGAGAAGGCGAGGAGAGATCATAATCCGAGAACATTAGATTGGAATGTTTCAACAATAGATCAGAATCTGAGAACATTAGACTGGAATGTTCCAACAATGGATCAGAATCTGAGAACATTGGACTGGAATGTTCCAACAATGGACAGGAGTTTATCCAATTCTGCCTGGTCTCTTTCTACATATTATGATTGGTTGTCATTATCATGGCGGATCGATTATGTCCTTCGGATTATTCAATATTTTTATTATCCTTTCCTGTCTATCGTTGGTGTTCCTGGTAAGTCTCACCATCCAGTTATGTTGTTTTTTCTATAAACCAGTTATGACTGTGTTACTGTTATCTCATGTGGTCTTCATTTCTTGCCACTATTATTGTTCATTTTGAGACTCTGAATCCAAATATTCACTCTGCAGACCACTACTCACTGCACCAAGGAACTTGCTCAATTACTTGCTCCCTCCTTGATTCTGGCAGTGCTACTCATGGGTCTCTATGTTGACCTACTCGCTTTCAGATGTGAATCATTGTCTCACTTTCCTTGTTATTTAAATATTGAGAGTATGGAGGATATTGCCCTCTATTATGTTTACAAACTCCATTTCCTTGATTGTACTCCGCGAGTCAATGTCTTCCCAATACATTTTTTTTATTCATTTGAGGGAATTGGGCATCGCTGGCTGGCCTGCATTAATTCCTAGTTGCCCTTGAGAAGGTGATGGTGAGCTGGCCTCTTAAATCGCTGCAGTCTACCTGCTGTGGGTTGACCCACAATGACATTAGGGAGGGCATTCCAGGATCCTGACCAAACGACTGTGAAGGAACACTGGTATAATTCCAAGTCAGGGTGGTGAGCGGCTTGGAGGAGAACTTGCAGGTGGTGGTTGACACAGACGAATCACAACGTTGGTGATCCCTTTGGTCATGAGCTGATTCCTGACACCATGCCCTGACCATTATTAACTTTAACTACTCACTGCTCCAGAATGTTCTTCACTGGCTTTACCCATATGATGTTTGAACCTTGAGCTGTGAAGTACAGAATTAATGATAACAACAATCTGCTGCTGTCACTCTAGGATTGAAATCTTCGAACTCATACCAAAAACCCATCAATCTGACATTCCTATGCATGCTGATATATATCGCTATTGTGTCTGGCAACGTCTTTATTTTGATATTCATGAGCAGTTAACTCATCTGTCCATGAAACGTCCATTCGTCTTTCTGCGTCGATTATTCAAATCCCTGACAGCTGTTCATATTTAATCAGGTTTCCTTTAAGTGTATTTTCTCTCACATTCAACGACCCCAAATGCACACACACACACACACTATACTGGTCCAATGGAGATAGTAATCTTCCCCTGCTGTGTGTATCAGATATGTGTACCGTTCCCATGTGAAGATAAAGATTTGCAATATTCTCCATGCTGGGCAGATAAACCGGTTTACTAAGCAATACACGAACATGGCCTGCACAGTTCTCCGTGCTGGTCTGTCATCTTCTCCCAGCTTATGTTGATTGAAGTGTTCTGTGAAACCGATTTAGCATTTGATGAAACAAACCATTCCAGCTGATTTGAAAATTCCTTTATTCAATGTTCTCATTCTTGTCATTTTGCTCTCTAAGGGTCAATGTTCCAGCTAGTCCCACTTTTTCTCCATATTTCCACAACATGTTCTCAGTTAATTAACTGTCTGTTTCTATTTTTAATGTGAATCTTTCTGTCCGCTGTATCTTTCCCTGACCTTGGTTTTTGACTCCCTAGTGTATCGAGTGCTGACATGCTGAAGCTCAGAAACAATGAAATGGTGTGTCTTGGACTGTTGTTTACTTCCTGGTGTGTCCCATGTGGTATTCTATCGTGGGGGTTGGGGCATGTGTCGGTCTGTTGTTCACTTACTGGTCTGTTCCATGTGGTATTCCGTGTCGGGGGTGGGGTGTGTGTGTGTCGCGCTGTTGTTCACTTACCGGTGTGCCCCATGTGGTGCTCCATTTTGGATTGGGGATTCAGCAGCTTTGTCTCACGTCTTTGAAAAATGGTCTGTGCCTCTCCACTAAACGTGTGACGAATGTGTTTGTCCTCTGAGCTGATCACTAGGAAGCCCCGTGAGTATTATTGTAAATGATCAGGTATCTAACATCTCTGACAATGCTGTCACTTTAAAAAAGGTTATTTGTTCCTTTTCTTTAAAGATAGATCATAAAGGTCAAACTGTCTACTGCAAACGGCTGAAGTAAATAACTTAGGAGTCTTTTAGTTTTTTTATATATAAATCGTGATAACAATGGTCCGCACGCACAGTCCAGACTTGCCAGCTTTTCTGAGCTGTAACAACCACCAGGTGCCTGGGGAAGGAGAAGGGTTGGATGCTTCAAGTAAATTATCCCTCGCTGCTATTCTGTCTGAAATCTATCGTAATGCTGTTTCCTCCTGGATTGGAGAATTGCATTTGCTGATTGGCCTTGGATGTATCTTTTTCGCAAGGGATGAGTTTATTGGGTGTTAGTATATTGGAATAGTTCGTTAGTAGACAGTACTGTATCTATTATTCTGTTAAGGCTTCCAGTAGTTACGTTATTCTAAACGCCTCTTCTTTTGTATGTGTTTTTATCAGTGCTTAAATAAATTGTGCTTTGCCTGAAGTTGAGTGGTTTGACCAGCCACATCACATCTGGAACATCACTTCACGTCTAACTTTCCTATAAGACAAGGTTGGTGATAAGGCTACCATCTTATTTTAAGGCAGTCTGGTCTGGTCCATAGCAAACCGGTGACTCTCGACCGCTTCGAAAGCCATAATTCCAAATTGGGTTCACGTGCAGAATCCCAACAGTGTGGAAACAGGCCATTTGGCTCAAAATGTCCACACCAACCACCGAAGAAGAAACCTCCCATACCCATACCCATTCCCCTACCATAGTACTCCATATTCACCCCTGACTAATCTACACATCCCTGAACAGGCAATTTAACATGACCAATTCACCTAATCTGCACATCTTTGGGCTGTGGGAGGAAAACGGAGAACCCAGAGGAAAACCACACGGGCATGGGGAGAATGTGCTCAGGGAGAATGTTAGGCTCAAAGGAGGCGTCTGGGTAGTCTTTTGTTCAGGTTGTTGAATTCAATTGGTTTGAACAGTGCTTTGTTGTTAATGGTTCTTCTGTCTCTGAGAGTTATCTGAGTGTGGAAGAAGTGAAGTTGGAGACTTTACAAAAGGTGAGCAAGGCAAAGCTGTTAGAATTGGCACACAGGCTGGAGTTAGGTTTGTGTTTGTCTGTGAGAAAAGGAGCGATAATTACAGCTGTAGCTTGGCATTTAATTTTTGGTAGAATCATCATCAGAGTCTTTGGAAATGGCTGGAATTCAATTGCAGATGAGGCAGCGTGAACATGAAAATGAATTAAAACAGTTTGAAATAAGATTAAAGGTAGAATTGAAAATGAAGGAGAGGAAGAGAAAAGAAAGAAAAATAAAGAAGTAAAACAGAAAGGGAGAGAGTTTCAACCTCAAAAGATATTAGACAATAGATAATAGACAATAGGCAATAGGTGCAGGAGTAGGCCATTCTGCCCTTCGAGCCTGCACCACCATTCATTATGATCATGGCTGATCATCCTCAATCAGTATCCTGTTCCTGCCTTATCCCCATAATCCTTGATTCCACTATCCTTGAGAGCTCTATCCAACTCTTTCTTAAACGAATCCACAGACTGGGCCTCCACTGTCTTCTGGGGCAGAGCATTCCACACAGCCACCACTCTCTGGGTGAAGACGTTTCTCCTCATCTCTGTCCTAAATGGCCTATACCTTATTTTTAAGCTGTGTCCTCTGGTTCAGGACTCACCCATCAGAGGAAGCATGTTTCCTGCGTCCAGACTGTCCAATTCTTTAATAATCTTATACGTCTCAATCAGATCCCCTCTCAATCTTCTAAACCCAAGTGTATACAAGCCCAGTCGCTCCAATCTTTCAACATAAGATAGTCCCGCCATTCCAGTAATTGACCTCGTGAACCTACGCTGCACTCCCTCAATAGCCAAAATGTCTTTTCTCAAATTTGGAGACCAGAATTGCACACAATATTCCAGGTGCGGTCTCACCAGGGCCCTGTACAGTTACAGAAGAACCTCTTTGCTTCTATACTCAGTCCCTCTTGTTATGAAGGCCAGCATGCTATTAGCTTTCTTCACTACCTGCTGTACCTGCATGCTTACCTTCATTGACTGGTGCTGAAAATGTGCTGCTGGAAAAGCGCAGCAGGTTTGGCAGCATCCAAGGAGCAGGAGAATCGACGTTTCGGGCATTAGCCCTTCGGACTCATACTCGAAACGTTGATTCTCCTGCTCTTTGGATGCTGCCTGACCTGCTGCGCTTTTCCAAAAACACATTTTCAGCTCTGATCTCCAGCATCTGCAGTCCTCACTTTCTCCTCGAAGACCTCATTGACTGGTCTTCAAGAACACCCAGATCTCTTTGTACTGCCCCTTTACCTAACTTGAATCTATTTACGTAGTACACTTCCTTCCTGTTCTTGCCACCAAAGTGGATAACCATACATTTATCCATACATTTAGCAATTAGAGAAAACAGTCGACTTAGAAGGCGGAGATGATGGTAGACAGTAGGTTGAAATGAGGAGGATAGTGAGGATGAGCAACCCAATAGTAACCAAAGACCTGATGTGGATCTGTTTCAATACATCCAGACATTGCCGACATTTGATGAGAAAGATGTAGATGCCTTTTTAATTTTATTTCACAACGTGGATAAACGAATGCAGTGTTCAAGGACTATGTGGATTTTGTTGATCCAAACATAGCTAATACGTTTCAGGGTTGATGTATTTGCATCCATTTCAGAGAAGGTATCTTGGAGAGGGGGGAGGGTTATGAGAAGGTGAAGAAAACCATCTGAAATGCATATGAGCTTGTCAGAAGCCTACAGACAGCGTTTCAAGAATCTAAAATAAAGGCTCAAAGAGTTTGAAAAACTCAAAGAGTTTGAAAAAGTCAGTCAAAGTAATTTTGAAAATTAGATAAGGGCAGTAAAAGCAGAGCAAACCTATGACACTCTTAGAGAGATTCTTACTTGGGAGTAGTTCAAATATTCACTTCCTGAGTCGTGAGAGCTCATTTGGAAGAGAAGAGAGTTATTCAGCCTGGAGCCGAGTTACAAGTGGAGTTCCGCACGGATCAGTTCTGGGTCCTCTGCTGTTTGCAATTTTTATTAATGACTTGGATGAGGGAGTCGAAGGGTGGGTCAGTAAATTTGCAGATGATACGAAGATTGGTGGAGTTGTGGATAGTGAGGAGGGCTGCTGTCCCTCTTAGATGTGATGCAGAGCTGGGCTGAGGAGTGGCAGATGGAGTTCAACCCTACCGAGTGTGAGGTTGTCCATTTTGGAAAGACAAATAAGAATGCGGAATACAGGGTTAATGGTAGGGTTCTTAGTCAGGTGGAGGAACAGAGGGATTTTGGGGTCTATGTACATAGATCTTTGAAAGAGAGCTTGTAAGAAGGCCTATGGTGTATATGTGTTCATCAGTAGAGGGATTGAATTCAAGAGTCGTGAAGTGATGTTGCAGCTGTATAGGACTTTGGTTAGGCCACATTTGGAGTACTGTGTGCAGTTCTGGTCGCCTCACTTTAGGAAAGATGTGGAAGCTTTGAAGAGGGTGCAGAGAAGATTTACCAGGATGTTGCCTGGAATGGAGAATAGGTCGTACGAGGATAGGTTGAGAGTGCTAGGACTTTTCTCGTTGGAACGGCGAAGGATGAGGGGTGACTTGATAGAGGTTTATAAGATGATCAGAGGAATAGATAGAGTAGACAGTCAGAAACTTTTTCCCCGGGTACAACAGAGTGTTACAAGGGGACATAAATTTAAGATGAAGGGTGGAAGGTATAGGGGAGATGTTGGGGGGGGGGGGTTCTTTACCCAAAGAGTGGTGGGGGCATGGAATGCGCTGCCTGTGGGAGTGGTAGAGTGAGAATTATTGGTGACTTTTAAGCGGCAATTGGATAGGTACATGGATGGGTGCTTAAGCAAGGACAAATGTTCGGCACAACATGGTGGGCCGAAGGGCCTGTTCTGTGCTGTATTTTTCTTGTTCTATGTTCTATATTCTAAATCAGTTTGACAGAACGTTACCAGTGATGTCGACATTTTGGGAGATGATGGATATGTCACCTAGTCCTGCCTGGAAAGTTCCAGATCATAGAAGCTGAATGAAACAGTGACACTAACAGCCACTGGCAGCACCGTCCTCCCTCTGGTGTGAAGCTGCAGGTTGTGTTGAAGGAGGTGACACCGCTCTGTGACCAGCTCCTTGTTCAGTCAGGGCCCCCTCACACTCTGCTCCTTGGTAAAGTGGAGCTTGGGAAGCTGTTCCTGGAAAGTCCGCGATGGATAGAGCAGATCCCTTTCCCCACACACACTCACTCCGTCGTTTCAGAGCTTCCCCTCTCTGCAGCCTCTGCTCCATTTATTGTCCATGTTACAGACCCAGATGCTGTAACTACAGTCCCCAGGCTCCATCCAGATTTGGGTCAGCAATTCATCAGGTCTCCCTGAATGTGTGCGGCAGCTCACAGCCCAACCTCCAGCAAACCATCCCCAACACCTCCACTAACATTTCAATAACAGGAGTCAGTCAGAAGATTCTGAACTACGAGAGTGAGGTATCAGACGTAAACTTCATATGGCCTCCCCTCTGGTCGGACAATCTACATACTGAGTTAAAAAAGCTTCCTGGACACACTGCACAAACACCGCCCCATCCAATCTACTTGATCTAAAGAGCTTCCAATCAATATTTGGGAAGTTGAAGTCGCCCATGACTACTACCCTGTGGCTTCTGCACCTTTCCAAAATCTGTTTCCCAATCTGTTTCTCCACATCTCTGCTCCTATTGGGGGCCTATAGTAAACACCCAACAAAGTGACTGCACCTTTCCTATTTCTGGCTTCAGCCCATACTACATCCAAAGGCAGATCCCCCTCAAACTTCCTTTCTGCAGCCATTATATCATTTCTGATTATCAATGCCACCCCCCTCCTTTTTTTACCATCCTCCCTATTTCTTACTGAAACATCTGTAACCAGGAACCTCTAACAACCATTCCTGCCCCTCTTCTATCCACGTTTCAGTGATGGCCAAAACCTCGTAGTCCCAGGTACCGATCCACGCCTTAAGTTCACCCACCTTATTTCTGATACTCCTTGCGATGAAGTATACGCACTTGAGCCCATCTCTGCGTCTGCAAATATTCTCTGTCAGTGCTACCTTCTCCACAGCCTCCCTACATTCTTGGACATCCTGACAAACAGCTAGCCTACTTGCTGGACTAAAAGTCCGGATCCCATCCCCCTGCCAAATTAGTTTAAACCCCCCCCCGAAGAGTGCTAGCAAACCTACCCCCCAGGATATTGGTGCCCTTCTGGTTCAGGTGCAACCCGTCCTGCTTGTACAGGTCCCACCTTCCCCAGAATTCAGTCCAATTGTCCAAATACCTGAAACCCTCCGTCCTACATTATTCTTGCAGCCACGTGTTCATCTGCACTCCCTCCCTATTCCTTGCCTCACTGTCACGTGGCACTGGTAACAACCCAGAGATGATGACTCTGTCCGTCCTCGCTTTTAGCTTCCAGCCTAACTCCCTGAGTTCCTTAATGACCTCCCCACAGCTCTTCCTACCTATGTCGTTGGTGCCAACGTGCATGACGACTTCTGGCTGCACACCCTCCACCTTAAGGATTCTGAAGACACGGTCCGAGACATCTCGGACCCTGGCACCCGGGAGGCAACAAACCATCCGAGAGTCTCGCCCATCTCCACAGAACCGCCTGTCCGCCCCACTAACTAAAGAGTCTCCTATAACTAGCGCTCTCCTCCTCTACCCCTTTCCCTTCTGAGCCTCAGAGCCGGACCACCTGCCTGAGACCCGGTCACTGCAGCTTACTCCTGCTAGGCCGTCCCCCCAACCGTATCCAAAGCGGTATACTTATTGTTGAGGGAAACGACCACAGGGGATCCCTGCAATGCCTGCTTCCTCCCCTTCCCAGCTCTAACTGTTACCCAGCTACCTCTGTTCTCTGGCGTAACTATGTCCCTGTAGCTTCTATCTATCATCCTCTCAGCCTCTCGAATAATCCTCAATTCATCCAACTCCAGTTCCAGTTCCCTAACTCGTTCTGAGAAGAGCAGGATCTACCCCTCACTCTCTCTCTCTCTCCCCTCTCTCTTCACTAAATCTCTCCCCCACTCTGTCACCTAACTCTCTCCCACTCTCTCTCACTCACTCCCTCCCTCCCTAACCCTGTCCCTCCACCACTCTCTCCCCCCACTCTCTCCCCCTCTCTCTCCCCTCACTCTGTCACCTCACTCTCGCTCCCTCTCTCAGAGCCTCCCTCTCTCACTCCCTCCCTCTCTCACCCCCTCTCTCCCCCTTCTCTCTCCCACTGTCTCCCCTACCTGTCTCTTTTCCCCTCTCTATCTCTCTCTACCGCCTCTCACTCTTCCCTCTCACTCCTCCCTCTCCTACTCCTCTCTCCCCTCCTCTCTCCCCTCCTCTCTCCCCTCCTCTCTCCCCTTCTCTCTAACGTCTCTCTCAGCGCCTCTCTCGGCACCTCTCTCTCGCACCCCCTCTCTCTACCCCTCACTCTCTCTGTCTCTCCTCTCTCTCTTCACTAAATCTCTCCCAACTCTGTCAACTAACTCTCTCCCACTCTCTCTCACTCCCTCCCTCCATAACCCTCTCCCTCCACCACTCTATCCCCACCACTCTCTCCCCCAGTCTCTCCACCCACTCATTCCCCCCACTCTCTCTCTCTCTCCCCCCCACCCCCCTCTCTCTCCTCCCTCTCTCTCTCTCCTGTCTCTCTCTCGATTCTCTCTCCCCTTCCCTTTGGCCCCCTCCCTCTGTCCCCCTCTGTCTCCCCTCTCTCTCCCCTGACTCTCTCTCCTCTCCCCCTCTCACTCTCCCTCCATTCTCTGTCCCCCTCCCTCTGTCCCCCTCCCTCTGCCCCCTACCTCTGGCCGTCTCCCTCTCTCCCCCTCTCTCCCCTCTTTCTCTCCCCTCTGACTCTCCCCTCTCTTTCCCCCACTCTCCTTTCTCTCCTCTCCCCTTCTCTCCCCTCTGACTCTCCCCTCTCTCTACCCCACTCACTCATCTCCTCTCTGTACCCCATCTCTCTCTACCCCGCTCAACCTCTCTCTCTACCCCTGAAACTCTCTCTCCCCCTCTCGCTCTTCACTAACTCTGTCGCGGAAATCTCTCCCCCCTTTCTCTCCCCGTCTCTCACTCGCTACCTCTCTCACCCTCTCACTCTCCCCTTTCTCTCCCCTCTCTCTCCCCCCCCCACTCTCACCGTCTTTCTGTCCCCCTCTCTCCAACTCCCACGCCCCCTTTTTCTCCTTCCCAGTCTCTCTCCCCGTCTCTCCCCCTCTCCCCGTCACTCTCCCCGTCTCTCCCCCCTGTCACTCCCCCTCCCTCTCCCCTTCTCTCTCCCCCTCTCTCCCCCTCCCTCCCCCTCACTCCCCCACTCTCTTTCCCCATTCTCTTTCCCCGCTCTCTTTCCCCATTCCCTTTCCCCGCTCTCTTTCCCCGCTCTCTTTCCCCGCTCTCTTTCCTCGCTCTCTTTCCCCACTCTCTTTCCCCCTCTCTTTCCCCACTCTCTTCCCCCACACTCACCCCCATCTCTCTCCCCTCTATCTCTCTCCCCCCGTTCTCACCCCCTCTCTGTCGGCCTCTCTCCCCCTCCCTCGCACCTTCCTCTCCCTCCCCCTCTCTCGCCCCGTCTCTACCCCCTCTCTCCCCGTCACTCACCCCGTCTCTCTCCCCCTCTCCCCGACTCACTCTACTCTCTCTCTCCCCCAATCTCTTACCCCACTCTCTCCCCTCTCTCTCTCTCCCCCCTCTCACCCCCTTTCTGTCCCCCCCTCACCCTCTCTCGCTCGTTCATCTCCCTTCCCCCCTCTCTCTCCCCGTCTCTCCCCCTCTCTACCCGTCGCTCTCCCCGTCTCTCCCCTCTCTCTCCCCCTCCTCTCCCCTCTCTCTCTCCCCCTCTCTCTCCCCTCACTCTCTTCCCCTCTCCCTCCCCCACTGTCTGCCCCCTCTCTCTCTCACCCCCGGCTCTCTCACGCCCGGCTCTCTCACCCCCTCCCTTCCCTCCCTCTCAATCCCTCTCCCTCTCTCTCTCCCCCTCCATCTCTCCCCCTCTATCTCACTCTCATTCCCCCGCTCTCTCTTCCCCCCTTTTTCTTCCCAATCTCTCACTCTGCCCCTTCTCCCTTCCCCCTCTCTCCCCCTCTCTCCCCCTCTCTCTCCCCCCTCTCTCACCCCCCACTCTCGCCCCCTCCATCGCACCCTCTCTCTCTCCCCCTATCTCCCCCTGTCCCTCCCCCTCTCCCCGTCGGTCTACCCAAAATCCCCCTCTCTCTCCCCTTCTGTCTACTTTTCTTTCCCCCCCCCCCACTCTCTCCCTTTCTCTCTGTCCCCTCTCTCTTACCACTGCACTCTTACCAGCGCGCTCTCACCCCCCTCTCTAACCTCCCTCTCTTCCCCCTCTCTTTCTCTCTCTCTCGCCCTGGCTCTACACATCTATCGTTCCCCTCTCTCTCTCCCTCTCACTCTCCCACTCTCTCTTCCACGTTTCTCTCCACACTCTCTCTCTCCGCCCCTATCTCTCCCGTCTCTCTCCCCTCTCTCTCCCTCCTCTCTCTCCCCTCTCTCGCCACCCTCTCTCCCCACCCTCTCTCGCCACCCTCGATCGCCCCCTCTCTCGCCCCTTCTCTCACCCCCTCTCTCACCTCCTCTCTCTACCCCTCTCTCTCCCCCTCTCTCTCGCATCCTTTCACTCCCCCTCTCTCTCCCCTCTCTCTCTCCTCTCTCTCTCTCCCCTCTCGTCCCCCCTCGCCCGCCTCTCTCGCCCCCTCTCGTGCTCCCTCACTCTCCTTTCTCTCCCTCTCACTCTTGCCATCTCTTTCCCCATCACTCTCTCCAACTCTCTCTCCTCTCTCTCCCCGCCCTCTCTTGCCACTCTCTCACCCCCTTTCTGTCCCCCTCTCCACCTCCCTCGCCCCCTTCGTCTCCCTCCCCCGTCTCTCCCCCCTCCCTGTCGCTGTCCCCGTCTCTCTCTCCCCTCTCTCTTCCCCTCTCTCCCCCTCCCTCTCCCCTCTCTTTCCCCCTCTCCTTCCCCTTCTCTCTCCACCACTCTCTCCCCTCTCTCTCATTCCCCGCTCTCTCGCCCCCAGTCGCTCACCCCACTCGCTCACCCCCACTCTCTTGCCCCCTCTCGTGCGCCCTCTCTCCCCTATCTCTCCCTCTCACTCTCCCCATCTCTTTCCCCATCTCTCTCCACATCTCTATCTCATCTCTCTCCCCGCACTCTCTCCTCCCTCTCTCACCCCCTTTCTGTCCCCCTCTATCCCCCTCCCTCGCCCCTTCCTCTCCCTCCCCCTCTCTCTCCCCGTCTCTCCCCGTCGCTCTCTCTGTCGCTCTCGCCGTCTTTCTCCCTCTCTCCCCTTCTCTCTCCCCCTCTCTCTCCCCCCTTTCTCCCCCTCTCTCTCCCCCCTCTCTCCCCCCTCTCTTCCCCCACTCTCTCCCCTCTCTCTCTCACCCCCTCACTGACCCCCACACTCTCCCCATCTCTCTTCCCCCACTTTCTCCCCCCACTCTCTGCCCCATCTCTCCCCCTCACTCTTTCTCCCCCTCTCTCTCGCCTCGCTCTCTCCGTCTCTCTCCTTCTCTCTCCCTTGTCCCTTCTCCCTTGCCTCCTCTCTTTCCCACTTTCGCCCTCCCTCTCTCGCCCCATCTCTCTGCCTCTCTCTCTCCCCTCACTCTGTCACCTCCCTCTCCCTCCCTCTCTCACTCCTTCCCTCTCTCACCCCCTCTCTCTCCCCCCTCTCCCCATCTCCCTTCCCCCTCTCTTTCTCTCTCTACCGCCTCTCTCTTCCCGCTCTCTACCCCCCTCCCCTCTTCTCTCCCCTTGTCTCTGCCGTCTCTCTCAGCCCCTCTCTCGGCACCTCTCTCTCGCACCCTCACTCTCTACCCCTCACTCTCTCTCTCTCCCCTCTCTCTTCACTAACCCTCTCCCCACTCTGTCACCTAACTCTCTCCCCTCTCTCTCACTCCCTCCCTCCCTAACCCTCTCCCTCCACCACTAACCCCCCACACTACCCCCCACTCTCTCCCCCACTCTCTCCACCCACTCTCTCCCCCAACTCTCTCTCCTTCACTCTCTCTCCCTTCTCTCTCCCCTCTCTATCTCCCCCTCTCGCTCTCTGTCCCCCTCCCTCTGGCCCCCTCCCTCTGTCCCCCACTCTCTCCTCTCTCTCTCCACCCCGACACTCCCCTCTCTCTCTCCCCCACCCACCCCCTCTCTCTCCCCTCTCTCTCTCCCCCGTCTCTCCCTCCATTCTCTGTCCACCTCCCTCTGTCCCCCTCCCTCTGGCCACCTTCCTCTGTCCCCCTCTTTCTCCTCTCTCCCCCCGACTCTCCCCTCTCTCTCGCTAACTCTCCCCCCTCTAACCCGTCTCTTTGCTCCCCTTCTCTCCCCTACCTCTCCTCCTCTCTCCCTCCCCCTCACTCTCACCCCTAATCTTTCCCCACACTGTCTCTACCCTCCCTCTCTCCCCATCTTCTCTCTCGCCCCTCTCTCTCCCTCCACAACTCTGTCCCCTCCCTCTTCCCCCTCCCTCTGTCCGCCTCTCTCTCCTGTCTCTCCCCTCCCTCTCCCCACTTTCTACCCCACTCTCTCACCTCTCTCTATCCACGTCTCTCTCTACCCCGCTCACCTTCTCTCTCTACCCCTCAAACTCTCTCCCCCTCTCGCTCTTCACTAACTCTGTAGCTAAATCTCTCCCCTCTCTCTCCCTCTCTCACTCCCTCCCTCTCTCACCCTTTCACCCTCCACTCTGTCTCCCTGCGCTGTCTCCCCCTCTCTTAGCCCCTTTCTGTCCCCATCTCTCCACCTCCCTCGTCCTCTTCCTCTCCCTCCCTCTCTCTCTCCCCGTCTCTCCAACTGTCCCCGTCGCTCTCCCCCTCTCTCTCCCCCTCCCTCTCCCTCCACTCTCTCCCCCTCTCTCTCGTCCTCCCCGTCTCTCTTCCCCCTCCCTATCTCTCTCTGCCGTCTCTCGCTCTTCCTCCTCTCTCCATACCCCTCTCACCCCTCTAACCGCTATCTCCCCCCTCCTCTCCTCTCTCCCCTTCTCTCTACCGTATCTCTCTCACCCCCTCTCTACACCTCTCTCTCCCACCCACTCTCTCTCTCCTCTCTCTTCACTAACTCTCTCCCCACTCTGTCACCTAAATCTCTCCCCTCTCTCTCACTCCCTCCCTCCCTCCCCCACTCCCTCCCCCACTACCTCCCCCACTCTTACCCCCACTCTCACTCCCACTCTCCCCGAACTCTCTCCCTGCACTCTCTCCCCGCATTCTCTCCCCGCACTCTCTCCCCCACTCTCTCCCCCACTCTCTCCCCCACTCTCTCTCCCCCTCTCTCTCCCTCCACTCTCTGTCCCCATCCCTCTGTCCGCCTCTCTCTCCTCTCTGTCCCCCACTCTCCCCCTCTCTCCGCCTCCCCTTCTCTCCCCCTCCCTCTCCCCTCTCTCTACCCAACTCTCTCACCACCTTTCTCTACCCTCTCTCTCTCTCCACCCTGCTCACCCCCTCTCTCGACCCCAATCTCTCTCTCCCCTTCTCTCTTCTCTAACTCTCTCTCCCACTCTGTTGCCTAAATCTCTCCCTCTCTCTCCCTCTCTCACTCCCTGCCTGTCATGCTCTCACTCTCTCCTCTCTCTCCTCCACTATCTTTCCCCACTCTCTGCCCCACTCTCTTCACGCACTCACACACCATCTCTCTCCCTTCTCTCTCTCCCCCCTCTCTCGTCCCCCTCTCTCTTTCCCCTCTCTCTCCACCCTCTCTCCCTCTCCCTCTCTCACCATCTCACTCTCCCCCTCTCTCTCTTTCCCAATCTCTCTCCACTGTCTCCCCAATCTCAAGCCCCCTCTTCCTCTCCCCTTTTCTCTCCCCCTTCTCTCCCCACACTCCCCTGTCTTTCCCCTTTTCACAACCCCCACTCGCCCCCTCTCTCTCACACCCCTTTCTCCCACACCCTCTCTCCCCATACTCTAACTCCCCCCTCTCTCTCCTCCTCTCTCTCACACCACACTCTCATGCCCTCCCCACACCATCTCTCTCACACCCTCTTTCTCTCCCTCCCTCCCCCTCACGCAAACCTTTCTCTCCCTAAACTCTCTCCCCCTTTCTCTCCCTTTCTCTCTCCCCGTCTCTCTCCCTCTCGCTCCCCTCTCTCTCGGCCCCTCTCTTTCAACCCCTCTCTCTTGCCCCCTCTCTCTCGCCCCCTCTCTCTCGCCCCTCTCTCTCGACCCTCTCTCTCGCCCCCTCTCTCTCATCCCCCTCTCCACCCATTTCACACCACCCATCTCTCTTCACCCATCTCTCGCCCCTCTCTCTCCCCTCTCTCCCACTCTCTCACCCCTCTCTCCCCCCTCAATCTCCCCCCTCTCCCACCCCTCTCTCCCCCTCACTCTCTCTCCCCTCTCTCTCCCCCTCTCTCGCCTCTCTCTCTCTCTCTCTCACCTCTCTCTATCACCCTTTCTCTCTCATCCGACTTTCTCCCCTCTCTCTCCCCGTCTCTTTCCCCACCTCTCTTGCCCCTCTCTCTCGTCTCTCTCACCCCCTCTCTCTCCTCCCACTGTCTCCCTCACTTCCTCTCCCCCACTCTCTCTCCCCCACTCTCTCTCCCCCACTCTCCCCACTCTCTCGCCTCCACTCTCTCTACCCCACTCTTTCTCTCCCCTTCTCTCTCCCACTCTCTCTCCCCCTCCCCTCTCTATCCAGCCTCTCTCTCCCCCACTCTCCCCCTCTCTCTCACCCTCTTTCCCAACTCTCTCTCTACCCCCTCTCTCCTCCCCTCTTTCTCGTCCCCCTCGCACCCTCTCTCGCCCATCTCTCGCCCCCTGTCTCGCCCTCCTGTCTCGCCCCTCCTGTCTCGCCCCCACTCTCGACCCCACTCTTGCCCCCTCCCTTGGCCCCTCCCTCGCCCCCTCCCTCGCCCCCACTCTCGCCCCCCTCTGGTCCCCACTCTCCCCCCACTCCCCCTCACTCCCCCCTCACTCCCCCCTCTCTCACTCTCTCTCTCACCCCCTCTCTCCCCCTCTCTCTCCCCTCTCTCTCCCCCTCGCTCTCCCCCAGCTCTCTCCCCCCTCCCACCCCTCTCTCCCCCCACTCTCTCCCCCTCACTCTCTCCCCCTCACTCTCTCCCCCTCTCTCCCCCTCTCTCTCCCCACTCTCTCTCCACTCTCTCTCCACTCTCTAACCCCCCCTCTCGCCACTTCTCTCGCCTCTTTCTCGCTTCTCTCTCTCGCCTCTCTCTCTCGCCTCTCACTCTCTCCCCTCTCTCACCGTCTCTCTTCCCACCTCCCTTGCCCCTCTTTCTCATCTCTCTCCCTCACCCTGTCTCTCCTCCCACTCTCTCCCTCTCTCCCCCTCCCCTTCTCCAAACTCTCTCGTCCCTCTGTCTCGTCCCCTCTCTCTCTCTTCCACTCTCTCTACCTCTGTCTCTTTCTCCCTCGCTCTATACCCCTGTTTCTCTACCCGTTCTCTCTCTCCTCTCTCTTCTCACCCCTCTCTCGCCCCTCTCTCCATCTCCCCTCTCTCCATCTCCCCTCTTTCTCGCCCCACTCTCTCTCCTCTCTCTCCTTCTCCTCTCTTTCTCCCTCCCCTCTCTCCTTCCCCACTCTCTCCCCCACTCTCACTCTTCCTCCTCTCTGCCCTCTCTCTCTCCCCGTCTCTCTCCCCCTCTCTCTCCCCCTCTCTCTTCCCTAGCTCTCTCCCCCTCCCACCCCTCTCTCCCCCCACTCTCTCCCCCTCACTCTCTCCCCCTCACTCTCTCCCCCTCTCCCCCCTCTCTCCCCACTCTCTCTCCCCCCTCTAACCCCCCCTCTCCCCACCTCTCTCGCCTCTTTCTCGCCCCTCTCTCTCGCCTCTCACTCTCTCCCCTCTCTCACCCTCTCTCTTCCCACCTCCCTTGCCCCTCTTTCTCATCTCTCTCTCTCTCTCACCCTGTCTCTTCTCCCACTCTCTCCTCTCTCTCCCCACACTCTCCCTACTCTCTCCCCCACTCTCTCCTCTCTCTCTCTCTCTCGCCCTCTCTCTCCCCGTCCCCTCTCGCTCCCGCCTCTCTCTCCCGCCTCTCTCTTCCCCCTCTCTCTCCCCTCTTTCTCCCCCCTCTTTTTCCAACACTCTCTCTATCCCCTCACTTCCTCTCCCTCTCTCTCTCCCCTCCCTCTCTCTCCTCTCCCTCCCCCTTCTCTCGCCCATCTCTCGCCCCCTGTCTCGCCTATCCTCTCCCGCCCCCTCTTTCTCCCACACCCTCGCCCCCTCTCTCGCCATGCACTCTCGCCCCCTCTCTCGCCCCACTCTCGCCCCCATCGTCTCCAATCTCGCCTCTCTCTCCCCCTCTCTCTCACCCCTTCTCTCTCTCGTCTCTCTCTCCCCTCTCTCTACCCCTCTCCTCTCACCCCTCTCTCTACCCTCACCCCCTCGCCTCTCTCGACCCCTCTCTCGCCCCCCTCTCACGCCTGCCTTCCTCGGTCCCTCCCTCTGCCCCCTCTCTCTGCTCCCCTGCCCCTGCCTCCTCCCTGCTGCTCTCTCTCTCTCCCCCTCACTCTGTCCAGCTCACACTCTCGCCCTCTCTCTTCCCCTCTTCCCCCCTCCCTCTTCCTCCTTCGACCCCACTCGCCCACGAGCTCTCTACCCCCTCTCTCTCTTCTCCTTCTCTCTCCGCCCTCTCTCTCCACGCCTGTCTCTCTATCCCATATCCTCTCCTCCCCCCTTCCTCCCTCACTTGCTCTCTCTCTACCCCTCACTCCCTCTCCCCTAACTCTGTCTTCACTGACTCTCTCCCCCAACTCTGTCACCGAACTCTCTCCCCCTCTCTCTCCCTCTCTCACCTCTTCCCTCTATCCCCATCTCTCCCTCCCCTGTCTCCCCCATCACCCCCGCTCTCTCCCCACTCTCTCCCCCTCTCTCTCGCCCCTCCTCTCTCTCCCCTATCTCCACCATATCTCCCCCTATCTCCCCGCTATCTCCCCTCTCTCTCCCCTCCTCTCTCTCCCATCCTCGCTCTCCCCTCCTCTCTCTCCCCTTCTCTCTCCCCTCATCTCTACCCTCCTCTCTCTCCCCCTCTCTCTCTCCCCTCCTCTCTCTCCTCCTCTTCTATCTCCCCTCCTCTCTACCCTCCCTCCACCGTCTGTCTCCCCCCATCTCGCTCCCACGTTCTCCCCGTCTCTCCTTCCTCTCTTGCCCCCCTCTCTCTCTGTGCCCCACTCTCACTGTCCGCTAAGTCTGTGCCCCGCTCTCTCTGTCCGTCCTGTCTCTCTGTCGCCCCTCTCTCTGTGCCCCTACTCTCTGTTCCCCTCTCTCTGTCCCCCCCTCTCCGTCCCCTCTCTCTGCCCCCCTCTCCGTTCCCCTCTCTCTGTCTCCCTTTCTTTGTGCCCCCACTCTCTGTCCACCCTCTCTGCCCCTCCCTCTATGTACCCCCTCTCTCTGTCACCCCCTCTCTCCAATACCCCCGCTCTGTCTCCCCCTCTGTCTCCCCTCGCTGTCCCCCCTCTCTTCATTCCCTTCTCTCTCTCCGTTCCCCTCTCTTTATCCCCCTCTCTCTGTCCCCCTCCTCTCTGACTCCCCTCCTCTCTGCCCCCTCTCTCTTTGAACCATCCTCTCACTCTGTCTCCATCTCTCTGTCCACCACTCTCTCTGTCCCCCTCTCTCTGCCCCTCTCTCTGCCCCCCTACACACTGTCCCCCTCTCTGTGCACCCTCTCTCCTCCCCCTCTTTTAACCCCCTCCCTATCCCCATCTCTCCCCTCCCTCTCTCCCCCCACTCTCTTGCCCCCCCCTCTCTCTGTCCCCTCTCTCTCTCTGACCGCCCCTATCTCTGTCACCCAATCTCTCTCTCCCCTCTCTCTGTCCCTCCATCTCTCTGTACCCCTCTCTCAATGCCCCCTCTCTCTCCGTTGCCCTCTCTCTGTCCACTCTTCTCTGTCCCCCTCCTCTCTGTCACCCTCGCTCTGTCCCCCTCTCTCGCTCCCCCTCTCTCTGTCTCCCGTCTCTCTCCGTTGCCCTCTTTCTGTCCCCCACCTCTCTGTACCCCCCTCTCTGACCCCTCTCTGTCCCCCTCTCTGTCCCTCTCTGTTAAACTCTCTCTGTCCACCTCTCTCTGTCCGCCGTCTCTCTGTCGCCACCCTCTCTGTCCCCCCTCTCTCTGTTCTCCCTCTCTCAGTCCCCCGCTTTCGCTGTCCCCCCTCTCTCTTCATTCCCTCTCTCTGTCCCCCTCTCTCGGTTCCTCCTCCTTTCTGTCCACTCTCTCTCTGAACTCTCCTCTCCCTCTGTCCCCAACTCTCTGTCCACCGCTCTCTCTCTCTGTCCCCCTCTCTCTGCCCCCTCTCTCTGACCCTCCACTCACTGTCCCCCTCTCTGTCCACACTCTCTCTTCCCCTCTTTTTACCCCCTCCCTATCCCCATCTCTCCCCTCCCTCTCTCCCCCGACTCTCTTGCCCCCCTCTCTCTCTGTCCCCTCTCTCTCTGACCGCCCCTCCCTCTGTCACCCAATCTCTCTCTCCTCTCTCTCTATTCCCCATCTCTCTGCCCCCTCTCTCAATGCCCCCTCTATCTCCGTTGCCCTCTCTCTGTCCCCCTCTCGCTGTCCCCCTCTCGCTGTCCCACTCCTCTCTGTCACCCTCCTCGCTGACCCTTCCTCTCTGTCCCCCTCCTCTCTGTCACACTCTCTCTGTCCCCCCTTTCTCTCCATTCCCCGCTCTCTGTCCCCCTCTCTCTGTCCCCTCTCTCTGTCCCCCACTCTCTGTCCCCATCCTCTCTGTCACCCCTCTCTGTCCCCCTCTCTCTGTCCCCCTCTCTCTGTCCCCTCTCTCTCCATTCCCCTCTCTCTGTCCCCCACTCTCTCCGTTGCTCTCTCTCTGTCTACTCCCCTCTATCCCCCTCCTCTCTGTCACCCTCTCTCTGTCCCCCCTCTCTCGCTCCCCACTCTCTCTGTCTCCCCTCTCTCTCCGTTGCCGTCTTTCTGACACCCACCTCACTGACCCCCTCTCTGACCCCCTCTCTGTTACCCCCTGTCTGTCCCCCTCTCTCTGTCCCCCGTCTCTCTGTCCCCACCCTCTCTGTCCCCCCTCTCTCTGTTGTCCCTCTCTCAGTCCCCCCTCTCGCTGTCCCCCGTCTCTCTCCATTCCCTCTCTCTGTCCCCATCTCTCGGTCCCCCTCCTTTCTGTCCCCTCTCTCTCTGACCGCTCCTCTCTCTCTCTGTCCCCCTCTCTTTCTCCCCCCACTCTGTACCCCCTCTCTGACCCCTCTCTCTTTCCCCATCCTCTCTGTCACCCTCTCTCTGTCCCCCTTTCTCTGTCCCCCCCCTCGCCATTCCACGCACTCTGTCCCCCGCTCTCTGTCCGCGCTCTCTCTGTCCCCCTCTCTCTGCACCCTCTCTCTCCATTCCCCGCTCTCTGAATTCCCCTCTCTCTGTTCCCCCTCTCTCTCCGTTCCCCTCTCTCTCCACCCCCCTCTCACCGTCCCCCCTCTCACCAACACCCCCTCTCTCTCTCCCCCCTCTCTCTGTCCCCCTCTCACTGTCCCCCCCTTTTTCCATTCCCCTCTCTCCGTTCCCCTCTCTCTGTTCCCCCCTCTCTGTCCCCCTCTCTCACTGTCCCCCTCTCTCCGTCCCCCTCACTCTGTCCCCCCACTCTCTGCACCCCTCTCTCTGTTCCCCTCTCTCTGTCCCCATCTCTGTCCCCGTCTCTCTGTTCCCCCTCTCTCTGTCCCCTCTCTCTCAATCACCCCCTCTGCCCCCACTCTCTTTACCCCCCTCTCTCTGTCCCCCTCCTCTCTGACTCCCCTCCTCTCTGTCCCCCTCTCTCTCTGAACCATCCTCTCACTCTGTCTCCATCTCTCTGTCCACCACTCTCTCTCTGTCCCCCTCTCTCTGTCCCTCTCTCTGTCCACCTACTCACTGTCCACCTCTCTGTGCACCCTCTCTCTCCCCCCTCTTTTTAACTCCGCTCCCTCTCCCCATCTCTCCCCACCCTCTCTACCCCCATTCTCTTGCCCTCTCTCTCTGCCCCCTCTCTCTCTGACCGCCCCATCTCTGTTACCCAATCTCTCTCTCCCCTGTCTCTGTCCCTCCATCTCTCTGTCCCCAACTCTCAATGCCCCCTCTCTCTCCGTTGCCCTCTCTCTGTCCACTCCTCTCTGTCCCCCTCCTCTCTGTCACCCTCTCTCTGTCCCCCCTCTCTCGCTCCTCCTCTCTCTGTCTCCCGTCTCTCTCCGTTGCCCTCTTTCTGTCCCCCACCTCTCTGTACCCCCCTCTCTGAACCCTCTCTGTCCCCCCTCTCTGTCTCCTCTCTCTGTTACCCCCTCTCGGTCCCCCTCTCTCTGTCCCCCCTTTCTCTCCGTTCCCCGCTCTCTGTCCCCCTCTCTCTGTCCCCTCTCTCTGTCCCCCACTCTCTGTCCCCATCCTCTCTGTCACCCCTCTCTGTCCCCCTCTCTCTGTCCCCTCTCTCTCCATTCCCCTCTCTCTGTCCCCCACTCTCTCCGTTGCCCTCTCTCTGTCCACTCCCCTCTATCCCCCTCCTCTCTGTCACCCTCTCTCTGTCCCCCCTCTCTCGCTCCCCACTCTCTCTGTCTCCCCTCTCTCTCTGTTGCCGTCTTTCTGACACCCACCTCTCTGACCCCCTCTCTGACCCCCTCTCTGTTACCCCCTGTCTGTCCCCCTCTCTCTGTCCCCCGTCTCTCTGTCCCCACCCTCTCTGTCCCCCCTCTCTCTGTTGTCCCTCTCTCAGTCCCCCCTCTCGCTGTCCCCCCTCTCTCTCCATTCCCTCTCTCTGTCCCCATCTCTCGGTCCCCCTCCTTTCTGTCCCCTCTCTCTCTGACCGCCCCTCTCTCTCTCTGTCCCCCCTCTTTCTCCCCCCACTCTGTACCCCCTCTCTGACCCCTCTCTCTTTCCCCATCCTCTCTGTCACCCTCTCTCTGTCCCCCTTTCTCTGTCCCCCCCTCGCCATTCCGCGCACTCTGTCCCCCGCTCTCTGTCCGCGCTCTCTCTGTCCCCCTCTCTCTGCACCCTCTCTCTCCATTCCCCGCTCTCTGCATTCCCCTCTCTCTGTTCCCCCTCTCTCTCCGTTCCCCTCTCTCTCCACCCCCCTCTCACCGTCCCCCCTCTCACCAACACCCCCTCTCTCTCTCCCCCCTCTCTCTGTCCCCCTCTCACTGGCCCCCCCTTTTTCCATTCCCCTCTCTCCGTTCCCCTCTCTCTGTTCCCCCCTCTCTGTCCCCCTCTCTCACTGTCCCCCTCTCTCCGTCCCCCTCACTCTGTCCCCCCACTCTCTGCACCCCTCTCTCTGTTCCCCTCTCTCTGTCCCCATCTCTGTCCCCGTCTCTCTGTTCCCCCTCTCTCTGTCCCCTCTCTCTCAATCACCCCCTCTGTCCCCACTCTCTTTACCCCCCTCTCTCTGTCCCCCTCCTCTCTGACTTCCCTCCTCTCTGTCCCCCTCTCTCTCTGAACCATCCTCTCACTCTGTCTCCATCTCTCTGTCCACCACTCTCTCTCTGTCCCCCTCTCTCTGTCCCTCTCTCTGTCCACCTACTCACTGTCCACCTCTCTGTGCACCCTCTCTCTCCCCCCTCTTTTTAACTCCGCTCTCTCTCCCCATCTCTCCCTACCCTCTCTACCCCCATTCTCTTGCCCTCTCTCTCTGCCCCCTCTCTCTCTGACCGCCCCATCTCTGTTACCCAATCTCTCTCTCCCCTGTCTCTGTCCCTCCATCTCTCTGTCCCCAACTCTCAATGCCCCCTCTCTCTCCGTTGCCCTCTCTCTGTCCACTCCTCTCTGTCCCCCTCCTCTCTGTCACCCTCTCTCTGTCCCCCCTCTCTCGCTCCCCCTCTCTCTGTCTCCCGTCTCTCTCCGTTGCCCTCTTTCTGTCCCCCACCTCTCTGTACCCCCCTCTCTGACCCCTCTCTGTCCCCCCTCTCTGTCTCCTCTCTCTGTTACCCCCTCTCGGTCCCCCTCTCTCTGTCCCCCGTCTCTCTGTCGCCACCCTCTCTGTCCCCCCTCCCTCTTTTCTCCAAATCTCAGTCCCCCCTTTCGCTGAACCCCTCTCTCTCCATTCCCTCTCTCCGTCCCCCTCTCTCGGTTCCCCCTCCTTTCTGACCCCACTCTCTCTGAACTCTCCTCTCCCTCTGCCCCCAACTATCTGTCCACCCCTCTCTCTCTGACCCCCTCTCTCTGCCCCCTCTCTCTGACCCCCTACTCATTGTCCCCCTCTCTGTCCACACTCTCTTTTCCGCTCCTTTTACCCCCTCCCTATCCCCATCTCTTCTCTCCCTCTCTCCCCCCACTCTCTTGCCCCCCCTCTGTCCACCCTCTCTCTTAACTCTCTTTTTACCACTCTCCCTATCACAGTCTCTCCCCTCTCTCTCTCTCCCCCCTCTTTTAACTCCGCTCCCTCTCCCCATCTCTCCCCACCCTCTCTCCCCCATTCTCTTGCCCCCCCTCTCTCTGCCCCCTCTCTCTGACCGCCCCTATCTCGGTTACCCAATATCTCTCTCCCCTCTCTCTGTCCCTCCATCTCTCTGTCCCCCTCTCTCAATGTCCCCTCTCTCTCCGTTGCCCTCTCTCTGTCCACTCCTCTCTGTCCCCCTCATCTCTGTCACCCTCTCTCTGTCCCCCCTCTCTCGCTCCCCCTCTCTCTGTCTCCCGTCTCTTTCCGTTGCCCTCTTTCTGTCCCCCACCTCTCTGTACCCCCCTCTCTGATCCCTCTCTGTCCCCCCTCTCTGTCTCCTCTCTCTGTTACCCCCTCTCTGTCCCCCTCTCTCTGTCCCCTGTCTCTCTGTCGCCACCCTCTCTGTCCCCCCTCTCTCTGTTCTCCCACTCTCAGTCCCCCCCTTTCGCTGCCCCCCTCTCTCTCCATTCCCTCTCTCTGTCCCCCTCTCTCGGTTCCCCCTCCTTTCTGACCCCACTCTCTCTGAACTCTCCTCTCCGTCTGCCCCCAACTATCTGTCCACCCCTCTCTCTCTCTCTGACACCCTCTCTCTGCCCCCTCTATCTGTTCCCCCACTCACTTTCCCCTCTCTGTCCACCCTCTCTCTTACCTCTCTTTTTACCACCCTCCCTATCCCCAACTCTCCCCTCCCACTATCCCCGTACTCTCTTGCCCCCCTCTCTCTCTGGCCCCTCTCTCTCTGACCGCCC
Source organism: Chiloscyllium plagiosum (assembly GCF_037043375.1). NCBI lineage: Eukaryota > Metazoa > Chordata > Chondrichthyes > Orectolobiformes > Hemiscylliidae > Chiloscyllium > Chiloscyllium plagiosum. The sequence continues at coordinate 19,568,086 of NW_028270189.1, forward strand.
CTCACTCTGTCACCCAATCTCTCTCTCCCCTCTCTCTATTCCCCCATCTGTCTGCCCACCTCTCTCAATGCCCCCTCTATCTCCGTTGCCCTCTCTCTGTCCCCCTCTCTCTGTCCCCTCTCTCTCCATTGCCCGCTCTCTACATTCCCCTCTCTCTGTTCACCCTCTCTCTCCGTTCTCCTCTCTCTCCACCCCCCTCTCACCGTCCCCCCTCTCACCAACCTCCCCTCTCTCTCTCCCCCCTCTCTCTGTCCCCCCTCTCACTGTCCCCCCCTTTTTCCATTCCCCTCTCTCCGTTCCCCTCTCTCTGCTCCCCCCTCTCTGACCCCCTCTCTCACCGTCCCCCTCTCTCCATCCCCCTCACTCTGTCCCCCCACTCTCTGCACACCTCTCTCTGTTCCCCTCTCTCTGTCCCCCCCCTCTGTCCCCTCTCTCTCTGTCCCCATCTCTGTCCCCGTCTCTCTGTTCCCCCCTCTCTGTCCCCTCTCTCTCAATCACCCCCTCTGCCCCCACTCTCTTTACCCCCCTCTCTCTGTCCCCCTCCTCTCTGACTCCCCTCCTCTCTGTCCCCTCTCTCTCTCTGAACCATCCTCTCACTCTGTCTCCATCTCTCTGTCCACCGCTCTCTCTGTCCCCCTCTCTCTGTCCCTCTCTCTGTCCACCTACTCACTGTCCACCTCTCTGTGCACCCTCTCTCTCCCCCCTCTTTTTAACTCCGCTCCCTCTCCCCATCTCTCCCCACCCTCTCTAACACCATTCTCTTGCCCTCTCTCTCTGTCCCCTCTCTCTCTGACCGCCCCATCTCTGTTACCCAATCTCTCTCTCCCCTCTCTCTGTCCCTCCATCTCTCTATCCCCCTCTCTCAATGCCCCCTCTCTCTCCGTTGCCCTCTCTCTATCCACTCCTCTCTGTCCCCCTCCTCTCTGTCACCCTCTCTCTGTCCCCCCTCTCTCGCTCCCCCTCTCTCTGTCTCCCGTCTCTCTCCGTTGCCCTCTTTCTGTCCCCCACCTCTCTGTACCCCCCTCTCTGACCCCTCTCTGTCCCCCCTCTCTGTCTCCTCTCTCTGTTACCCCCTCTCTGTCCCCCTCTCTCTGTCCCCCGACTCTCTGTCGCCACCCTCTCTGTCCCCCCTCTCTCTGTTCTCCAACTCTCAGTCCCCCCCTTTCGCTGACCCCCTCTCTCTCCATTCCCTCTCTCCGTCCCCCTCTCTCGGTTCCCCCTCCTTTCTGACCCCACTCTCTCTGAACTCTCCTCTCCCTCTGCCCCCAACTATCTGTCAACCCCTCTCTCTCTGACCCCCTCTCTCTGCCCCCTCTCTCTGACCCCCCACTCACTGTCCTCCTTTCTGTCCACACTCTCTCTTCCGCTCTTTTTACCCCCTCCCTATCCCCATCTCTCCTCTCCCTCTCTCCCTCCACTCTCTTGCCCCCCCCTCTGTCCACCCTCTCTCTTACCTCTCTTTTTACCACTCTCCCTATCACAGTCTCTCCCCTCTCTCTCTCTCCCCCCTCTTTTAACTCCGCTCCCTCTCCCCATCTCTCCCCACCCTCTCTCCCCCATTCTCTTGCCCCCTCTCTCTCTGCCCCCTCTCTCTCTGACCGCCCCTATCTCTGTTACCCAATCTCTCTCTCCCCTCTCTCTGTCCCTCCATCTCTCTGTCCCCCTCTCTCAATGCCCCCTCTCTCTCCGTTGCCCTCTCTCCGTCCACTCCTCTCTGTCCCCCTCCTCTCTGTCACCCTCTCTCTGTCCCCCCTCTCTCGCTCCCCCTCTCTCTGTCTCCCGTCTCTCTCCGTTGCCCTCTTTCTGTCCCCCACCTCTCTGTACCCCCCTCGCTGACCCCTCTCTGTCCCCCCTCTCTGTCTCCTCTCTCTGTTACCCCCTCTCTGTCCCCCTCTCTCTGTCCCCCGTCTGTGTCCGCACCCTCTCTGTCCCCCCTCTCTCTGTTCTCCCTCTCTCTGTCCCCCCTCTCGCTGTCCCCCCTCTCTCTCCATTCCCTCTCTCTGTCCCCCTCTCTCGGTTCCCTTTCCTTTCTGTCCCCTCTCTATGAACTCTCCTCTCCCTCTCTCCCCAACTCTCTGTCCACCCCTCTCTCTCTGTCCCCCTCTCTCTGCCCCCTCTCTCTGACCCCCCACTCACTGTCCCCCTCTCTGTCCACACTCTCTCCTCCCCTCTTTTTAACCCCTCCCTATCCCCATCTCTCCCCTCCCTCTCTCCCCCACTCTCTTGCCCCCCCTCTGTCCCCTCTCTCTCTGACCGCCCCTCTCTCTCTGTCCCCCTCTCCTTCTCCCCCTGTCTGTACCCACTCGCTGTCCCCCTCTCTCTGTCCCCATCCTCTCTGTCACACTCTCTCTGTCCCCCTCTTTCTCTCCCCCTCTCTCGCCATTCCGTGCACTCTGTCCCCCGCTCTCTGTCCCCTTTCTCTCCATTTCCATATCTCTACATTCCCCTCTCTCTGACCCCCCTTTCTCTCCGTTCCACGCTCTCTGTCCCCCTCTCTCTGTCCCCCTCTCTCTTTCCCCCTCTCTCTGTCCCCATCCTCTCTGTCACCCTCTCTCTGTCCCCTCTCTCTCCATTCCCCTCTCTCCATTCCCTTCTCTCTGTCCCCCTCTCTCTTGGTTGACCTCTCTCTGTCCTCTCCTCTCTGTCCCCCTCCTCTCTGTCACCCTCCTCTCTGTCACCCTCTCTCTGTCTCCCCTCTCTCGCTCCCCACTCTCTCTGTCTCCCCTCTCTCTCCGTTGCCCTCTTTCTGACCCCCACCTCTCTGTCCCCACTCTCTGCCCCCCCTCTCTGTTACCCCCTCTCTTTCCCCCTCTCTCTGTGCCCCGTCTCTCTGTCCCCACCCTCTCTGTCCCCCCCCTCTCTGTTCTCCCTCTCTCAGTCCCCCCTCTCGCTGTCCCCCCTCTCTCTCCATTCCCTCTCCCTCTGTCCCCCTCTCTCGGTCCCCCTCCTTTCTGTCCCCACTCTATCTGAACTCTCCTCTCCCTCTGTCCCCAACTCTCTGTCCATCCCTCTCTCTCTTTCCCCCTCTCTCTGCCCCCTCTCTCTGTCCCCCGACTCACTGTCCCCCTCTCTGTCCACACTCTCTCTTCCCCTCTTTTTACCCCTCTCCCTATCCCCATCTCTCCCCTCCCTCTCTCCCCCCACTCTCTTGCCCCCCTCTCTCTCTGTCCCTCTCTCCCTGACCGCCCCTCTCTCTCTGTCCCCCTCTCTTTCTCCCCCCTCTCTGTACCCCCTCTATTTCCCCCTCTCTCTGTCCCCATCCTCTCTGTCACCCTCTCTCTGTCCCCCTCTCTCTGTCACCCCTCTCTCGCCATTCCGCGCACTCTGTCCCCCGAACTCTGTCCCCCTCTCTCTGTCCCCGCTCTCTGTCCCCTTTCTCTCCATTCCCCTCTCTCTACATTCCCCTCTCTCTGTCCCCCTCTCTCTGTCCTCCCTCTCTCCATTTCCCTCTCTCTACATTCCCCTCTCTCTGTCCCCCCTTTCTCTCCATTCCCCGCTCTCTGTCCCCCTCTCTCTGCTCCCCTCTCTCTGTCCCCATCCTCTCTGTCACCCTCTCTCTGTCCCCCTCTCTCTGTGTCCCCTCTCTCCATTCCCCTCTCTCTCCATTCCCTTATCTCTGTCCCCCTCTCTCTCCGTTGCCCTCTCTCTGTCCACTCCTCTCTGTCCCCCTCCTCTCTGTCACTCTCTCTCTGTCTCCCCTCTCTCGCTTCCCACTCTCTCTGTCACCCCTCTCTCTCCGTTGCCCTCTTTCTGACCCCATTCCGCGCACTCTGTTCTCCGCTCTCTGTCCCCCTCTCTCTGTCCCCTCTCTCTGTCCCCTTTCTCTCCATTCCCCTCTCTCTACATTCCCCTCTCTCTGTACCCCCTCTCTCTCCGTTCCCCTCTCTCTGTCCCCCTCTCTCTGTTCCCCTCTCTCTGTCCCCATCCTCTCTGTCACCCTCTCTCTGTCCCCCTCTCTCTGTGTCCTCTCTCTCCATTCCCCTCTCTCTCCATTCCCTTATCTCTGTCCCCCTCTCTCTCTGTCCCCCTCTCTCTGTCCCCTCTCTCTGTCCCCTTTCTCTCCATTCCCCTCTCTCTACATTCCCCTCTCTCTGTACCCCCTCTCTCTCCGTTCCCCTCTCTCTGTCCCCCTCTCTCTGTTCCCCTCTCTCTGTCCCCATCCTCTCTGTCACCCTCTCTCTGTCCCCCTCTCTCTGTGTCCTCTCTCTCCATTCCCCTCTCTCTCCATTCCCTTATCTCTGTCCCCCTCTCTCTCCGTTGCCCTCTCTCTGTCCACTCCTCTCTGTCTCCCTCCTCTCTGTCACTCTCTCTCTTTCTCCCCTCTCTCGCTCCCCACTCTCTCTGTCTCCCCTCTCTCTCCGTTGCCCTCTTTCTGACCCCCACCTCTCTGTTACCACCTCTCTGTCCCCCTCTCTCTGTGCCCGGTCTCTCTGTCCCCACCCTCTCTGTCCCCCCTCTCTGTTCTCCCTCTCTCAGTCCCCACTCTCTGTCACCTTCTCACTCTATCTCTCCCTCTCCCTCTGTCCCCCTCGCTCTGTCCCCCCTCTCTGTCCCCCTCTCTCTGTCCCCCACTCTCTGCACCCCTCTCTCTGTCCCCCCTCTCTCTCTTCCCCCTCTCTCTATTCCCCTCTCTCCCCTATCACTCCACCCTCTCTCTCCCACCACGCTCTTGTCCCCCTCTCTCTCTGTCCCCCTCTCTCTCTGACCCCCTCTCACTCTCTGACCGCCCCCTCTCTTTTCCCCCCTCTCTCTCCGTCCCCCTCTCTCTCCATCCCCCTCTCTCTGTCCCCCTCTCTCTGTCCCCTCTCTCTCCATTCCCCGCTCTCTACATTCCCCTCTCTCTGTTCCCCCTCTCTCTCCGTTCCCCTCTCTCTCCACCCCCCTCTCACCGTCCCCCCTCTCACCAACACCCCTCTCTCTCTCCCCCCTCTCTCTGTCCCCCCTCTCACTGTCCCCCCTTTTTCCATTCCCCTCTCTCCGTTCCCCTCTCTCTGTCCCCCCCCGTCCCCCTCTCTCACTGTCCCCCTCTCTCTGTCCCCCTCTCTCTGTCCTCCAACTCTCTGCACCCCTCTCTCTGTCCCCCTCTCTCTGTCCCCGCTCTCTCTGTCCCCGCTCTCTCTGTCCCCATCTCTGTCCCCGTCTCTCTGTTCCCCCTCTCTCTGTCCCCTCTCTGTCAATCACCCCCTCTGCCCCCTCTCTCTGACACCCCTCTCTCTTTCTGTTTCACCCTCTCTCTGTCCTCCTCTCTGTCCCTCCCCTCTCTCTGTCCCCGTCTCTCTGTACCCCCTCTCTTTGACCCCCTTCTATGTCCCCCCTTCTCTGTGCCCCCTTTCTGTCCCCCCTCTCTTTCCCCCTTCTCTGTTCCCCCTGTCCCCTCTCTCTGTCCCCCCCTCAATCCCCCCGCCCCTCTCTCTCAAACCCCCCCTCTGCCCCCCTCTCTCTGTCCACCCTCTCTCAATCCCCCCTCTTCCACCTCTCTCTGTCCTCCCCTCTCTCTGTTCGACATGTCTTTGTCCCCCTCTCTCTTTCCTCCTCTTTCTTCCCCCCGGTCTCCCTGCCCCCCTTTTTCTGCCCCTCCTCTCTCAATGTCCCCCATCTCTGTCCCCACTCTCTCTCTCTGTCCCCCTCTCTTTCTCCCCACTCTCTGTACCCCTGCTCTGTCACGCTCCTCTCTGTCCCCACTCTCTGTCACTTTCTCACTCTGTCTCTCCCTCTCCCTCTGTCCCCCTCTCTCTGTCCCCCCTCTCTGTCCCCCTCTCTCTGTCCCCCCACTCTCTGCACCCCTCTCTCTGTTCCCCCCCTCTCTCTTCCCCCTCTCTCTATCCCCCTCTCTCCCCTATCACTCCACCCTCTCTCTCCCACCACGCTATTGTCCCCCTCTCTCTCTGTCCCCCTTCTCTCTGTCCTGCTCTCTCTCTCTGTCCCACCTCTCTCTGTCCCCCTCTCTCTGTCCCCGCTCTGTCTGTCCCCGCTCTCTCTGTCCCCATCTCTGTCCCCGTCTCTCTGTTCCCCCTCTCTCTGTCTCCTCTCTCTCAATCACCCCCTCTGCCCCCTCTCTCTGACACCCCTCTCTCTTTCTGTTTCACCCTCTCTCTGTCCTCCTCTCTGTCCCTCCCCTCTCTCTGTCCCCGTCTCTCTGTACCCCCTCTCTTTGACCCCCTTCTATGTCCCCCCTTCTCTGTACCCCCTTTCTGTCCCCCCTCTCTGTCCCCCTTCTCTGTTCCCCCTGTCCCCTCTCTCTGTCACCCCCCTCAATCCCCCCGCCCCTCTCTCTCAAACCTCCCCTCTGCCCCCCTCTCTCTGTCCACCCTCTCTCAATCCCCCCTCTTCCACCTCTCCCTGTCCTCCCCTCTCTCTGTTCGACCTGTCTTTGTCCCCCTCTCTCTTTCCTCCTCTTTCTTCCCCCCGGTTTCCCTGCCCCCCTTTTTCTGCCCCTCCTCTCTCAATGTCCCCCATCTCTGTCCCCACTCTCTCTCTCTGTCCCCCTCTCTTTCTCCCCACTCTCTGTACCCCCGCTCTGTCACGGTCCTCTCTGTCCCCACTCTCTGTCACCTTCTCACTCTGTCTCTCCCTCTCCCTCTGCCCCCCTCTCTCGGTCCCGCTCCTTTCTGTCCCCACTCTATCTGAACTCTCCTCTCCCTCTGTCCCCAACTCTCTGTCCATCCCTCTCTCTCTTTCCCCCTCTCTCTGCCCCCTCTCTCTGTCCCCCCACTCACTGTCCCCCTCTCTGTCCACACTCTCTCTTCCCCTCTTTTTACCCCCTCCCTATCCACATCTCCACCCTCCCTCTCTCCCCCCACTCTCTTGCCCCCCTCTCTCTCTGTCCCTCTCTCCCTGACCGCCCCTCTCTCTCTGTCCCCCTCTCTTTCTCCCCCCTCTCTGTACCCCCTCTCTGTCCCCCTCTCTCTGTCCCCATCCTCTCTGTCACCCTCTCTCTGTCCCCCTCTCTCTGTCCCCCCTCTCTCGCCATTCCGCGCACTCTGTTCTCCGCTCTCTGTCCCCCTCTCTCTGTCCCCTCTCTCTGTCCCCTTTCTCTCCATTCCCCTCTCTCTACATTCCCCTCTCTCTGTACCCCCTCTCTCTCCGTTCCCCTCTCTCTGTCCCCCTCTCTCTGTTCCCCTCTCTCTGTCCCCATCCTCTCTGTCACCCTCTCTCTGTCCCCCTCTCTCTGTGTCCTCTCTCTCCATTCCCCTCTCTCTCCATTCCCTTATCTCTGTCCCCCTCTCTCTCCGTTGCCCTCTCTCTGTCCACTCCTCTCTGTCTCCCTCCTCTCTGTCACTCTCTCTCTTTCTCCCCTCTCTCGCTCCCCACTCTCTCTGTCTCCCCTCTCTCTCCGTTGCCCTCTTTCTGACCCCCACCTCTCTGCACCCCCTCTCTGGCCCCCTCTCTGTCCCCTCTCTCTGTTACCCCCTCTCTGTCCCCCTCTCTCTGTGCCCGGTCTCTCTGTCCCCACCCTCTCTGTCCCCCCTCTCTGTTCTCCCTCTCTCAGTCCCCACTCTCTGTCACCTTCTCACTCTATCTCTCCCTCTCCCTCTGTCCCCCTCGCTCTGTCCCCCCTCTCTCTCCCCCTCTCTCTGTCCCCCACTCTCTGCACCCCTCTCTCTGTCCCCCCTCTCTCTCTTCCCCCTCTCTCTATTCCCCTCTCTCCCCTATCACTCCACCCTCTCTCTCCCACCACGCTCTTGTCCCCCTCTCTCTCTGTCCCCCTCTCTCTCTGACCCCCTCTCACTCTCTGACCGCCCCCTCTCTTTTCCCCCCTCTCTCTCCGTTCCCCTCTCTCTCCATCCCCCTCTCTCTGTCCCCCTCTCTCTGTCCCCTCTCTCTCCATTCCCCGCTCTCTACATTCCCCTCTCTCTGTTCCCCCTCTCTCTCCGTTCCCCTCTCTCTCCACCCCCCTCTCACCGTCCCCCCTCTCACCAACACCCCCTCTCTCTCTCCCCCCTCTCTCTGTCCCCCCTCTCACTGTCCCCCCCTTTTTCCATTCCCCTCTCTCCGTTCCCCTCTCTCTGTCCCCCCCCCGTCCCCCTCTCTCACTGACCCCCTCTCTCTGTCCCCCTCTCTCTGTCCTCCAACTCTCTGCACCCCTCTCTCTGTCCCCCTCTCTCTGTCCCCGCTCTCTCTGTCCCCGCTCTCTCTGTCCCCATCTCTGTCCCCGTCTCTCTGTTCCCCCTCTCTCTGTCCCCTCTCTGTCAATCACCCCCTCTGCCCCCTCTCTCTGACACACCTCTCTCTTTCTGTTTCACCCTCTCTCTGTCCTCCTCTCTGTCCCTCCCCTCTCTCTGTCCCCGTCTCTCTGTACCCCCTCTCTTTGACCCCCTTCTATGTCCCCCCTTCTCTGTTCCCCCTTTCTGTCCCCCCTCTCTATCCCCCTTCTCTGTTCCCCCTGTCCCCTCTCTCTGTCCCCCCCTCAATCCCCCCGCCCCTCTCTCTCAAACCCCCCCCTCTGCCCCCCTCTCTCTGTCCACCCTCTCTCAATCCCCCCTCTTCCACCTCTCTCTGTCCTCCCCTCTCTCTGTTCGACATGTCTTTGTCCCCCTCTCTCTTTCCTCCTCTTTCTTCCCCCCGGTCTCCCTGCCCCCCTTTTTCTGCCCCTCCTCTCTCAATGTCCCCCATCTCTGTCCCCACTCTCTCTCTCTGTCCCCCTCTCTTTCTCCCCACTCTCTGTACCCCTGCTCTGTCACGCTCCTCTCTGTCCCCACTCTCTGTCACCTTCTCACTCTGTCTCTCCCTCTCCCTCTGTCCCCCCCCTCTCTGCACCCCTCTCTCTGTTCCCCCCTCTCTCTTCCCCCTCTCTCTATCCCCCTCTCTCCCCTATCACTCCACCCTCTCTCTCCCACCACGCTCTTGTCCCCCTCTCTCTCTGTCCCCCTTCTCTCTGTCCTGCTCTCTCTCTCTGTCCCCCCTCTATCTGTCCCCCTCTCTCTCTCTGGCCCCCTCTCTCTCTGACTGCCCCCTCTCTCTCTGACCGCCCCCTCTCTGACACCCTCTCTCTCGCTGACCGCAACCTCTCTGTCCCCCTCTCTCTCTGTCTCCCTCTCTCTGTCCCTACTCTCTCTGTTCGCCCCCTCTGTCCCCCTCTCTCTTTCCCCCTCTTTCTTTCCACCCACTCTCTGTCCCCCTCTTTCGGTCCCCCACTCTCTATGTCCGTCCTCCCTCTCTCTCTTTCTCCGCTCTCTCCGTCCCCCCTCTCTCTCTGTCCCCCCTCTCTTTCTGTCCCCCCTCTCTCTGTCCTCCCTCTCTCTCTGTCCCCCTCTCTCTCTCTCTGTCACCCCTCTCTCTTCCCCATCTCCCTCTGTTCCCCCCTCTCTCTGTCCCCTTTTCTCTGTCCCCTTTTCCTGTCCCCCTTTCTCAGTCCCCCCGACCCGTTGTCTCCCCCTCTGTCTCCCCGTCCCCCGCTCTCTGTCCCCTCCCTCTCTGTCCGCCCTCTCTCTGAACCCCCCTCTCTCTGTCCTCTCTCTCTCTGTCCCCCCCCCTCTCTCTCTGACTCCCTCTCTCTCGGTCCCCCCCCCTCTCTCTCTCTCGCCCCTCTCTCTGTCCCCCTCTCTCTGTACACCTCTCTCTGTACACCTCTCTCTGTCCGCTCTCTCTGTCCCCCTCTCTCTGTACACCTCTCTCTGCCCCCTCTGCCGCCATCTCTCTGTGACCCCCACTCTCTCTGTCCCCCCATCTCTCTCTGTCTCTCCCACTCTCTTTCCCCCTCTCTTGGTCCGCTCCCTCTCTCTGCCCCTCCTTCTCTCTGCCCCCCTGCTCTCAGTCCGCCCCCTCTGTCCCCTTCTCTCTTCCCCCTCTCTCTGTCCCCGTTCTCTCCGTCATCCTGCCCCCCCGACTGCGCCCCCATCTCTTTGTCTCCCCTCTATCACTGTCCCCACTCTCTCTGCCTCCCTCTCTCGGTCCCCCCTTCTCTCTGTTCCCCCTCTCTGTTCCCCCTCTCTCTGTCACCCCTCTCTCTGTTCCCCCTCTCTCTGTCCCCTCTCTCTGTCCCCCCTTTTCCTCTGCCCCCCTCTCTGTCCTCTCTCTCTGCCCCCCCTCTCTCTGTACACCTCTCTCTGCCCTGTCTGCCGCCGTCTCTCTGTAACCCCCACTCTCTCTATCCACCCTTCTCTCTCTGTCTCTCCCGCTCTCTGTCCCCCTCTCTTGGTCCCCTCTCTCTCTGCCCCTCCTTCTCTCTGTCCCCCCGCTCTCAGTCCGCCCTCTCTGACCCCTCTCTCCGTACCCCTGTCCCCCCTCCACTGCACCCCCGTCTCTCTGTCTCCCCTCTCTCACTGTCCCCACTCTCTCTGCCACCCTCTCTCTGTTCCCCCTTCTCCGGTACCACCCCTATCCCCTCTCTCTCTGCCCTCTCTCTCTGTCCCTCCTTCTCTTTGTCCCCCTCTCTCTGCCACTCCCCGTCCTCCATCTCTGTCCCCCACTTCTCGGTCCCAGCCCTTTCTCTGTCCCTCCCGCTCTCTGTCTCCCCACTCTCTGCCCCCCTCTCTCTGTGCCTTCCGCTCTCTGCCCCCCTCTCTCTGTCCCCCCTCTCTCTGTCCCCCCATCTCTCTGCCCCCTTCACTCTCTGTCCCTCTTCTCCCTGTCCCCACTCTCTCTGTCCCCCTCTCTGTCCCCACGCATTCTCTATCCCCCCTCTCTCTGTGTCCCCCTCTCACTCACTCCTCTCTCTGTCACCTCCCTCTCTGTCCCCTCGTCCCCCCCTCTATCCCCCACTCTCTCCATCCCCCTCTCTCTGTTCCCACGCTCTCTGTCCCCACTCTCTGAGACCCCACTCTCAGTCGCCCAACTCTCTGTGTCCCCCTCTCTCTGTTTCCGCTCTCTGTCCCCCTCTCTCTGGGTCCCCCACTCTCTGTTCCCCACGCTCTGTCTCCCTCTGTCTGTCCCCCCGCGCTCTGGCCCCCTCTCTCTGTTTCCGCTACCTGTTCCCCGCTCTCTGTCCCCCACTCTCTGTCCCCGTCTCTCTGTTGCCCTCTCTCTGTCCCCCTCTCTCTCCCGTTCTCTCTGTCCCCATCTCTCTGTCCCCATCTCTCTGACCCCTCTCTCTGTCCCCCCTTTCTCTCTGTACTCTCTCTCTATCCCTCTCTCTCTCTGTGTCCCTCTCTCCGTCCCCCACTCTCTGAACCCTCTCTTATTATGTCCTCCCCTATTTCTCTCTCTCTCCCTCACCTTATTCTCCCCCTTGCCTCTCTCTCTCTCTCTCTCTCTCTCTCTCCCTCTCTGTCTCTCTCTCTCTCTCTCTCTCCCTGCTCCTTCACTCTATTTCCACCTTCTCTTACTCTCGACCCACCTACCTCGGTCTCTCTTTCTCCCCACCTCCCTCTGTTTCTCTTTGACTAAATCTCTCTCCCTCCTGCCCCTCCCTCTCTCTCTCTGACACTCTCTGTCTCCCTGATGCGTCCCTCTCCCTCAAATCCAGAGATTGGGGAGGCGGTAATGGTTGGTGCTGTGGCTGCATGTGGTTGGAGGGGTGGTTGTGAGATGATGGAGAGATTTGGGAGGTGGGAGGAGGGGGAAAATGAGATAGAGACGGAATTACGGGAGGGAAACAGGCGAGAGAGAGAGAGTGTAGGGGAGGACTGAGATGAATGACTGGAGGCAGGTGGAGAAACCAGGGTTGGGGGTGTGTGTGAGAGAGAGAGGTGGACGAGGGAGACTGAAAGGGAGAGGTGATGTGAAAGAGAGAGTGTGCAGAGAAATGAGGAGAAAGAGTGGGGGAGAGAAGATGGTAGGTCTGGGTTGGACAGAGGGAGTTAAACCCAGCTCCTGAGCTCAGGGCGCAGTGCACTCCCCTTCCCTGAGGACCAGGACTTGGGGCTGAGTCTGTCTCTCTCCAGCTCAGCTTCTCCAACACAAAGACACACAACAACATCGGTCATTCTGCTGCTCGGCACGCTTGAATCAACATTTTTATTGTTTACAAATGGAAGTGTTGGATACAGTCAGTGGGATGGTGCCTTTTCTCACTGGCCCCTGAGTTGTGAGAAACATTGAAATGTGTCCCTGTAACCCCCCCTTCCCCCGCCCCCCGCCTGTGGGATAAGGATGGACAACCCAGCGCTACCCTCAGTCTGTTACCATCGTGACAGGCTGCTCCATCGCTGAAACACTGAACTGAAATGAGAAAATCCCGGTTGGATTGATTAATGAAGGAATTTGAGTGATGGATGGATTTGGGTGAAGGGATATTTCAGCACATTCTTCAGCTGCTGCCTGAACTTAGTCTGGGTCACGGCATAAATCGCGGTGTTTGTGCAGCAACTGAGGAGCTGCAGCATGAAGCCCAATTCCTGAACAAAGGGGTGGAGATACACAGAGTAATACCCAATCCAATACATCCGGCTCTATATAGAATACAGCATGAACGTTTACCATAACAGGATGAAATTGGCCGAGATCACAAACAGTAAAATGATGGATTTTTTTCGGTTTCTCATTTCAGTGTCAGACTGAGCGTCCCCATTGGTGTGAGCGCGGAGTCTCCTGCGGGCTCTGCTGGTCACTACAATGTGTCTGACGGTGAGAACATTGAGTAGTATAACCAGGAGAAATGGGATACACGGGGTTAGAATGTGGTGGAGGAACTCGATTGTGACCCAGACACTGGACCATCGAACAGCGTCTGTTACATCACAAAACCAGGGCTCGTTCACCAGGTAATACCGAGCCGTGAGCATAAAATACCAGAAAATGTCCTTTAAACAGCTCAGCACAGTCACTGCTCCCAGAACCACAGCCGCCGTCTTCTCACTGCAATATTTACTTTTCAGCTTCTGGCAACAAATGGCCACAAACCGATCAAAGGTGAAAGTGACGGTGAACCAGACAGAGCAGTCAGTGGCTGCATAAAGCAGGACGGCGTGAATATTACACACGGGGACGGAGTTCAGGAAATAAAACTGTTCCCAATAAACAATGGGAATGTGTCTCAGGATCAGGTCGAGGATAATGACCAGGAGATCCGCCGCTGCCATGGCCCCCAGGTAACGTCTGACACATGGAGACAATCCACAATCTTTGTAAAGCAGGACGTAGATGGTCACTACGTTAACTGTGAGGAAGGAAAAGAAACCCATTATCCATCAGCCTGGAGGCAAAGGGACCCGTTTGATCGGGGACCCAGTGAGATTTTCATTTGTGTCCCTGTATTCAGGGATTTATTAAAATAATTGGAGCTGGAATAACAAATGGGAAGATCTGAATTACTGACAAAAAAGTGACATAAACCACAAGAAACCTTCCCTCCCCAAACACACAGAGACACATCCATAAGGACAGATGGTTTCTAGAACATTCCCACACACTCGATCACTCAAGAGCAGACACAGGTCACTCCTTCCCAGTTCCTAATACGGAGGGTGGGAATGTTGCTGTCCTGAAGGATTCTCTCCCAGTTTCCTGAAGGCAAACTGAGTTTGGGAATTCCTGTATTTTGGTCTAAATTGTGGTCGATCCTGTGTCGTGGAGAAATGTAAACGCAGGGAAAACGTGTTCATCCCTTTAACTGCCTGAGGGGCCTTCGGAACAGTGGCTCCTTCTCCCTGGAACGGGATCTCTTCCCTCGGGATCATATTGTTTGTTCAAATCACTGACGTCCGGCCGTTCACAAACAACGTCAGGGACAGAACGTTCCGGGGAATGGCAGTTATAGAATTTCAGGGACAGAACGTTCCGGGGAATGTCAGTTATAGAATGTCGGGGACAGAGCGTTCCGGGAAATGACAGTTATAGAATGTTGAGGATGGAACGTTCCAGGGAATGTCAGTTATAGAATGTCGGGGACAGAACGTTCCGGGGAATGTCAGTTATAGAATGTCGGGGACAAAACGTTCCGGGAAATGACAGTTATAGAATGTTGGGGATGGAACGTTCCAGGGAATGTCAGTTATAGAATGTCGGGGACAGAACGTTCCGGGAAATGTCAGTTATAGAATGTTGGGGACAGAACGTTCCGGGGAACTCTTTGACCTGTCCATCACCTTTCCCCCTACCCACCCCACCAACATGATGTCCTGTACCTGGACACACTGTAACATTAATGGGGTGAGAGACGGAGGGTCCAATCACAGGGATGGGAACTAAAGGCATTGCCAGATCAGCTGAAAGGGTTAGATATACCACATTCTCAATCCACCTCACAGAACCAGCCCAGACACCATACACCCAGAGGGGATATCTGTTCACTGTGGAACACTGTGCAGACCAGGCCAGTGTCCTGCTCAGTACAACCCAGCAATCTGTCCAGATTCATCCATTGCACTGGTCAATACAATCCAGCGATCTGTCCAGAGTGGAACACTGCGCAGATCAGATCAGGGCATTGGTCTATAAACCCAGACCATATATCTGTCCAGGACAGTGAGCTGTGCAGATCACAGCAGTGCGTTATCTATAAAACTCAACCAGATAGTCTGACCACCACAGCGACCTGCGCAGTGATCACCCGTGAATTAATCTATAAGCCAGGAGCAGTGACCCTCTCAGCATGTAGGACTGTGTACCCCACCCCAGTACATTGATCTGTAACCCTGGAGCAGTTACCCTCCCAACATGTAGGACTGTGTACCCCACCCCAGTACATTGATCTGTAACCCAGGAGCAGTTACCCTCCCAGCATGTAGAGCTGTGAACATCACACCAGTGAATTGATCTGTAACCCTGGAGTAGTTACGCTCCCAGCATGTAGAGCTGTGTACATCACACCAGTGAATTGATCTGTAACCCTGGAGTAGTTACGCTCCCAGCATGTAGAGCTGTGTACATCACACCAGTGCATTGCTCAGTAACACTGTGATAAATCACTGCCCAGCGTGGGGAAACTTGCAGCCCATGCTGGAAGTGACGGGATGTGCAGCTCCCACCCATTTACAGCTCCCTATCTCCATTGTGCCCTGACAAGGGGGTGCTGTGGGTGTGAACATCACTGCCACAGAGAGGTGGCGGGGAAATCAGTTTAAATATCACCACATGGGAGGGGTTGGGGTATAGACAGAGAGGGGGAGACTGAGAGACAGTGTCATGGAATGATGTGTTCCCAGATTACAGAATGCTGAAATGTAGACACTTGGATAGCATCCTGTAACATGAGACAGGCTTCCCAGGAAAGTTGGGAAATAGTGATATTGGTGTGAGGTCAGCTGCTGTGTGGTTTTGAAATTACGTTTATGTAATGTTAATAAGTGTCTTTTTGAAACAGTATATTGCTGTAGAGTTGGAGTAGGGTAATAAGCAATTAAGAGAAATGAGGTCTCCGAGTTGTGAATAGTTGATGTAAAATGTTCAGTTTCAGGGTTAAAAAAATAAATTGGTGTTTTTATTTAAACAGTGGAATTTGGGAGTTCTCTGTCCCTCATATTTTAACAGTTTACGAGGCAAATTGAGCATTTCTTTATGTTTAGTTTAAATTACCAGATGAGCTCAATGTTGTGTCCTAACAATTGCTGTGTGTGTATCTGTGTGTCTCTGTGTGGGGCAGGTCTGGCAGTCTCTGTGGTGCTTAAAGTGATGCAATGCCACCCTCTGCTGGCCTCCCCACGCCACTGCACAGACATTGGCAGAGGGTGAAACCAACAGGGATTCATTCAGAGAGGGGGAGGGAGAGGGCAGCTGCTCACAGCACCATCCAAACTGATGTCTTATCCATGGACTGATCTAAATGTCCTTTAAATGTTGTAACTGTCCCCGCTTTCACCACTTCCTCTGGAAGTTCATTCCACACCCAAGCCCGATTCTGTCTAACATAATTACCTCTCATGACTTTTGTAAATCTTTTTCCTTGCACCTTAATTATCCCTCAGTTTTGAATCCCCAACTCTAGGGAAAAGACATCAGCCCTTCAGCTTATCTGTACCCCTCATTATTTTATAAACCTGTGTAAAGTTACCGCAGAATCTCATATTCTTCAGTGAAAAAAGATCCAGCCTCTCCTTTTTGCTCACTCCCTCCTTTCCCAGCAACATCCAGGTTAATCTCTTCTGAACCCTCTCCAGCTTAATAATATCAAGGTCAGTAATATCAAAGTGAATAGTCAATGTGTTTTCTAAGGTACGGGGAGACCAAAACTAGAGGATATGGGCTTAAAGTGAGAGGGGAAATATTAAAGTGACCTAAGGGGCAGCTTTTTCACCCAGAGGGTGGTGTGCCTATGGTATGAGCGGGCAGGGTGACCAGACTGAACACAGTATTCCAGAAGAGGTCTCACCAATGACCTGTACAACCACAACATGACGTCCCAATTCTGATACTCAAAGGTCTGACCGATGAAGACAAGTGTGTTAAACACCTTCTTAAACACACTATCTATATGAGATTCAAATTTTAAAGAATTATACCTGAGGGCCGAGGTCTCTGTTCTACAACATTGCCAAAGGCCCTGCTTTTAATTGTATTGGTCCTGCTCTTGTTTGATTTACCAAATACAATTAAAACTCCATCTGCTACCCCTCAGCCCAGTCTGTGGTATTACTGCCACCTCCCCCTCCCCCTTCAATTTTAAAATGCCCATCCCTCTCCAGGAAGCCTGCACACTCCGGCCTTGATTTTCACAAAGACCCTGAGCTTGGTTTGCCTTGTGTAGTTAGAGGGAGGTGGGACAGATTGCAGACACAGTCAGTGGGGAGGAGAGGCTGGACAGTAATCACCGGCCAGGAAGAGGGGAGTTGCACGTTCGAGTTGGGTAAGAGTGATCGGTGTTGTGGGACCAGAAATTAAGCTCTTCCTTCGTCTCTGCTGTTCAGTAATAAATATCCATTTGAGACCCTTCATTGGGCAGAGTGTGGCTGCAGGATTTCTTTCCCTAATATTGCAGACTACAGATAATAGCGATTAAAGATGTTCATAGTTAATTTCGATGGCACAGCACAAACACTCAACATCCTACAGTTGAGACAAATATCTTGCATTTGCTTAACAATACAAAGTGTTTTGTGTAGTTCAGTAATGGTAACCTGATTGTAATAAATCCACACCGAGATGAAAGTGGGCATAAAATATAACCCAAAATCTGGGTATGGTAGTGTAGTGGGTAGTGTACCTGCCTCTGAGCCAGAACTCTGGATTTGATTCCAATTCCTGAACTTGTGTGGTAGCATTCCTAGCTCTGGACTAGAAGGCCTGGATTTAAGTCCTGCCTGTTGCAGAAGTATGTCACAGCATGTCAAAACAGGCTGATGAGCAAACACACAGGAGAATACTGTTACAGCTTTATGGGTATTGCTAGTGTCCTTACCTCTGGGCACAAAGGTCTGGGTGTAAAGCCCACAGATGTGTCTCATGATACATCTGAACAAACTGATTAAAATGGATTTAAAATTGTGACTTGATGGAGAAGGAAGAGGTGTCAGTATTGCAATTTCAGAATTTAGGCCTAGGATGACTGAAAGTCCAGTTATTCGTGTTGATTGAAGTCACATTTCGCAGCAGTAAAGATTTATAAAATCGGAACGGTCCTGGATAGGGTGAGTAGTCAGGGTTTTACCCCAGTTTGGGGCGTCCAAAACTAGACGGCATTGTTTGAAAGTGAGAGGGGAAAAGTTTGATGAGACCTAAAGGGCACCTTTTCACACAGAGAGTGGTGTGTGTATGGAATGAGCTGCCAGAGGAAGTGGTGGAGGCTGGTACAACTTTACAGATTACTTACAGTGTGGAAACAGGCCCTTCGGCCCAACAAGTCCACACCGCCCCACCGAAGCGCACCCACCCATACCCATTCCCCTACATTTACCCCTGTACCGAACACTACAGGCAATTTAGCATGGCCAATTCATCTAACCTGCACATTTTTGGACTGTGGGAGGAAACCAGAGTACCCGGAGGAAATCCACGCAGACACGGGGAGAATGTGCAAACTCCACACTGACAGTCGCCTGAGGCGGGAATTGAACCTAGGTCTCTGGCGCTGTGAGGCAGCAGTGCTAACCACTGTGCCACTGTGCCACCGTGCCGCCCACAAACTGCAGCATGTAAAAGGCATCTGGGTACTGACAGACCTGCCGAGCTTTACCAGCAATTTCTGTATTTGTTAAAAAAATGCATTCATTTTAACACAGGTATTCTCAATACATTAAATATTTTTTTTTTTTCATGACGCAGGGCAATGTAAACATATTTCAAATTGACCGAGACCATTTTCTGTTAAGGATATGGCACTGTGTATGACAGCAGCAATGATGCATCTACATGGAACAGGGAATGTGATGGAGACATAGTTCGACAATGTACAAGGAGACCTCACATGGGGTCCAGTTTGGGAAAGGATGATATTATTATGTGATTCAACTCAGAGGGGGAGAAAATGCAATCCTCCTGAGAAGGAACGGCCTATTGCACTCTCCCTCCTTCAGTGTCCCTCACCACAGCAATGTGTGCAAGCTAAACCAAACTCTACAGTCATCATTACCGTTCTTATTTTTATAGAATCCCTGCAGTGTTGAAACAGGCCCTTCGGCCCAACAAATCCATACCAACCTTCCCAACCCATTCCCCTATATTTGCCCCTGACTAATGCGCCTAACCTAGAATTCCCTGAACACGACAGACAATTTAGCATGACCAATCCACCAAACCTACACAGTTTGAGCTGTGGTAGGAAACGGGATCACCCATTAGAAGCTCACACAGACAAGGGGAGAATGTGCAAGCTCCACACCGACAGTCACCCAAGGCTGGAATCGAACCCAAGTCCCTGGTGCTGTGAGGCAGCAGTGCTAACCACCGTACTACCCATTGGGTGCTCCCTGACCATAATTCATTGGAATCTACTCACTGCCTAAAGCAAAGGGAATGCAGCCAAATCTAACTCTCCCAGGATGGAATCCCATTGCTAGCAGCTATGTGAGTACAATATCTTCAGAAGCAGAAAAATGTTTTAGACAACCTCAATTTTTACTTTTGTCATGAGTTCCATTAATATCTGGACAAAGTTCTTTCAAATTAAAATTGCAGAAATTTTGTTAATCTGTGTGTGTGTGTATGCATGTGTTTGTGTTTGTGTGTTTGTGTGTGCGTGTGTGCGTGTGTGTGTGTGTGTGTGTGTGCGTTTGTTTGTGTGTTTGTGTGTGTGTGTTTAGAAAGGCAAGTATTAGACCATAAGACCATAAGACATAGGAGCGGAAGTAAGGCCATTCGGCCCATCGAGTCCACTCCGCCATTCAATTATGGCTGATGGGCATTTGAACTCCACTTACCCGCATTCTCCCCATAGCCCTTAATTCCTTGTGACATCAAGAATTTATCAATCTCTGAAGACATTTAGCGTCCCGGCCTCCACTGCACTCTGCGGCAATGAATTCCACAGGCCCACCACTCTCTGGCTGAAGAAATGTCTCCGCATTTCTGTTCTGAATCGACCCCCTCTAATTCTAAGGCTTTGTTCACGGGTCCTAGTTTCCTCCCCTAGCAGAATCAATTTCCTAGCGTCCACCCTCTCCAAGCTATTGATTATATATTTGCAATACTCAAACAGTTTGCCATTCATCTTTCCATCATAGTTTGAGTAACATTGCCCTGGATCATAAACGTGTTGTTTTAGCAGATTAAAGTAACTAGCCTGACTTGTTCCTAAAACTGACCCTGACCCAGTGTGAGACCGATATCATCGGCCATCTCACCAACCTGGTTATATTTAACATTTGTCGTGAACAGTGGAAGAGTGGGACTAGAAAAGGAAACAGTGACCCAAAAAGCCGGGGAACTATAGACGGGTGAGCCTGATGTCAGTGGTGGGTAAGTTGTTGGAGGGGATTCTGAGGGATAGCATTTACATACATTTGGGAAGGCAAGGGCTGATCGGGGTAGACAACATGGCTTTCTGCATGGGAAATCATGTCTCATTAAATCGGTTGAGTTTTTGAAGAGGTGACAAAGAAGATTGATGAAGGCAGTTTGGTAGATATTGTCTATATGGACCTCAGCAAGGTGTTCATTTAAAGAACAAAGAGCAAAGAAAATTTACAGCCCAGGAACAGGCCCTCCAGCCCTCCAAGCCTGAGCCGATCCAAATGTACTGTCTAAATCTGTCGGTCAATTCCTAAGCATATGTACCCCTCTGCTCCCACCTACTCATGCATCTGTCCAGACTCTTCTTAAATGAATCTACCGTGTCTGCCTCTACCACCTCTGCTAGCAACACGTTCAAAATGCCCACCACCCTCTGTGTGAAGTACTTACCGTGTGTATCCCCCTTAAACTTTCCACCTCTCATCTTGAATGCACGACCTCTCGTTATTGAATCCTTCACCCTGGGAAAAAGCTTGTCTCTGTCTATACCCTTCATGATTTTGTAAACCTCAATCAAGTCCCCCCTCAATCTCTTTTTTTCCAGTGAAAATAAACCTAACCTACTCAGCCCCTCTTCATTGCAAGTATTTCATTCTGATTGGTAGACAAATGAGTAAGGTTCGGTCACATGGGATAGAGAGGAAGCTAGTCACAATTGGCTTGAAGGAAGAGGGATATTTTTCAGACTGGAGGATTGTGAGCAGCAGTGTGCTGTAAGAATCGGTACTGAGTTCACTGCATTTCATCATTTATGTAAAGGATTTAGATGTGAATATTGGGGCCATTGTTACTAAGTTTACAGATTACATCAGAAAGGCAGTGTAGTAGATTATCTCAGAGTACAACAAGACCACAATTAGATGGGACAAAAGGGCAAAGAGTGACAGATTAAGTTTAATTTAGATAAATACGAGATTTTGTATTTTGTGAATGCAAACCAGGGCAGGAATTATACACTTGATGGTAAGGTCCTGGGGCGTGTTGTGAAACAAAGGGATAGGGCTGCAGGTACATTGTTCCTTGAAAGTGGAGTCGCAGGTAGACAGAGTTGGACAGAACACATTTGGCACATCTCCCTTAAACAGTCAGAGCATTGTGTATAAGGGTTGTGATGGTATGTTGCATCTGTACAGGATGTTGGTGAGGCCACTTTAAAAATAGTGCATGCAACTCGGTTTTCTGCAGAAATGATTTAGACACAGATGTTCCAGGACTGGAGGTTTGAGCTGTAGGGAGAGGTTGATTAGGGTGAGGTGTTTCTCCCTGGAGTGTCAGAGGTTGAGGGGTGACATTATAGAGATTTATAAAATCATCAGGGGCATAGATATTCTGAACAGCCACGTTCTGCTCCCCAGTGTAGGGGAGTCCAGAGCAAGAGAGCATAGATTGAAGGGGAGAGGGTGAATGATTTAGAAGGGACCTGAAGGTAAATGTTACACACAGAGAGTGGTGTGTGTATGGAAAGTGCTGTCAGAGGAAGTGGTGAAGGCAGTTACAATCGCACATTTAAAAAGTATCTGAAAGAGGAGGGATATTGGCCAAATGCTGGCAAATGGGACTGGATCAGGTTTGATATCTGATCGGATTGAACAGGTTGGATTAACGGGTCTGTTTCCGTTCTGCATGACGCTCTGATTCTATAAAAAGGATGACGAAAAATTCTGAAAGGACCTTTCAAGTGGGAATTCTCTTCACTGGAAGTTTATCGTGCCTCCATGTTCACATTGATTGAAAGCTGCATTAGGTAAATATTTGACAGAGAGGTGAGTCACGGATAATGGGATATAGAGAGCAAAGTGGAGCTGAGACCCCAACTTGATCAGCCACAATCTTAGTGTCTGGTGGAAAAGGCTCAAAGTATCTAATGACCCACTCCTGCTCTTCAGTCCCATTTTTCTGTATTCCATTCAGCCCATCAAACCTGCTAGACAGGAGCAGTTGGAGGCTACTTACTCCTATAACCTGGTGCACAGAAACAGAGGAGACTATTCAGCCTCTCAAGACTGTCACACACGATGCGAGGTGATTTGGGAAATGTAATTGGAAAACCCAGGCTGTTTATGAAAGAGGCTCCTCATCTCTCTTTACAGAGCTTCCCCTCTCTGCAACTTGTGCTCCATTTGTTGGTCATGTTGTAGACCCAGATTCACTGTGAATACAGCCCACATACCTCACCCAGCGATAGCTCACAAAATCCTCTGGTCTCCCTGACTGCAATATGTAATAACATAACATTCATGAAAATAACACCCACTACCTTTCCAATAACAGAATGTGAGAGCATCAGAAACAGGGGCAGGTCGTTCACTCCCCAAGCCTGCCTTGTCCTTCACTAAGATTGTGGCTGATCTGCTCTCGGTCTGAAATTCTCTTTAATACCCAATTCCTCATAGCCATCACCTCTCTGACAGATCAATATCCATCTAACTCCTCTTCAAATAATTTCAGTCATCTCACTCCCCGAACACTCTTGAGAACAGAAATCCTGACATTGAATCCCACCTGTTTGATGAAAACACTTGCTGCTCCTATATCATGGTTTATTGATATGAACAAAAGAGGTTGAGACAAGGGTTCAGGTAAAGTGGACTCGCCCTGATACAAGGCAGTGGTTGACGTCTGCTGACATCAAGGAGCTTAACAAAACTGGACTTAATGGGAATCAGACTAAACTCTCCAGTTTGGAGTCAAACATGGCACAAAGGAAGATGTTCATCATCTCAGTCCTGGGTCACCTCTGTGCGAGATCCTCAGGGTAGCTTCCTCTTCACAAACATCTTCAGCTGTTTCATCAATGTCTCCCCGCCCCCACACTCCCCACCATAAGATCAGAAGTGGGGATTGTCACTGAAGATTCCACAATGTTCAGAACATTTTGTCCCCCCTCAGCTCCTGAACTGGTCTGTGTCCATATGCAGCAAGACCCAGACTCCATTGAGAGTTGTGCTGTTAACGTGTCAGTAACATTCATGTAACTGCACTGCCTATTGCCACAGTAAAATAAGAATTCATTCAGCACTTCACAGGAATATGAGGAAGTCATTCAGCCCATTGACACTATTGGAGAAGAACAGGGACAACCCATTCAGTGCCTCCAGCCTATTACTCAGGAAGAGAAGGAGTCTAGTGTGATGGGCCACACCAGAGCCCCTCAAAATATTGGAAGGCAATAGCCTTGCTTCTAATTTTTTCTTATTTTAAAGGAAATATAAAGGGTCTGTTCCAGATGCAATGTGACAGCATCAAGAGAAAATTCAGTGAGAGTAGCAGACAGGAGACATTCCCTGAAGCTTCCAACTCTGTTGAGAGCGCTATAGTTTTTGATGTTACTGAGAAACCAAAACCCAGAGATCCTAATCTGTGAGAGCTGGCCACACCCATTCAGTCTGCATTAAAATAAACCTAAGGCATGCCTCGCTGTTACTCAAGTGTCTTAACTAACCAGCTTGGTAACGATCGTTCAATATCTCTCTTAAAAGAAACCAGGACAAAATCACCTCGTAAAGCTACAGCATCATCACACTTGTCAGTACATCGAGCTATCAAACAGGAACCAGGGGTAACCCAGTCAGGCCCTTGGCCCTGTCCAATCGGACGAGGAAGAAGTCAATCAGCCCCTTGAGTCACTTATACATGAACAGTAGGAGGCCATTCCCACCTCAATACACTTACACGGGGGCAGAATGATGTAATTGATGCTGATTCCTGATGAATGTCTTATTCATGCAACGTCGATTCTCCTGCTTCTCGGATGCTGCCTGACCTGCTGTGCTTTTCCAGCAATCGACGCTCTACTCTGATCCTGGATTAGTGGTGCTGGAAGAGCACAGCAGTTCAGGCAGCATCAGAGGCGCAGTAAAATCGACGTTTCGGGCAAAAGCCCTTCGAGGAGGCAAACTTCTTCAAGGCAGGTATCCTTGCAAGAGGATTTGCAGTAGGGTTAAAATCAACTAGGTAAAAACAATGACTGCAGATGCTGGAAACTCTGATCTCCAGCATCGGCAGTCTTAAGTTTCTCCTAAATGATGCTCCAACATGATGAACAAGTGGAGCAGAGGCTTCACATACAGACTGTTCCACGTTGTTCCTCATGGCTCCATTGCTTATGATACACACGTGGGACTAAAACGTGGTTTTCTAGTGGTGAGCAGAGAAGCTTCATGTCTTGTGTGAAGTCTGAAGAAGGCATCTTCCATCTCTGAGAAAACAGCCTGGTGTTCTTTATGCAGGGCGGAAGCTGATGGGAATGGCTACCTGTTTCAGATCGAAGGTATTGTGGTTGCTGTTGGGAATTGTAAGCAACATGGCGTTCAGTACGGGCTCACATGCCGACTGCACAATAACGTGGGGAGAGTTAATTAAGGCATATAAACTATTAGGATAGTCACGTTAGACTGATGAATGGACTCTCTATGTTCAAATAATGCTGACCGTGTTCATGTTGACCTTGTCTAGTGCATGTCCTGTGCAGTGTAACCTGTATGCCTTACTCTGTCCAAGTCTATTTCCACCCTTTGATCTGTCTGGCTATGCTTACTATGATCTGCCTCCACTGCTCATAAATAAAGTGTTTCTCTGTACTGAGATACACGTGACAATATATCAAACCAATTAATCCTGTGTAAAGTATGGAATTTCTCTCCCTGTCAATGTCTCTTTTGGAAATAAGTGATCGCTGCCACTCCTCGCGTTCCAGCATCACCATTTCCTCATCTCTCACAGCTCTACAGATTAAACACTCAGCTTCTTCACTCTATCCTCATGTTACCATCACCTGTGTCTGTGGTAAGGAGATCATTCCTTACAAAGGAGATCAAATCTGTACAGAGTGCCTCAAATACTCTCTCAGCATGGCTCTACAACTGCAGGAAAATGGCTTTACCTATTTACTCGAATCATCTTACAATGAAGGACAGCATACCATTGACTGCACCCATTACTTCCACAGGGTTTGATTCGGCGCAGTCAGCATAGACTTGTGAGTGGGAGATCATGCTTCCCAAATTTGTTAGAGTTCTTTGATGAAGTGACAAGGAAGGTTGACGAGGACAGAGCGGTAGACGTAGTCTCTATGGATTTCAGTAACGCATTTGATAAGCTTCCACATGGCAGGCTGCTCAGGAAGGTTACATCGCGTGGAATGCTGGGGGAACTGCCCAATTGGATACACAGTTGGGTTGTTGGTAGGAAGCAGAGGGTTCAGTGGAAGGATGCTTGTCAGACTGGAGGCTGGGTCTATAGCTGTTTGTTATCTATGATTATCTATGATTATCTGTGACTGCAGACACATAGACATGGGATAAAACTTTTCAATGATCTCTGAATCAGCCAACAAGACACTCTATTGTGTCAAATTGCTCTGAGGTCTTAAAGGATAAACCTGGACAGAAAACCTGACCCCAGCCTCAGTATCGGAAAAAGGGGACGGGAAACAGTCCTGTTGACACTGCAGAGACCTCCTTCCTAACATCTGAGAGATTGTGACAACAATAGACGATAGACAATAGACAAAAGGTGCAGGAGGAGGCCATTCTGCCTTTCGAGCCTGCACTGCCATACAATATGATCATGGCTGATCATTCCTAATCATTATCCTCTTCCTGCCTTATCTCCATAACCCTTGATTCCATTACCTTTGAGAGCTCTCTCCAACTCTTTCTTAAATGAATCCAGAGACTGGGCCTCCACTGCCCTCTGGGGCAGAGCATTCCACACAGCCACCACTCACTGGGTGAAGAAGTGTTTCCTCATCTCTGTCCTGAATGGTCTACCCCGTATTTTTAATCTGCGTCCTCTGATTCGGCACTCACCCATCAGCGGAAACATGTTTCCTGCTGCCAAAGTGTCCAATCCTGTCATAATCTTATATGTCTCAATCAGATCCCCTCTCAGTCTTCTAAACTCAAGGGTATACAAGTCTAGTCGCTCCAGTCTTTCAGTGTAAGGTATTCCCACCATTCCAGGAATTGACATCGTGAATCAACGCTGCACTCCCTCAATAGCCAGAATGTCTTTCCTCAAATTTAGAGACCAGAACTGCACACAGTACTCCAGGTGTGGTCTCACCAGGGCCCTGTACAGCTGCAGAAGAACCTCTTTGCTTCTATACTCAATCCCTCTTGTTATGAAGGCCAGCATGCTATTCGCCTTCTTCACTACCTGCTGTACCTGCATGCTTACCTTCATTGACTGGTGTACCAGAACACCCAGATCTCTCTGTACTGCCCCTTCACCTAAATTGATTCCATTGACGTAGTAATCTGCCTTCCTGTTCTTGCCACCAAAGTGGATAACCATACACTTATCACATTAAACTGCAAATGCCATCCATCTGCCCACTCACCTAACTTGTCCAGGTCACCCTGTAATCACCTAACATCCTCATCACATTTCACCCTGCCACCCAGCTTTGTATCATCAGCAAATTTGCTAATGTTATTGCTGATACCATCTTCTATATCATTAACATATATTGTAAAAAGCTGCAGTCCCTGCAGGGATCCCTGCGGTATCCCACTGGTCAATGCCTGCCATTCCGAAATGGAGCCATTTATCACTACTGTTTTTTTCCTATCAGCCAACCAATTTTCAATCTAAGTTAGTACTTTGCCCCCAATACCATGCGCCCTAATTTTGCTCACTTACCTCCTATGTGGGACTATATCAAAAGCTTTCTGAAAGACTCGGTGGTACAGTGGTTAGCACTGCTGCCTCACAGCGCCTGAGACCCGGGTTCAATTCCCGCCTCAGGCGACTGTCTGTGTGGAGATTGCGCATTCTCCCCGTGTCTGCGTGGGTTTCCTCCGGGTGTTCTGGTTTCCTCCCACAGTCCAAAGATGTGCACGTCAGGTGAATTGGCCATGACAAATTGCCCGTAGTGTTAGGTAAGGGGTAAATGTAGGGGTAAGGGTGGGTTGCGCTTCAGCGGGTCGGTGTGGACTTGTTGGGCCGAAGGGCCTGTTTCCACACTGTAACGTAATCTAAAAAAAAAGTCCAGGTGCACTACATCTACTGGATCTCCCTCATCCATCTTCAGAGTTACATCCTCCAGAAGATTAGTCAAGCATGATTTCCTCTTCATAATCCATGCTGACTCTGACCTATCCTGTTACTACTATCCAGATGTACCGTAATTTCATCCTTAAAAATAGACTCCAGCATCTTTCCCACCACTGAGGTCAGACTAACTGGTCTATAATTTCCTGCTTTCTCTCTCCCACTTTTCTTAAAAAGTGGTATAACATTAGCCACCCTCCAATCCGCAGGAACTGACGCCGAATCTATCGAACTCTGGAAAATAATCACCAACACATCCACGATTTCCCGAGCCACCTCCTTCAGTACCCTGGCATGTAGACCATCAGGCCCCGGAGACTTATCAACCTTCAGACCTAACAGTTTCTCCAACACCAAATCCTGGCAAATATAAATTCTCTTAAGTTCAGGTCCTTCAGCCACTGTTACCTCAGAGAGATTGCTTGTGTCTTCCCCAGTGAACACAGATCTGAAGTACCCATTTAATTCTTCTGCCATTTCTTTGTTCCAAGTAATATATTCCCCTGTTTCTGTCTTCAAGGGACCAATTTTTGTCCTAACCATTTTTTTGCCTTGCACATACCTAAAAAAGCTTTTACTATCCTCCTTTATATTATTGGCCAGTTTACCTTCGTACCTCATTGTTTCTCTGCTTATTTCCTTCTTAGTGATCCTCTGTTGTTCTTTAAAAGCTTCCCAATCCTCCGTTTTCCCACTTATCTTTGTTATATTATACTTTTTCTCTTTTAAATTTATATGTTTCTTAACATCCCTCGTCAACCACGGCCGCCCATGGTCTACATCCCATGGTACTGAAGGAGGTGGCTCGGGAAATCGTGGATGCGTTGGTGATTATTTTCCAGAGTTCGATAGATTCGGCATCAGTTCCTGCGGATTGGAGGGTGGCCAATGTTATTAAGAAAAGTGGGAGAGAGAAAGCAGGAAATTATAGACCGGTTAGTCTGACCTCAGTGTTGGGAAAGATGCTGGAGTCTATTATTAAGGATGAAATTACGGCACATCTGGATAGTAGTAACAGGATAGGTCAGAGTCAGCATGGATTTATGAAGGGGATCTTTCTTCATTTTAGGAATGAACTGATCCTGCAACTTCTGCATTATACACAGAAATATCCGCCATTGTTCCTCCACGGTCATCCCTGCTAAGGTATTGCACCATTGAACTTTGGCCAGCTCCTCCCTCATAGCTCCATAATTCCCTTTATTCAACAGAAATGCTGTCACTTCCGACTGTACCCTCTCCCTCTCAACATTTACAGAGCTTTCCCACAGACTATACAGAAACATCAGGAATGGAGTAGGCCATACAACACATTGAGCCTTCCTCATTATCGTTCCTGTTCAAACATCTCCACAATGCACTTATCCCACACAATGAATATATCCGTTAATGTGATTAACCTTGGGAAGCTATAAAATAGGAAGTGCAATAGACCCTTTGGTCCATCGAGTTTGCTACCCAATTCAATATAATGATGGCTTGCCCTTTATTTCCACACCATTCTCCTGCTCGCCCACCATTCCTTTTCTGTCTATAAATCCTTATTTATATTCAATGTCCTGGCTTCCAGATTCGAGTGCATTCCCCAGGTTCACCAGTCGCTGAGTGCAGACATTATTCTCATCTCATTGCAGAATGGCCTGTCTGTACCTAATACTGTGGCCCCTTGTTTTAGACACCATAGCCTGGGGAATTATCATCGCTGCTTCCAATCCTTCTCACCCTGTCAGAGCTTTATATATCTCACTGAGATCTCCATCCATTTTCCTAAACCCCATGGAATGCAGGCCCAGTCGCCCCAAACTCTGCTCCCACAACAAGCCTGTCATCACAAAGATCAGTCTGGTCATCCTTCGCTGCTCTCCCTCAATGTCAGGTTTGTCCTTTATGAAGGTACAGAGACCAAACCCGCACACAATACTGCACAGTGTTTTAGATGGGGAGTCATCAAGGCCCTGTATAACTGCAGTACGACACCCTTACTCCTGGACCCAAATCCCTTTGGAATTAAGGTCAGCACACCACTGATCTTCCTAACTGCTTTCTTTCCTGCAATATTGCTTTCAGTGACTGGTGTACAGGGAGATCCAGATCCTTTGCAATGTTACAGCTCCCCACTTTGTGGGTCTATGTACCCTGGTCAGCGTGCCAATGCCATTCCCAGTATTGACCTCTGCCTTCAGACCTCACTGTGCTGCAGGGACCCCGGAGGGCTGCGAAGAAGGAAACAATAAAAAGGAGCATATGTCCCTTTGTATATCAACATGTTTCAAACAATCCCTTTTCAAACGATAGGCTTCCAATCTATTGTTCCCAACAAAGGGCACACCGTCACCTCTACCCACATTGCTCTCCATCTGCCACGTATTTGCCCATTCACTCGACTTGTCTTAGTCGCCTTGAAGCTTTTTTACAGCCTCCTCACCCACTCACAATCCAACATCCTTTAGTTCTGTCAGCAGGTTGGGATATATTGCATTTGATTCCCACAACCAAATGTTTGATAAGTACTGTGAACAGTTGGGGCCTGAGTACCGATCTCTATGATATCCCAGCAACCTTCTTCTGTTATTTTTTTAAAATAATATTTATTTCCTCAATCTAGGTGTGATTGGCTGTCCCTGGTTGCCCCTTGAGAAGGTGGTGGTGAGCTGCCTTGTTGAACCACTGCAGTCCACTGTGGATTCAGTGACAGTAACACCAATGAATGCCAAGCAGCAGTGGTTAGATTGTATTTTAGTGGTGATGTTCATGGTGTGGCATTTGTGTGGCGTGAATATTACTTGCCACTTGTTAGCCTGGATACTGTCCAGATCTTATCGCATTTGGACATGGCCTGCTTCAGTATCTGAGGAGCCACAAACATTGCTGAACATTGTACAATCATTAGTGAACATCCCCACCTCTGACCTTATAATAGAGGCAAGGCCATTGATGAAGAAGCCCTGAAGATGTATGGGCCTAGGTCACTGCCCGAGCAACTCCTACAGACTTGTCCTGGAGCTGAGTTGACTGGCCTTTATCAACCATAACCATCTTCCTCCGTGTCAGGTATGATTCTAACCAGCGGGAAGTTTGCCCCTGATACCCATTGATTCTAATCTTGCTAAGGCCCCTTGATGCCACACGTGGTCGAAGGAAACCTTGATTTAAAGGGCTATCACTCTCACCCCACCTCTGGAATTCAGCTCTTTTGTCCATGTTTGAATCAAGGTACTGAGATCAGGAGCTGAGTGGCCCTGGTGGAGCCCAAACTGGGTGTCATTGACCAGGTTATTGCTGAGCAGGTGCTGCTAAAAAGCACTGACACCTTCCACCACTTTACTGATGATCGAGAGTAGACTGATGGGGTGGTAACTGGGCGGATTGGATTTGTTCTGCTTTTTATGCATGGGAGATATTTGGGGTAATTTTCGATGTAATTGGGGAAATGTCGTTGTTGTAACATTATTGGAACAGCTTAGCTAGGGCAGTGACAAGGGCTGGAGGACAACTTTTCAGTACTATTGCCAGAATGTTGTCAGGGTATGTACCCTCTGGGGTATCCAGTGTCTCCAACTGAATCTGGATATCGCATGGAGTGAACCAAATTGGCTGATGACTGGTAACTGAATTCCTGAGGACCATTGGAGGAGGATGAGATGGATCATCCACTCAGCACTTCTGACTGAAGATTGTTGCGAATGCATGAACGTTATCTTTTGTACTGATGTGCTGGGCTCTTCCATCATTAAGGATAGGGATCTCCTCCTCCAATGACTTGTTTAATTGTCCATAACTATTCTCAACTAGAAGTAGAAGGACTGCAGAGCTTAGATCTGATCCGTTGCTTGTGGGGTCACTTAGCTCTGTCTATCACTTATTGATTATGCTGTTTGGCACACAGGTAGTCCTGGTTCGTGGCTTCACCAGGCTGACACCTCATTTTCAGGTATGCCCGGTGCTGCTCCTGCCCTCCTGCACAATCCATTGAATCGAGGTTGATCCTCTGACTTGATGGTAATTGTTGTGAGGGGGATATGCCAGGCCGTGAGGTTATGCGGGAGTACAATTCTGCTGCTATTGATGACCCACAACACCTTATGGAAACCCAGTCTTGAGCTGCTAGATCTGTTCTAATCTGTCCTATTTAGCACCGTGATAGTACCACCGAAAATGGTGGAGGTTATTCTCAATGTGAAGATGTGACTTTGTCTCCACAACGACTATGCGGTGGTCACTCTTACCCGATACATCATGGACAGATACTTCTGCAACTGTCAGATTAATAAGGCTGTGGTCAAATATGGCTTATCTGTATTGATGGTTCC
This sequence comes from Chiloscyllium plagiosum, assembly GCF_037043375.1. Classification (NCBI taxonomy): domain Eukaryota; kingdom Metazoa; phylum Chordata; class Chondrichthyes; order Orectolobiformes; family Hemiscylliidae; genus Chiloscyllium; species Chiloscyllium plagiosum. Next base: position 19,599,213 of record NW_028270189.1, read on the forward strand.
TTTATCACCTGCCGCAGACCAAGTCGAGAAGTTATATCCTTTCGGACCCAACCAGCTCGATCAGTAATGCTGCTGCTGAACCACTCTTTTTGTGGACATTGACATCCCCCACCCAGAGTACATTTTGTGCCTTTGCCACCCTCAGTGCTTCCTTCAAGTGTTGGTCAGCATGGAGGAGTACTGATTCATCAGTTGAGAGAGGCTGGTACATGGTAAACAGCAGGAGGTTTCTTTTCCCATGTGTAAACTAACGCCATGAGACTTCATGGGATACAGAGACACTGTTGAGGACTCCCAGAGTAATTCCCTTCCAACTGTATCCCACTGTGCCACCACTTCTGCTGTGTCTGTCCTGCTGGTGAAACAGGAGATATCCAGGGAAGGTGATGGGGTGTCTGGGACATGGTCATACTCACAGAATCATACCTTAAAGACAATGTCAGGCTGTTGCTTCACAAGTCTGTTTATTTCTATTCACTGTTTCCTGCCAGCTGTCCCATTCTAGAAGCATGTCCATATATTCGCCCCAATCCACTAAGATTTGATTTTACAAACTGGGCTTGGAGCTTTACCAAACTTTTTCTGAAAATCCACGTGTTTTACCTCCATTGCTTCTCTTTCATTTGTCTCCCAATCAGTTTCTCAAACATAATTCCCATTTTACAAATCTATGTTAGTGTTGTCTATGAGCATTACTTTCAGTCCCAATAATTTCTCCCAAACCATTTACTTACTATGTTCTATGTTCCATGTACTATTTCGTCTTCCCACACCAGACTTGGTTTTCCTGGTATTGTCAGAAAGTTCTGTGAAGACAGAACTGAAGTAGTGGATTCATAGCTCTGCCATTTCCCTGTTTCCCATTCTCCATTCTCTAGTTTCAAACTAGAAGGAACCCATACTATTTTTTCATACTTCTCACATTGACATAATTTGACAAGCTATAACAGTTCACCCTTATAACCTTTGTGAACATTATCTTCAGAAACCTATTAATTCCTGTCTTAAGGTGCTCAGCTCCACATCATACACGCACAGGAACATAGTCTCTGTACCAACAGAAATACAGCACGATCTATATTAGTCCCACTTTCCAATACCAGGCACATAGCCTTGAATGTTATGACACTTCCAAGTACACTTAACGGTTGAGAGATTAGCCGCGATAACTCCCCTCTCAGGAAGTACATTCCAGACCTCAACACACTCTGGGTGAAAAAAAAGTAATCTTTAAATCCTCTCTGAATGTCAAACCCTTCACTTTAAGGTGTGCTCCCTTGTTCTTGACCCTCTGTCTTAAAGGAACAGCTACTGTCTATCCAACCTGTCCATGCCCCTTGTTAACTTATCCTTCTGAGTCACATCCCCCGCAGCCTCCTCTGCTCCAAAGTAAACAACCCGAGCTTATCCAGCATCTCTCCATAGCTGATATGCTCCTTCCCAGGGAACATCCTGGTGAATCTTCTCTGCAAGCCCCTCCAGTACAATCACATTCTTCCTGTAATGAGGCTCCCAGAACGACATACAGTACTCCATCATGGACTAAACCAAGCCCTGTATAGCACTTATAATCTACTCCTTGATTAATAAAAGCTACACCCAAGGTTCAATTCTTAACTAGTCCATTACCCTGTTCAGTCACATTCAGGGATGTGTGGAGAAACACCCTCTGAGCTCCCTAGTGTGCTGCCAATCATTGTGTAAACCCCATGTCTGGTTCCTCCTTCCAAAGTACATCACCTCATATTTATCAGGATCACATTCCATCTTCCATTGATCTGCCCATCTGATCATTCCACTCGAATCTTCCTGTAAAATCGGAACTTCCTCCTCACTGCCAACCACCCGGCCAATCTTTGTGTCAAATACAAACTTACTTATCACAACTCCCACCCCTCCACCCACCAACACCCCCCCCCCCCTCCAGATTCACATCTATACCATTTATGAATGCTACAAACAATAAGGGACACAGCACTGATCCCTGTGGTACACCAGGGGACACTGGTCTCCAGTCACACAAACAGTCTTCTCCCACTACCCTCTGCCTCCTGACACTAAGACAATTTTCGTTGTACCTTTTCAAGTTATCTTTGATACTGTGAGATTTTACTTTATTTTTTTCAGTTTCCAATGTGGAACTTTGTCAAAGATCTTGCTGCAAAACTAAATAAGCGACCTCCTTAAACTAATTCAATCAAATTCATTAGGTGTGACTTCACTCTGATAAAGTCATGATGATTATGCCTGATCAAACCTTGCGACTCTGATTGGAGTTGGATTTTCTCCTTCTCTATTTTCTCCAGTAGTTTCCCTAACAGTGATCTAATACTCGCTCGTCCATAGTTAGCTTGGCAAATCTCTACCACCCTTACTGTGAAGTGGAATCATATTAGCTGCTCTCCAGTCCTCTGGCAACTCCCCTATGGTCAGAATACAATTAAAGACTCCTCCCTTGACTCCAACAGTATCCAGACCTGCGGATTGGTCGAATTTTATATCAGACAGAGCCTCAAACCCCTGCTCGTATTTTACATGAATCTCTTCAAGAGCTTTCCAGTCCATCTTCTCGAATTCTGTGCCTGCATCCTGCTTCTCCCAAGTAAAACAGCTGTGATGTTTACATGTAACAATCTATCAATGTTCTCCGGGTTGACGCACTGATTGCCCCCCTTTGGTTTCTAATGGACACTAACTGTTTGCTGATTATTCTGTTCTACTTTTCCATGTAGAATACCGTGGGATTCTCCCTAATCTCGCCTACTTGCACTTCTCCATGTCCCTCTGTTATTCAGTCCCCTCTATGTTTCTAAGTTTCTAAGTTTCACTACAATCACCTCTCATCTTTTGATACTCGAGACCACAGGCTGAGTTTCCCCATCAGACAATCTTGCCATTTTATGGATTAGTCTGGAAAATATCTTTTGCAGTTCCTCTATAGTCAGTTACTCTATCTTAGATTGGGACTCCAAATGGTACACAATACTCTAAGTTTAGTCTCAGCAACACTATATGCAGCTGGTGCACGACATTTTCTATGTTGCAATTACATACACATGAATGTACACCTAATTTTTCGTTTCCTATTTGCATGCGTTCTTCCCAATTCCTTTCACTTTAACTTTTCTTATGATGTTAGTGGGAGAGTTCTTAAAAAAAGATCCTCCTGAATATCCAACCATACGTTAGCCATTAGCTCCTCTTTGCGTACGTCCACAAGAATCATCTTCACACCATTCCAAAAAATGTTTGCCACTTATGATTTTAGTTTCATCGATGCATGATCATCCTCCCCAGTTTTCCCATTACCTTCTATATATCCACCAACACGTTCTTTGTAATTCAGCCCAAGAGACACCCGACCGCGGATTACAAGTTACTGATCTGTAGTTCACCACTCTCCATTTCATCCTTTCTGAAACTGTTGGATAATATTTATAACTTTTGCCATATCCAGATTGGCTAAATATCTTTCCAGAATGTATTGGAAAATAACATGAAAATCTGAGATGCAATCAATACGTCTATTGCTGCTTCCTCTGAAATTCTTGTATGAAGTACATCTGATCTGTTAGATTTACAAATACTCAATCTAGCTTCCTTTTAAAAGATGGCCTCAACATTGATAAGAATGATCTTAGATTTTACTTACAGAAGTCCCATGGTCACTTGGTATTTCTGGGGAAATTTCTGGATATTCTGCCTTGAAGATAGACACAAAGAAACTGTTTCTTTCCACTGTGATTTCTCTATTCTCTTCAATAAATTACCCTGTCCGCACACCTACTGTTCCACATTTGACCTTTGTTTTTACTTTTGTTTCATTCACTGATGTATTTGTTTTTTAGCAGTCTTTATGTTTTTTTCTTTAGCAGTCTTTATGGTTTTCTTTTGTTTGCATGCTGTTTCGCTTTTTGATTTCCTTCTCAGTTTCTTGGTCATCCGTTGCTGGGTCCCACATTTCTCCGAATCCATTGGCTTACTACAACACTTGGCATTTTCCTAAGCTGCTTCCTTTGACCTAATAAGTACTTAAAGGTGAGGCTGAAAGGTTTAGGTTGGAGAGGAGGGTGGACCAGATTGATGGGAAGGACGATGAACACATAGGAAAGTTCAAAAGGGGGAGTGTGCTGAGTTGGAATATTGGACTGGGATAAGGTGGAGTTAGGGGAAATGGGGAAACTGGTGAAATCTACATTAATCTCCTGTGGTTGGAGGGTCCCAAGGCAGAAGAGGAACCTTTCTTCATCCATGCTTCGGGTGGTTAGGGTTTGGCGATGGAGGAGGCCCAGGACTCTCATGTCCTTGGCAGAGTGGAAAGGAGAGTTAAAGTGTTCAGCCACAAGGTGGTGGAGTTGGTCAATGTGGCTGTTCCAGCGATGTTCTCTGAAATGATCCACGTATGTCTCGCCAATGTAGAGAAGACCACACTGAGTTTAAAGGATGCAGTAGATGAGGCGTTCTGTCTCCCTTCATCACCTATCACTTTCAACCCCACCTTCATCTACCTCTCACATTCCTAGCTACCTGCCTCCTGCCACACCCCCTTCTCATTTATCGCTAAGCTCCCTTGACCCAGAAGCCTCATTCCTGATAAAGGGTTATGCCCGAAACGTCAATGCTCCTGCTCCTATTACGCTGACTGACTGTGCTTTTCCAGCGCCACTGATTTGCAGCAGCTGCAGTGCGCACTTTCTCCTCACACCTTCAGGGCTTGCATGATTCAGATTTATAACAGTAACTTCAAATAAAACAAAAACTACCGTGTACTCAAACAGCATAAAAGAAAAACAATGCATTGTGGTCACGGTTCCCAAAAGGTCCTTTACAGCAAAGTTTTCAATTAGCTTTTCTGATCATCCAACATCAATTTCTAAATAACCTGACCTCCAGCTCAGTGCTCGACAAAACATGCTCATGAAATCCATTTCTCCCAGCATTGGCATTCAGTTGGGTTAACACAGTTTAGATATAACGTAAACAGTACATTATTACTGCAGTAGCCACAAAGTTGTATATCTCATTTTCCTGTTTTATAACCTGCCCAACATTTGTATTGCAGCTTTCACTTTGATATATAACTCCCATAAATGTTTCCTTCTTCTTGCTGTTTTTACGCTCCACATTACAAGATTCTGTAGAATCTGAGCGACGTGGACTTTGGGGAGATTAATGGTAGAGATCATCTCGCCACATCATTTATGATCTTCTTAAGCATCATTGTGACATTTTCTCCAGATCTCCTGTTATGCTGGTGAAGTAGAGAAGGACAATGATCATTCAACAATGCTCTGTATTTCCCCCAGAGAGCTGAGACTGCTCTAACCTGGGTGGGAACCTTACAGCAGGGTGGTAAAGTATTGCTGCTGCTGTACAGGATCTTAGTGAGATCACATCTGGAGTAGTGTGTGCAGATTTGGTCTCTTCAATGAAGAAAGGATTTGTTATATTGGAAGCAGCTCAGAGATGGTCCCCTCAACTGATTCCTGAAATGAAGGTGCTAACTTATAACAAAAGGATTATCAGGTTGATCCAATAGCCATTGGAGTTTATAAAAATGAAAGAAGATCATATTTCAACATAGATGACAGGAAGGAGTCAACAACTGAAGAGAATTACACAGATAATGGAGGAATCCATTCCGTTATTCAGCCTCTCACACACGACCAACAGAAGGATATTCAGGCCTTTGACCCTGTTCCACCAGAATAGGACGAGGCTGTTCAGCCCTTGGAGCCGAATGTATATTTACAGGAGGAGGCCATTCAGCCCCTCGAATCTATAACACTGGCCCCTGGGTAATCCATGCGGCACCAGTATCCTATTACACAGCAACAGAATCAGCCCATTCAGCCACCTCAAGTCCGTAACATAGGAACTGAAAGCGGTCACACAGTGACTGGAAATTTGTTACACTGGGATAACAGGAGGCCATTCAGACCCACCGAGTCTGTTGCAAGAGAATTGGATAAGGATAAAAATTATCTGAGACTTATTTCATGAGAAAGGAGGAGGTAATTCAGACACGTGACTGTTGTATGGGAACAAGAGAAGACTAATCAATCCCTCAGTTCCATTACTGGGATACATGAGGAGACCGTTCAGTATCTCCACCTGTTATGGAGAAATATGAGAAGACCCATCAGCCTCTCAAAATGTTACACAGCAACGGGAAGATTCCATAATCCCCCAACCCTCTAACGCATCAACAGGAGGTGGTCAGTCTGGCCTTGGAGATGACAACATGGGAACGCCAGAATGACTTCAACCCATCGATTTTGTGCACCAGCAGGAGGATGGGTCCAGTCAGCCACACATACCACTCATGCAGCAATCAGAGCACATCTCTTCAAACCTTTTGCCGACAAAACAGGAATTCAAAGAAAACGTAAAGGTTTTAGAAAGGGAAGAACTTATAATAACTGAATACATTGGGGAGTAAAATGTAACAATAAAGTAGTGTAATTTAAGGCAAATTATTAGAATCCATTGTTGTGGACATTTGCAAACGTAAACCACAATTCATCGGAGTCAACATGGTTTTACAAAGGATAAACCATGATTGAAGTGTTTTCTTGAGTTATTTAAAGATGTGACAAACAAGGTGGATAGTGGGAATCCTGGAGATGGAATATATCTGGTCTTCATAAAGGATTCAGATACGTCACTTCTCCAAAGAGTGAGTGGTAAGATCAGACAGCATCGGTTTAGGAGTAATGTATTGGCTTGGATGGAGGATTGGTTAACCAACAAAATGCAGTAAGATGGATTAACTGTGTCATTTTCTATTGGAAAATGCAATTTGTTGGGTGCCATAGATTTCAGTTCTCATGCTTCAACCATTTGTGATCGACATTATGACTCGGTGGACGGGATAGAAAGCACTATAGCTACATTTTCAGATGACACTAACATTGGTGGGAAATTACGTCGGAATGATGTTGCAAGAGATTTAAAACCTCAAAGTTTGTGCGAAGATTTGTAGCTCGAGTGCTCGTTGTTGTGGTTCTGTTCACCGAGCTGGAAGTTTTTGTTGCAAACGTTTCGTCCCCTGGCTAGGCGACATCATCAGTGCTTGGGAGCCTCCTGCGAAGCGCTTCTTTGATGTTTCCTCCGGTGTTTATAGTGGTCTGTCTCTGCCGCTTCCGGTTGTCAGTTTCAGCTATCCGCTGTAGAGGTTGGTATATTGGGTCCAGGTCGATGTGTTTGTTGATGGAGTTTGTGGATGAATGCCATGCCTCTAGGAATTCCCTGGCTGTTCTCTGTCTGGCTTGCCCTATGATAGTAGTGTTGTCCCAGTCGAATTCATGTTGCTTGTTGTCTGCGTGTGTGGCTACTAAGGATAACTGGTCGTGTCGTTTCGTGGCTAGTTGATGTTCATGTATGCGGATTGTTAGCTATCTTCCTGTTTGTCCTATATAGTGTTTATTGCAGTCCTTGCATGGTATTTTGTACACGACATTCGTCTTGCTCATGTTGGGTATCGGGTCCTTCGTTCTGGTGAGTTGGTGTCTGAGCGTGGCTGTTGGTTTGTGTGCCGTTATGAGTCCTAGGGGTCGCAGTAGTCTGGCTGACAGTTCCGAGATGCTCCTGATGTATCACTACTATCATAGGGCAAGCCAGACAGAGAACAGCCAGGGAATTCATAGAGGCATGGCATTCATCGACAAACTCCATCAACAAACACATCGACCTGGACCCAATATACCAACCACTACAGCGGACGGCTGAAACTGACAACCGGAAGTGGCAGGGACAGACCACCATAAACACCGGAGGAAACATCAAAGAAGCGCTTCGCAGGAGGCTCCCAAGCACTGATGATGTCGCCTAGCCAGGGGACGAAACGTTTGCAACAAAAACGTCCAACTCGGCGAACAGACCCACAACAGATTTAAAAACTATTTGTATAGATTGGGTGAATGGGCAAACATTTGGCAATGAAAATTAAAGCGTATAAATATGGGGTTATTCAAGTTGGCCAGCCTAATAAAAAGGCAAATTATTATCGAAATGGAGAGAAACTTCAAAGTGCTTAAGTACAGAGGGATCTGGGTGTCTGCTAGCATATCACAGAAAACTTGCTTGCGGGTACTTGAAGTAATGAGGAATGCAAGCATAACTTCAGCGTTTATTTGTAAAAGGATAGAGTAGAAAGGTAGGGAGTGTTAGTGTAGCTATGCAAGGCATTAGTGAGGCTGTAACTGGAGTACAGTTTGGGTGTCCTGCAGAATGAGGTATTTCCATTGGAGATAATTCAGAAGAGCTTCATTAGATTGATTCCATATTTGAAGTGTTTGTCTTATGAAGAGAAATTGAGCAGTTTAGGCCTATACTCTCGACTTTATAAGAATGAAAGGAGAGCTTATTAAGGTCTGTAAAATGCTAAATGTAATTGAACGTATCGATATGGAGTGGATATTTTTTCATGTCGCGCAATCTCCAACAAGAGACTACAGTTTTAGGATTGAGAGATGGCAGGGAAGTGGAACAGAGGCCGCAATGACATCAGTCATGATTGTATTCCATGGCAGAGCAGGTTCGAAGGGTTGGATTCCTGAGTGATGCTCCTTGTTCATATTCAGCTTTACGGCTGTGTTACATAGTAACGGGGGAGGATTATGTATCAAACAGGAAGCAGGCACTCCGGATAAATCAGTCTAAATCAGTTTGACAGAACGTCACCAGTGGAGTCACACAATGACCAGTGCTGGGTCCTCAACTATTTACAATCTATATCAATGATCAGGAGGATGGAACAGATATACAGATACTGAGTTTGGTCATGTTGCTGTGATAAACAAGAGATTAAATTATCAAGAGAGGGTGGAGGATCTTCAGATAGATACAGAGAGGTAAAGGCAATGGATAATAATTTGGCAGCTGCAATATAACATGATATACTCTATCATATCATTTACAGGAATAATGGAATTCAGTATGTTACTGAAATGGAGAGGGATTACAGAGATTAATGATACTGTGTACTGGGGGGTTCACTCAGACCAGTTCAGACATGAGAGGTTTTGCTCCATCCTCCGTCACCGAATGGTTACATTGATGGCAACATACTTTGAGATGATGGATATGTCACCCAATCCTATTTGGAAAGTTCCAGAACATAGAAGCTGAATGAAACTGTGACCGTCACAGCCACTGGCAGCGCCGTCCTTCCCCTGGTGTGAAGCTGCAGGACGTGTTAAAGGAGGTGACACCGCTCTGTGACCAGCTTCTTGTTCTGTCATGGTCCCTTCACGCTCTGCTCCTGGGTTAAGTGGAGCTTGGGAAGCTGTTCCTGGAAAATACGGGGTGGACACAGCAGATCCCTTTCCTCACGCACTCACTGCGTGGTGTCAGAGCTTCCCCTCTCTGCAGCCTCTGCTCCATTTGTTGTTCATGTTGCAGACCCAGATGTTGTAACTACAGTCCCCAGGCTCCATCCAAAGTTGGGTCACCAAATCCTCAGGTCTCCCTGAATGTCTGAGGCAGCTCACATCACAACTTCCAGCAAACCAACCCCAGCCCCTCCACGAACTTTTCAATAACAGGAGTCTGTCAGAAACCCCTCGTCTATAAGTGTTGTGGACCAGACCAGATCCCCACAAAATATTTTAAGAAGGCCGCTTAGACCCAAACCTTTCGTTATTTGGAATATAGATGTGAAGTGTGCGTTCCAGATATGTTGTGACTGGTCAAACCACTCGACATTAAGCAAAATATAATCTATTTAAATGATTTAGATAAAATACTATCAAAGAAAAGAACATCTCAGGATGGCTTATATGTTTGAAAACTTACACAAACAATAGATCCCGCACCTTCTTGGTTTAGACCGCTTGGCACAAAGACATAATCAAAAACAGATCTATACATGAAGTTTTCTGATCCAGGGGAAATCAACATCAACAGAGATCTCAGAGAGAAAGGCAGCGAGGGATCATGTATTGAAACTTCCAACCATTTTGGGACCCGAACAGCTTCTGAATGCTGCAGCTAAAAACAAAACGCGGAAACCTGGTCTGGGAGAGCTGGCCACTGCCCTTCCATTGTTACCACCGTTTTAATAAAACCTAAAGGCTTTCTCAGTTATTTACTTAAACTGTTTTCAGACAGCAGTTCTGCACCTCTGCCTTTAAAACTCTCCTAAAAAAAAAACCCAAGAAAAAATAACCTTTTTCCAGTGATAGTATTCTCACAACTCCACCTTTAATCAAATGATCCATCAATATACAAAATTGGATTCATTTTAGACCTCCTAATCTTCCTCTATTAGTAGACTGGAACGAATATATATTACATTGACTCTGAGCATACAAATGTTCACAACTCGATTCGATTTCAGTCATTTTACTCCTGCCACAGAATGCCTTTGTCTTTCTTCATCCAAGTCTCCACAACGTGTCAAAACTTACTTTTTCTCGCCCTGTCACCTGTATAATTTCAAATTGAATGGCTGCAATAATAAGCTCAGTTGAAACAGGCTTGTATTTTTCTCACTAAACTTATCCAAAAACTTTAAGGGGTCACGATCCGTGACAAAGATTTGTCTCAGGTATGTTATTTGCAATTTAACTGCTGAAATGTTGTAATGCCAACACCAAGCTCAAGGCCTCCTTCCTCACTGTGGAATAAATCTGTTGATGTTTCCACTGGACACTCTGACCACACGTTACATAATGGAGCACCTCTCAGCTCTCCAATAGTCCCTCTGAATGACATAGCTCCTCATGTCTCAGCATAAAAGAGTTACATCCTTCTGTACCCCTTAATGCTGTAACCTCTTTACCTGCTACTCCTGGCCAAGGCCAGTAAACCTTACTCTCACACGGATATGCTTTCAGAAGATCTCACACATTCATCTCAATCCCTCACAGAAACCAAACTTTGATTTCTGAACCCAATCACCATCATCAGCAATGTCAGCTTCTAATCTTGCCGTTTTAACTCTCTGCTCTTCCGCACGAGTTCTCACGACTGCAGGAAGTGAATTGTTGAACTTCTCCAAAATTAGAGTCTCTCTCAGAGTCTCATAGCTTTGCTCTGTTTTTAATACCCTTCCCCACCTTTCAAAATTACTTTGTTTGATTCTTTCAAACACAACGTGCGTTTAACCAGGGATGCTATTTTAGATCCCTGAAACACTGTCGGCTTCTGGCACAAGCTCATATGCACTTCAGCTGGCTTTCTTCACCTCCTCCGATAAGGATACAAATACCTATCAGCTTTGTTTGGATAAACTAAATCCACATGTTCTCTGGCCACTGCACTTGTTTAGCCACTTTCTGAAATGAAATTAAAAAGGCTCCCCCATCATTCTCATCAAATTTAGGTAATGCCTGGACGTATTTATACAGTTCCTGATCAGGCCTTTGGCTACCATAGAGTTGCTCAACCTCACTATCCTCTAATGAAAATCCATACAAAGTGAAGAGGAATTTAGAATAACTTAACTATTGGAAAACCTGAGCTGAAAATGTGTTGCTGGTAAAGCACAGCTGGTCAGTCAGCATCCAAGGAACAGGGGAATCGACGTTTCGGGCATGAGCCCTTCTTCAGGAATGAGGAAAGTGTGTCCAGCAGACTAAGATAAAAGGTAGGGAGGAGGGACTTGGGGGAGGGGCGTTTGAAATGTGATAGGTGGAAAGAGGTCAAGGTGAGGGTGATAGGTTAGAGTGGGGTGGGGGCGGAGAGGTCAGGAAGAAGATTGCAGGTTAGGAAGGCGGTGCTGAGTTCGAGGGATTTGACTGAGACAAGGTGGGGGAGGGGAAATGAGGAACCTGGTGAAATCCGAGTTCATCCCTTGTGGTTGGAGGGTTCCTAGGCGGAAGATGAGGCGCCTATTGGAAAACCTGACCGAATAATGGATACAATGCGTTCTACAAATGGACTGTTCAATCTATTAACATCACCTAAACATACCCTTTGGCTAAAAGGAACATTCAGGCATGCATTCTTGCATACAGCTCTCCAATCCAGGAGGAAACACCATCAAGTGAGGCTTTAGAGAGAGTAACAGCTAGGGATAATTTACTAAAACTTCCAACCCCTCTGGGACCCCAAGCACCCGGTGATTGTTACAGCTCCAGAAAAAAACAAACTAGAACGTGTGGTCTGTGCGAGCTGGCCATTGTTGCTAGCATTTATTAAAATCCCTAAAAGCCCCGTAAGTTATTTACTTGAGACGTTTTCATTAGGCAGTTTGTCCTTTAAGACCTCTTACTAATAAAAATGAGAAACTAATGATTTATTAAAAAAATTACAGCATTGTCAGGCAATTTAGATGCCTGGTCCTTCACTCAGTGGGCTCCCTCGTGTTACTGATCGCAAGGTCACCTGAGAGGGACAACCACAGGTACAGACCAAGTTACAAGAATGTGTCTCATAACTCCTGAAACACGCCTGTCCATGGACCATCACATGGGACATACCGGGAAGTAAATAACAGCTTGATACACACCATTTCAGTATTTCTGAGCTACACAATGCCAGCACTAGATACACTAAGGAGACAAAACCCAAGGCCAGGAAAAGATACAGAGGGACAGAAAGAGTCACATTAAAGAAAGAAAGAGACAGTTAATTATTGTGGTTCTATTCGCCGAGCTGGAAGTTTTTGTTGCAAACGTTTCGTCCCCTGGCTAGGCGACATCATCAGTGCTTGGGAGCCTCCTGCGAACAGTTAATTATCTGAAAAGATGTTGTGGAAATATGGGGAAAAAGACAGGGCAGTGGGACTAACTGGAGAAGTGAGATCTTTGTGAGTAAAATCACAGGAATGATAACATTGAATAAAGCATTGTCAGCTCAGCTGAAATGGTTTGTTACATCAAATTCTGAATCTGCTTCACCGACCACCACAAACAAATATAAACTGGGACAAGATGACAGCCCAGCATGGAGAGCTGTGCAGACCATGCGAGCGTGCTGCTCAGTAAACTGCACTATCTGCCCAGCATGGAGAGCATTGCAAACTTTACTATCATATGCTAACTATCCTCGCATCAGATTACTGCCTGCAATGGGAAGATTTGCTCTGTGTGTTTGTGTGCGTGTGCGTGGTTGAATGCAAAACTCATTGTTTGAGAAGGAACGCACATGGAGGAAATTATTTTAAATACGAACAACTGGCAGAAGTTTTGTTAGTCAACAAAGAGAATGAGGGAAGTTTCATGGACAGATGAGGTAAAGTGTTTGAGAATGTTAAAATAAAGTCTTTGCCAGACACAATAGCAATATATATCGGCGTGCACATGAATGACAGATGGATGGGAGTTTGGTGTGAGGTCGAATCAGATTTGCTTCGGCAGGTTTGAAGCCGGGAGCGTCAGCAGCAGATTATTGGCTTTATTAAGACTGTACATCATAGCTCAAGGTTCAAACAGCAGGTGGAATAAACCAGTGAGATATATTCTGGAGTGGTGAGTATTTCAAGTTAGAAATGTTCAGGGCATGGTGTCAAGAATCAGCTCATAGTCAAAGGGATCTCCCACAGTTGTGACTTGTCTGCTTCAGCTGCAGATATTGGCCAGGGATGGGATGGAAACAGTGGAAGGAAGTGGAGTTTGTAACCCGAGCAGTAGACGGTGACCTCCATGCTCTTAACAGCAAAGGCAATGATACAATGCATTGTGGTTCTCCCCTGAAACTGAATAGATCAACATAGAGACCCGTGAGTAACACTGCCAGAGCAGAGAGCGAAACAGTAATTGAACACGTTCATTGATGTAGTTAGTAGTGGTCTGTAGAGTGAATATCTGGATTGAGAGATTCAACAGGAACAATAATTGTGGCAAGAAGTGTAGACTATATGAAATAACAATAATATAGTCATAACTGGTTTATAGAAATCAAAATCTGGACAGTGACACTCACCAGGAACATCAACGATAGCCAGGAAGGGATAATAAATGTTTTGAATAATGAGAAGGGCGTAATAGATCTGAGATGATAATGACCACCAATAAAATGCAGAAAAATACCAAACATAATCGGATAAACTCCTGTCTATTGTTGGAACATTCCAGTCTAATGTTCTCAGATTCTGATCCATTGTTTGAATATTCTAGTTTAATGTTCTCAAATTCTGATCCATTGTTGGCACATTCCAGTCTACTGTTCTAAGATTCTGATCTCTCCTCCCCTTCTCTCTCGATCTGCTGTTCCCTGTCAGTGCTGTCGGTGATGCTCCCGCTCATGTTATGGGATAACACAATGAATGGAGCCCATTTATCATTAAAAGATGGAAATCCTCCACTGGCATAATTAGAATCCATGGAGATTGGCATTAATCGCACTTACCGAACAAGTAGGCTCAGTTAACCCGTTCAAAACATCACTTTTCATTTACTGGTTTTGGATGGAATGGATGAGGGTTGCTGAGGGATGGATCATAAATCTTTAAATCTTTTAAATCTTTTAATTAACTTGTATATGAGAGTATTAACAGGACACTGCAGGGATCTATATATGTTCCACTCTGTTTATGAAAGGAGGCAGTTATAAAATAATAGATCGACTGCATACAAAAAAGTCATGTGGGCAAGTTTCTAGATGCCTGAACACAAAGTACGGTACTTATTGACCAGTGTGCGGCCGCTCCTGGTTTTAATGCCCTGTTGTCAAATCCTTTCATAACCTTGAGACAGAACCTTGAGACTGCTGCTCAGGAACAGGCCGAAGCAATTCTGTCCCTATGGACCTCTTACAGAGGGATAAGAGAAGACCATTCAACCCATATTAGGCTGTTGATACTTGAATAGGTGGAAAGCTGGAATATTGGCACATTTTGCTGAAAGAACCATTCAAAACAAAGAGATGTGTCGCTGCAGCTGTATGAAGTGTTACTGAGAGGGCACCTGGAGTACATTGTATTGTTTGTGTTTCTGAAACTGAGAAGGGATGGACCTCCATCAGATACAGTTTAATGGCTGCTCGTAATCCACAGGTTGCTGTCTCATTTAATGTCTCGGATCTGTTACACAGGGACAGGAGGAGGCCATGAAGCCTCTTGAGTTTATTTCAGAGGGACAAGAGGAGGTCATTCAGCCTCTCTAGTCTATTACAGAGGGACAGGAGGAGCCTATTCAGCCTCTTGAGCCTGTTACATCGGGGCAGGAAATATTTATTTAACATTCAAGTCTGTTACACATAAATATTAGTTTTAAACTAGTTGAGGAATTGGAAAGATCTGATGTAAATATTAAAGTTCTAACTTTGAATAAGGCCAATTGTGAAAGTGTTAGGCGAGCCCTGTGAAAGGCACATTGGGATACCTTATTCGCAGGTAAAGGGACGGTTGGAAAATGCAAGGGCATCAAAACGTGGTTTAAGAGAGTCCAGAGCCAACGTGTTCCTATTAGTGAGTTGGGCAAGTCTGGTGGGTGCAGGGAGTGCTGGATGGCTAGCTATATTGATGCTCTGGTCAAGTTAAGGAAGGAGGCATATGTCAGGTAAACAGAGCTGAGATCAATTGGATCCCCAGAGGTGTAGAAGGGCAGTAAGTGTATAGTGAACGGTGAAATCGGACCAGAAAAATGTGGCCATGAGATGGCTTTCGAAATAGGGTTAACGAGGCATTGAAGCAACTCTAATAATTGCAAAAGATTAACTAGGGAGAGAATAAGGCACCTTAAAGGTCAGTAAAGGCTACCTATGTGTGGAACCATAGGAGATGGAAGGGATACTAAACAAGTATTTCTCCTCAGTATTTAATGTGGAGGAGGTTACAAGAGCGAGAGAATGAAGAAATATATAGTTATATCTTGAAAAGTGTCTATATTACAAGAAGATGTTGAACATTTAAAAACATATAAAGGTGAACAAAGCCCTGGGACCTGATCAGTTGTATCGCAGAATATTGTGGGAAGCTAGGAAAGAAATTGCTCAGCCTTTTGCTGATATATCTGTAACATTGATTTCCACAGGTGAGGTGGCAAGAGACTGGAGGGTTGCCAACATAGTGACATTATTTCAGAAATTAAGGAAAACCCAGGTAACTATAGATCAGTGAACCTGGCGTCAATGGTGACTAAATTGTTGGAGGGGATTTTGAGGGAAACGATGTATATGCATTTGGAAAGACAAAGACTGAAGAGGGATTTTTACATTGGAGATCACATCTCACTGACTCGGTGGAATGTTTTGAGGAAGTGAAGAAGATGATTGATGAAGGCAGGACAGTGGATGTTGTCTATATGGAATTCAGTAATAAAACCCAAATGTTCTACATGGTAGACTGGTTAGCAAGGTTAGACTGCCTGGAATCCAGGGAGAGCTCGCCATTTAGGTCCAAACTTTTCTTGAATATCGGAGGCAGGGTGTGACAGTTGGCATTTGTTCATTATACTTGGAGACCTGTGACCAGTGGTGCTACTCGCAAACATCAATAGTGGGTCCACTGCCTTTTGTCACTTATACAAATCATTTGCACTTGAGTATATGAAGTATTGTCAGTACGTTTGTAGATAATTCCAAATTTGGTGGTGTAGTCGACAGTGAAGAATGATCTCTCAAAATATAATGGGAACTTAGGTGAGCTGAGGAGTGGCAGATGGAGTTTATTTTCGATAAATGTGAGGTGTTTCATTTTGGCAAGAAAAATCAGGGCCAGACATATAGGTAGGATCCTGTCGAAAGTTGCCAATCAAAGAGAAGTCCATAAAAATTATAGAATCCCTACAGTTAGGAAACATGATTTTCGGCCCATCGAGACCACACCGTCCCTCTAAACAGTATCCCACTGGACAAACCCCTACCCTATCCCTCTCAGCCTGCATTTCCCATGGCTAATGCACCTCGCCCTCACATCCAAAGGTACTATGCACAATTTAGATGGCCAATCTACCCTTACCTATGTATCGTTATACTGTCGGAGGAAAACATAGCACCCGGAGGAAACTTACAGACACGGGGAGAATGTACAAACTCTACACAGCCAGTTATTCAAGGATGGAATTAAACCCAGATCGCTGCCCTGTGAGGCACCTTATAGTGCAGGTTCTCCGTTCCTTTAAAGTGCCATCACAGGTAGGCAGCGCAGTGAAGAAGGCACTTGGTGATCTTCCCTTTATTGGTGCGTGGTTTGAGTCTATGCGTTTGCATGACATGTTGCATCTGTACAGGACATTGGTTTGGCCACTTTTGTAATACTGCCTTTAATTCTGGTCAACCTGCTGTCGGAAAGATGTTGTCAAATTGAAAAGGTGCAGAAGAGATTTAAAAGAATGTTGCAGGAGGAGACTATTCAGCTTCTGAATTCTGTCAGTCAGCTGTTTTGCTCAATTACTGACAGTCAAATATAAAAATAAATCATTCAGATTTTGATGGTGTTTTACAGAAACAGGAGAAAGGCTTTTAGTCAAGAAAAGCTGTAAAGAATGTGAAGAGGCCATTCAGTCCCTCAATTCCATTCCACAGGAACAGCAGGTGAGCACAGAGCTATTGAAGCCTGTTCCTCAGGAACAGGTGGAGGACATCTATTTTCACAAAACTTCGATTAGGAGGCAGTCACTCAACTGCTCGAGACTGGGACACAGGAACAGGAGGCAGTCACTCAACTGCTCGAGACTTGGAAAGAGGAATAGGAGGCAGTCACTCAGCTGCTGAAGACTGGGGCACAGGAACAGGAGCCAGTCACTCATCTGCTGAAGACTGGGACACGGGAGCAGGGGGCAGTCACTCAGCTGCTGAAGACTGGGGCACAGGAACAGGAGGGAGTCACTCAGCTGCTGAAGACTGGGACACAGGAACAGGAGGAGTCACTCAGCTGCTGAAGACTGGGACACAGGAACAGGAGGAGTCACTCAGCTGCTGAAGACTGGGACACAGGAACAGGAGGCAGTCACTCAGCTGCTGAAGACTGGGACACAGGAACAGGAGGGAGTCACTCAACTGCTCGAAACTGGGACACAGGAACAAGAGGAAGACATTCAACTGCTCGAGACTGGGACACAGGAACAGGAGGGAGTCACTCAACTGCTTGAGACTGGGACACAGGAACAGGAGCCAGTCACTCAGCTGCTGAAGACTGGGACACAGGGACAGGAGGGAGTCACTCAGCTGCTGAAGACTGGGACACGGGAGCAGGAGGCAGTCACTCAGCTGCTGAAGACTGGGACACAGGAACAGAAGGCGGTCATTCAACTGCTCTAAACTGGGACACAGGGAAATCTAGAGGCTACTGAGGCCCGAGGATCCTGTTACGCAGGAACAGGAGGAGGGGACTCACTCCCCACTAGTATGGGACACTGGGAGAGAAGGGGAGTTTGCTTGGAACAAACACAAATATATGAATAAGTTGCATTCATGGTCCACACAATCCTGCCCCACCATTCGCTAAGACCACGGCTGATCTGATCGTGATTCCCTCATTCCATTTTACGGAGACTGTCCTCTCTGCAGCCTCTGCTCCATTTGTTGGTTATGTTGGGGACCCAGATGCTGCAACAACAGTCCCTATGACTCATCCAGAGGGTCGGGTCTAACCGGATGAGTCTGGATTTGAAGGGTCCAATAACAAGAATGAAAACACAAAATAAAGGTATTGCCAGATGTTTAGTTCTCTCACATTCGCAATCCAACTCACATAACCAGCCCATCCATTATACTTTCAGGATGGAGCACTGTGTAGATATGGCTAGCGTACTGCTAAATACAACCCAGCAATGTCCAGAGTGGAAATCTGTGCAGCCCACACCAATACTTGATCTATAATCATGGTCTAAATGTCCAGCTTGGGGAGCTCTGCAGACTGCACTGGTTCACTCATATATAAACCCAGGCTGTTGCATTGTTTGGTAACATTGTGTTAGATCGCTGCCCAGTGTGGGGAAACTTGCAGCCAATGTTGGAAGTGACAGGATGTGCAGCTCCCATCCATTTCCAGCTCCATATCTCCACTGTGCCTTGACAAGGGGTGCCATGGATGTGAAAATCACTGCGACGTAGAGATGTAAATGGAAACAGTTTAAATACCAATAGTTCTGATTAAGGCGAGTATCACACCAGTATTTAAATTTGAAATACTTGAAATAATATCCAATGAGGTTTCGTGAAACAAAGTAGTTAGAGGGGGTTGGTAATGTTATAATCAACACTATTGCACTATAATTAACAATGTGAATTAGGGGAACAAATATGCAGGGGGACTGGGGAGACTTGCAGGAACAATAGGGTTGTTATAATAGGTGATTTCAATTTTCCTAACATAGACTGGGGCTTCCAGATGGTTAAGAACTTAGATGGAACGTAATTTGTTAAGTGCGTTCAGCAAAGTTTCCACAATCAATATATAGAGTATCGTACTCGGGAAGGGACAAACTCGACCCACTGTTGGGAAATAGGGCAGGACAGGTGAAGGAGATAAAGAGGTGGACCATTTTGGTAAAAGTGATCAGAGTTGTATTAATTTTAAAATAGTTATGGTAGGGACAAAATTGGTCCACAGATTCAAGTTCTAAATTAGGGCAAGGCATATGTTGTTGGAGTTAGACAGGGGATTGCAGGGGATGATTGGAGTTGTTTGATTCCAGGTAAAAGGATCTCGGGCAAGTAGGAGATAGCTCGAGTTCAAGGTTTCCATTTTGCTGTGAGGGTGAAGGTTATGTGAGACTGGAAGAGAGAACCCTGGATGCCAAGAGATATTGAGGCTTTGACCAGAAAAAAAGGAGGCGTGACTCATTTTCAGGCAGCTTGCATCAAGGGAATCCCTGGAGGTATACAGGGGATAATGTTCCAAATATTTCCCAGTTTCAGGAAAATGGTAGTGTCCCAATGCGTAACACATAAGAGTCACTTGACTCACCTTAAAGATATTAAACCAAAAACAACTTCTAAACACGTCTTGTTATAAATACAATTTCGAGCAGAGACCATTTTTACCCTCAGGCGTTATCTTGACCGTTATCTGAACTGTACCACTTTCCTGACTATGAATGTTTCTCTTACCCTTTGTTTGTGACAGTTTCTGTCTTTAACAGTTACACGGTCTCCCACTCAGTTGGCAGGAAGGCAGGTTTGTGATGTAGAGGCAGGGCAACAGCGCCGGTTCAGTTCCTCACACTGACAGAGATTACCATGAAGGGGAGACTCTCTCAGCCTCACCCTATCGCCCCAGATGTGGTGATCCTCAGGATAAACCACCATGAGTGGTCTCTCTAATGAGAGTTTGTTTGGGGCTGTATTATATCAAAGTTAGCATTTTAATTTAAAAAAATACTTAAAAAGAGTTTTTTTAATATTATAATAAACCAATAACAACACAACTCAAATAACTGAGAAAAATTACATACAAAACAACTTAAAGCACTACACAGACAGAAGAAAAAAAAACAAAACTAAACAATAAATAATGAATAAATAATACAGCTCAGCATAACAAAATGACAGTTCTCGTTCATCAAGAGCATTAACTGATACACATTTTTATGTTCACAGTTCTTCCTCTCTGGGGGTGGGGGAGTTCAGACATCCAACACAACAGAATATTTTTCCTAGCACGGAAAGTCCGGAATGTAAGGATATAATTTTTTCCCATATTCATCTGTGGAAAATACCTTGGGCAGGCCCAGGAAAACAGAAACCAAGTCCATCTCCAATTCAGTCCTCAATACGCACTCTATCACATCTGACACAGTGCTCCAAAATAGATGAAGTCTGCAGCAGAACCACAAGCAATGAGTAAGAGTGCCTGTAGTCATTCTGCATTTCGGACATGCTGAAGATAATCCCACTTCGCATTTTGAGAGACAATTTCGGGTCAGATAGACCCTACGAAGTATTTTCAACTGCATGGTATGGGTCCTATTACAGATCAAAATCCTTCAAACATTTTCACAAATGTCCTCCCATGTCTCCGAAGTGTTCTGAACCCCCAACCCTCTCTAGCAGACATCACAAAGCTGCACAGTCTCGTCTGAGGGGACACTCTCCAACAAATGAGAAAGGGTACTGATAGAGTGTATTCTAAGCAATAAGCGCCCTCTTCCCTTTATCGGATCTGTAAGAGTGTGGTAAAAGTGTGTTTTTTTTTAAATCAAATCTCTGATCTGGGAAAAAAAAACAGAAGAGATCTCTACTAGGTAGTCCATACGTACGAGTTATTTGATCAAATGATATCATTGTTTCCCCATCAAATAACACGTGGTGGCTCAGTGGTGAGCATTGTTGCCTGACAGCACCAGGGTCTCGGCTTTGGTTCTGGCCTTGGGTGACTGGCTGTGTGGAGTTAACATTCTCGCCGT
Organism: Chiloscyllium plagiosum; assembly: GCF_037043375.1. Lineage (NCBI taxonomy): Eukaryota > Metazoa > Chordata > Chondrichthyes > Orectolobiformes > Hemiscylliidae > Chiloscyllium > Chiloscyllium plagiosum. The sequence continues at coordinate 19,620,452 of NW_028270189.1, forward strand.
GTCTGTGTGGGTTTCCTCCCACAGTACAAAGATGCGCATGTCAGATGAATTGGTCATTGATAAATCACCCATAGTGTTCAGGGATGTGTAGGTTTGGGCATTAGTCATGGTAAATATGGGATGGTAGGGGAATGGGTCTGGGTGGGTTACTCTTCAGAAGGTCGAAGTGGACTTGCTGGGCCCAAGGGCTTGTATCCACACTGTAGGGATTCTACTAATTCTAAATCACTCAAGCAAGGTACACCCCTTACTGCCCACAGTTTAAACCTGGAATCCATTCTCCCCGGATGACAACCCGGTGTACCAATTACAGGGGTAAGAAACATGATTTTGGCTGTATTGCCCCAATCTGACGCATTGTCATTCATGCTTTAACAATATTGATAATTATTTGGTTATGACAATACTTCATAAATGTTGTCAATTTAGCTAAGAAAAACACGAATAACGGTTCACTTTATCTGATAGGGTTCAATAAAACAGTATTGATGCCGAGTCCTCAGCAGCCCAGGCACTAACATAGGATAAAAAAAGAGCTTAATTGATAGCTTTTATCTGGGTGATCTACTCCCTACAATCTGTGGGGTAGTTGCAATTTGGTTAGCTTGATAAAGAGTTGCTTATTCTGCCAAATAAAAGAGCTAAACCCGCCATTATGTCTCCTAAATACCTATGTGGGAAACATCAAAGGAAGCATTCACACGAGATATTGTAAATGAGGAAGGACATTCCTTAATAAGAGCTATCCGACCTAGCCAGGATATTGGAAGTGCCTCCCATCTTTGAAGGTCTTGTCAAATAAATGGACATAGTTCACGTTAAATAAATGATCAAAGACGGATGTAATGAATATACCGAAATTGGGAAACCCTCCCCCACCACACCCCCCGTGACCATTTAAAAGGAAACCAGGATTTGCCCTCATCAGGTATTTCCCCAAGACCTCCCACAGGCATGGCCTCCAACGTTGTAAAATTAATCATAGAGCCCGAAAAGGCGACAAGCGAAGTATTGCATTGCATCATGTGAGCTGCCGAAATTGCGGGATTTGACAAAAACATAAGACCATCTGCATACAACATAATTTTATGAGACTTTTATCCCACTTCTGGGGCAGGAATGTTGGGATAATATTCTCAATAGAATCTAAGATTGTTGCAGGGATGGGGAAGAGATCAACCCTCGTGTGCCATTTCTGCGGGTTAAAGAAGAAAATAAAATCCCTACTTGTGAGGTAGATCTGCCTCCAGACATCCACCAGCTCTAGTTCTAGACACAAATCCATTATTTGCTTACATTATAACGAGGGTATTGGGGGACCTTTGGACATTCTGTCCATCGTGGGGCCATAAGACAGACGAAATCTCTTTCTACAATCATGTGCCATGATGCAAGATAACTGAATTTGGAAAATGCATCTCCCAGGATTTTAAGAGGGTGCACCGGTTGGCAATAAACATTTAAAATACTGTATTAACTCCCGTAGTTCAAGACTTTGCCAGTATGATCCTTCCATGGGTGTTAATACAATCTACTAATTTAAATGGAAGATTCTCCATATCCATTATGACTTTTACCCCAGTCTTAGTATTAAAATACGAGAAATAAACCCGAGCAAACCCGCCCTGCTGTAATGTCAAATGTTCCTTGTCATCAAGGTGCATCTCCTGCAATAGGACAACTCTCTTTTTTTAAGACGAGAAAGTATATTTTTCCTCTTGACTGGACGATGGCTCCCCTTAATGTTCCAGGTACACCATTTGAGCACACCATTATCCATAACACACTGCAGCAACATTTGAACTCTAGAGAATTTCATATCGACTTACACATCGCTGAGCATTAATGACTAAAGACTCATCGAGCCTTAAATCTGTACAAACTAAAACTACTGCAACTAATAAGCTCTCAAAACTTTCCAAAGCTAAAAACATAAAAAAAGAAACAAAATCCAAAGTGCCAATGACACTTGATAGGGTTTTTACGCACCCCCCCCCCCTCCCCCGACCCAATGGGGACGCTGACGGCCTAGGTCTCTGTTCTACAACACTGACAAAGGCCCTGCTTTTAATTGTAAAGGTCCTGCGGCAAGTTTGATTTACCAAATCCAATACCTCGCATTAATCCAAACGAAAATCCATCTGCCACCCCTCAGCCCAGTGAGTGATATTACTGCCACCTCACCTTCCCCATTTAATTTTAAAATTCCCTCCCCCTCTCCAGGAGGCCTGCACACTCCGGCCTTGATTTTCACAAAGACCCTGAGCTTGGTTTGCCTTCTGTGGTTAGGGGGAGGAGGGACAGATTGCAGACACAGTCAGTGGGGAGGAGAGGCTGGCCAGTAATCAGCGGCCTGGTATCACGTCATGGTTTTAGGAAGAAGGCAGTCACACGTGAGAGTTGGATAATACTGATCGGTTTTTTGGGACCGGAAATTATGATCTTTTTCCGTCTCTGGTGTTCAGTAATGAAAATCTATTTGAGACCCTTCATTGTGCAGAGTGTGTCTGCAGGATTTCTTTCCCTAATATTGCAGACTACAGATAATGGCGATTAAAGCTGTTCATAGTTAACTTCGATGGCTCAGCACGTACACTCAACAAAGTAAATACAATGACTGTAGATGCTGGAAACCAGATTCTGGATTCGTAATGCTGGAAGAGCACAGCAGTTCAGGCAGCATCCAAGAAGCAGTAAAATCGACATTTCGGGCAAAAGCCCTTCATTAGTTGAGACAAATATTTTGCCTTTGTTTAACAATACAAAGTGTTTTGTGTAATTCAGGAAAGGTAACCTGATTATAATAACTCCACACCGAGCTGAAAGCTGACACTTAAAATATGACCCAAAATCTGGATATAGTAGTGTCGTGGGTAATGTCCCTGCCTCTGAGCCAGAGGTCTGGATTTGATTCCTGAATGTGCGTGGTGGTGTTCCAAGCTCTGGACTAGAAGGCCTGGATTCAAGTCCTGCCTGTTGCAGAGGTATGTCACAGCATGTCAGAACAGGCTGATGAACAAACACCCGGGAGAATAATGTTACAGCTTTATGGGTATTGCCCAGTGATGCTCGTGTCCCTACCTCCGGGCACAAAGGTCTGGGTGCAAATCCCACAGAAGTGTTTCATAACGCACCTGAACAAACTGATTAAAACGGATTTAGAATTGTGGCTTGATGGAGAAGGAAGAGGTGTCAGTATTGCATTTCAGAAATTAGGCCCAGGATGACTGAAAGTACAGCCATCCGTGTTGATTGGAGTCACACTTTGCAGCAGTAAAGGTTTATAAAATCAAAATGGTTATGGATAGGGTGAGTAGTCAGGTTTTTCCCCAGATTGGGGTGTCCAAAACTGGAGAGCATTGGTTGAAATTGAGAGGGGAAAGGTTTTGACGAGCCCACGAGTACCATTTCACACAGAGGGTGGTGTACGTCTGGAATGAGCTGCCAGAGGAAGTGGTGGAGGCTGGTACAAGTACAGCATGTAAAAGACATCTGGATGCTGACAGACCTGCCGAGCTTTTCCAGCAATATCTGTATTTGTTGCAAAATGAATTCATTTTAACACAATATTCTGAATACATGAAACATTTTATTTTGTTTAATGATGCAGCGACATATAAACATATCTTCAAATCGACCAAGACCATTTTCTGCTAAGGATATGGCACTGTGTATGACAGCAACAATGATGCACCTACATGGAACAGGGAATGTGATGGAGACATAGTTTGGACAATGTACAAGGCAACCTCACATGTTTGGGAGAGGGTGACATTACTGTGTGATTCAGCTCAGAGAGAAAGAAAATGTAATCTGCCTGATTACACTCTCTCTCCTTCATTGTTCCTTATGACAGCAATGTGTGCGAGCTAAAACAAAAAAATCTACAGTCATCGTTACTATTCTTATTTTTATAGAATCCCTACAGTGTGCAAAAAGGCCCTTCGGCACAAAACGTCCTTACCAACCTTCTCAGGCTTGCTCCCTTACATTTACCCAGACCGATGCACCTAACCTAGAAACCCCTGAACACTTTGGACAAATTATCATGACCAATCCATCTAACCAGCACAGCTTTGGACTGTGGAAGGAAACTGGAGCAACCGTTAGAAGGGGAGAATGTGCAACCTCTGCACAAGTAGTCACCCGAGTCTGGAATTGAACGCAAAGCCCTGGCGCTGTGAGGCAGCAGTGCTAACCACTGAGCCACTGTGATACCCTTGGGCGATCCCTGGCCAGAATTCATCGGAATCTCTTCACTGCCTAATGCAAAGGGAATTCAGCCAAATCCAACTGTTCCAGGATGAAATCCCATTGCTAGCAGCATGCGTGAGTAGAATGTCTTCAGAAGCAGAATAACATTTTGAACAATCAATCAATTTTTCCTTTTGTCATGAGTTACAATAATATATGGACAAAGCGCGTTCAACTTGAAATTGGTGTGTGTGTGTCAGTGTTTTTAGAAAGGGAAATATCGATTTTTATTTGCAATTTCCAAACAGTTTGCCATTCATCTTTCCACCATAGTTTGAGTAACATTGCTCTGGATCATAAACGTGCTATTTTAGCAGATTAAAGAAACTAGCCTGACTTGTTGCTAAAACTGACCCTGACCCAGTCTGAGACCGATATCATCGGCCATATCACCGACCTGGTTACATTTGACATTTGTTGTGAGCAGTGGAGCAGTGGAAATTGAAAAGTAAACATGACTCGAAAAGTTGGGGAACTTTAGACCGGTGAGCCTGATGTCAGTGGTGGGTAAGTTCTTGGAGGGGATTCTGAGGGAAAGGATTTACATGCATACTTATGCCCGAAACGTAGATTCTCCTGCTCCTTGGATGCTGCCTGACCTGCTGCGCTGTTCCAGCAACACATTTTTCAGCTCATACGTTTGGGAAGGCAAAGGCTGTTCGGGGTAGTCAACGTGGCTTTCTCCATGGGAAAGCATGTCTCATTAATTTGATTGAGTTTTATGAAGAGATGACAAAGAAGATTGATGAAGGCAGTTTGGTAGACATTGTCTACATGGACCTCAGTAAGGTGTTCACAACATTCCAATTGGTAGGCAGATGAGTAAGGTACGGTCACACGAGATAGAGAGGAAGCTAGTCACAATTGGCTTGAAGGAAGAGGGATATTTTTCAGACTGGAGGCTTGTGAGCAGCAGCGTGCTGTAAGAATCAGTACTGAGTTCACTGCATTTCATCATTTATGTAAAGGATTTAGATGTGAATATTTGGGCCATATTTAGTAAGGTTACAGATTACATCAGAAAGGTGGCGTAGTAGATTATCTCAGAGTACAACGAGACCACAATTAGATGGGACAAAGGGACAGGGAGTGACAGATATAGTTAAATTTAGATAAATACGAAGTTTTGCATTTTGGGAAGGCAAATCAGGGCAGAAATTATACACCTAATTGTAAGGTCCTGGGTTGTGTTGTGAATCAAAGGGACATAGGGCTGCAGGTACATTGTTCCTTGAATGTGGAGTCGCAGGTAGACAGTGTGGTGCAGAACACATTTGGCACATTTGCCTTAATCAGTCAGAGCATTGAGTATAGCAGTTGTGGTGGTATGTTGTATCTATACAGGATGTTGGTGAGGCAATACTGTGTACAACTCAGTTGCAGAACTGGAGGTTTGAGTTTCAGGGAAAGGTTGACTAGGTTAAGGTGTTTCCCCCTGGAGTGTCAGAAGCTGAAGGGTGACATGATAGAGGTTTATAGAATCATCAGGGGCATAGATATTCTGAACAGCCACGTTCTGCTTCCCAGGGTAGGGGAGTCCAGAACAAGAGGGCATAGTGTGAAAATGAGAGGGCGATTAATTTAGAATGGACCTGAAGGTAAATGTTTCACACAGAGAGTGGTGTGTGTACAGAAAGTGCTGTCAGAGGAAGTGGTGAAGGCGGCTACAATCGCACATTTTAAAAGTATCTGAAAGAGGAGGAATATTGGCCAAATGCTGGCAAATGGGACTGGAGCAGATTTGATATCTGATCGGGGTGAACAGATTGGACTAACGGGTCTGTTTCCGTTCTGCATGACTGTCAGATTCTATAAGAGGGATGGCGAAATATTCTGAAAGGACCTTTCAAGTGGGAATTCTCTTCACTGGAAGTTTATCGTGCCTCTATGTTCACATGGATTGAAAGCTGTTTAATTAAATATTTGACAGGGAAGTGAGTCACGGGTAATAGTATACAGACAGGAATGTGGGGCTGAGTCCACAATCTTAGTGCTTGGTGGAAAAGGCTCAAAGTATCTAATGTCCCAATCCTGCTCCTCAGTCCCATGTTTCTGTATTCCATCCGGCCCCGCATACCTGCTAGATAGGAGAGGTTGGAGGCCACTTACTCCTATAACCTGTTGTACAGAAACAGAGGAGACCATTCAGCCTCTCAAGACTGTCGCACACGCTTTGAAGTGATTTGGGAAATGCTGTTGGAAAATCCAGGCAGGGGTATGAAAGAGGCCGCTCATCTCTCTTTACAGAGCTTCCCCTCTCTGCAACTTATGCTTCATTTGTTGGTCATGTTTAGACCCAGAATCACTGAGAATACAGCCGCGATATCTCACCCAGAGATGGCGCACAAAATCCTCTCGTCTCCCTGCCTGCAACATTCCATAACAGACATTCTTGAAAATAACACCCACTAACTTTCCAACAACAGAATGTGAGAACATCAGAAACAGGAACAGGTCGTTCACTCCCCAAGCCTGCTTTGCCCTTCACTAAGATCATGACTGATCTGCTCTCTGTCTCAAATCCTCTTTCATACCCAATTCATTATTGCCCTCAACTCTCTGACAGATCAATATCCATCTACCTCCTCTTCAAATACTTTCAGTCATTTGCTCCCCACCACTCTTGAGAAGAGAAATCCTGACATTCAATACCACCTGTTTGAAGAAAACACTTGCTGCTCCTATATCATGGCTTATTGATATGAACAAAAGAGGTTGAGACAGGGGTTCAGGTAAAAATGACTGGCCCTGATATCAAGGCAGTGGTTGACGTCTGCTGACATCAAGGAGCTTAACAAAACTGGACGTAATGGGAATCAGAGTAAACTCTTCAGTGTTTGGAGTCAAACATGGCACAAAGGAGGATGTTCATCATCTCAGTCCTGGGTCACCTCTGTGGGAGATCCTCAGGGTAGCTTCCTCTTCACAAACAGCTTCAGCTGCTTCATCAATATCTCCCCGCCCCCACACTCCCCACCATAAGATCAGAAGTGGGGATTGTCACTGAAGATTCCACAATGTTCAGAACATTTTGTACCCCCGTCAGCTCCTGAACTAGTCTGTGTCCATGAGCAGCAAGACCAAGACTCCATTGAGACTTGTGCTGTTAAATGGTCCGTAACATTCATCTACCAGCACTGCCTGACATTGCACATTGCCACAGTAAAACAAGAGTTCATTCAGCACCTCACGCTGGTTTCACAGGAATATGGGGAAGCCATTCAGCCCATTGACACGATTGGAGAAGAACAGGGACAGCCCGTTCAGTGCCTCTAGCATATTACTCAGGAAGAGAAGGAGTCTAGTGTGATGGACCACACGAGAGCCCCTCGAAAATATTTGAAGGCGGTAACCTAGACTCTACTTATTTTTATTTTAAAGGGAATATAAAGTGACTGTTCCAGATGCAATGTGATAGGTCAAACTACTCGGTGTGAAGCTAAATACTATTTATTGAAACACTAAAAATAAAATGAAAGCAAAGAAAGAGGAATTTAGAAAACCGTAATTCTATTGGACAAGTTAACAGAATAACAAATCCAGGAACTATTACTAATGAACTGTTCCAATATAGGAAAATCCCATAAACACAGCCCCTGGCAGAAAGGAAAATTCAGACACAGATTGTCCCAAATATTTCTCCAATCCAGGAATTAAAAACAGCACCAAGTGACAATTCAGAGATGGTAGCAGCCTGGAGATAGTCACTGAAGCTTCCAACTCTGTGGAGACCCCAATAGTTTCTGATGCTACTTAGAAACCAAACCCCAGAGATCGTAATTTGTGAGAGCTGGCCACATCCATTCAGGCTGCATTAAAATTAACCCAAGACCTCCCTAGCTGTTTACTCAGTGGCCTTCACTAACCAGTTTGGTAACGAACATTCAATCTCTCTCTGAAAAGAAACCAGGACAAAATAACCTGTCAAGGCCTGCAGCATCATCACACTTGTCAGCACATCGAGCTGTCAAACAGGAACCGGGGTAACCCAATCAAGCTCTTGGTCCTGTCCAATCGGAAAAGAAGCCATTCAGACCGTTCAGTCTTTTATACAGGAACAGGAGGAGGCCATTCAGCCCCTAAAGCCACTTCCACAGCAACAGGATGAGGCCATTCAGCTCCTTCAGTCTCTTTGACAGGAACAGAAGGAGGTCATTCAGCCCCTAAAGTCACTTACACAGGAACAGGAGGAGGCCATTCAGCTCCTTGAGTCACTTACACAGGAACAATACGAGGCCATTCGGCCCCTAAAGCCACTTCCACAGCAACAGGGTGAGGCCATTCAGCTCCTTCAGTCTCTTACACAGGAACAGAAGGAGGTCATTCAGCCCTAAAGTCACTTACACTGGAACAGGAGGAGGCCATTCAGCTCCTTGAGTCACTTACACAGGAACAATACGAGGCCATACCCCCTCAACGCTCTTGCAAAGGGACAGAATGAGGTAGTTGATGCTGATTCCTGATGAATGGCTTATGTCCAAAACGTGGATTCTCCTGCTCCTCGAAGCTGCCTGAACTGCTGTGCTTTTCCAGCATTCTACTCTCTACTACAATCTCCAGCATCGGCAATCCTCGCTGTCTCCAGATTGATGCTCCAACATGATGAACAAGTGGAGCAGAGGCACAGTAGTGCACAGACAGACTGCTCAACGTTGGTCCTCCTGGCTCCGTTGCTCATGATAAACACGTGGCACTTTAACGTGGTTTTCTAGTGTTGAGGATGGAAGCCAAATGTCTTGTGTGAAGTCTCAAGAAAGCACCTTCCATCTCCGAGAAGCCAGCCTGGTGTTCTCTATGTAGGGCGGAAGCTGGCGGGAATGGCTACCTGTTTCAGATCGAAGGTATTGTGGCTGCTGTTGGGGATTGTATGCAACCTGACGTTCAGTACGGGCTCACACGCCGACTGCACAATAACATGGGGAGAGTTAATTTAGACATATAAACTATTAGGAAAGTCTCGGTAAACTGATGAATCGACTCTCTATGTTCAAATAATGCTGATCTTGCTCTTGTTGATCTTGTTGCGTGCTTGTCTTGTGCAGTGTATCCTGTATGCCTTACTCTGTCCAAGACTATTTCCACCCTATGATCTGTCTGGCCATGCTTACTATGATCTGCCTCCACTGCTCATAAATAAAGTGTTTCCCTGTACTGAGGTACATGTGACAATAAATCACACCAATCAATCCTGGGTAAAGTATGGAATTTCTCACCCTATCAATGTGTCTTTTGGAAATACACCTGCGACACCTCATGTTTCAGCATCACCATTTCTTCGTATTTCACAGCTCTGCAGATTAAACTCTCAGGTACTTCACTCTACCCTCATGATACCACCATCTGTATCTGTGGGAAGGAGATCATTCCTTACAAAGGAGATCAAATCTGTAGAGAGTGCCCCTAATGCTGTCTCAGCAAGGAAGATGGCTTTAATTACATACTCGAATCATCTTACAATGACGGACAGCATTCCATTGACTGCACCCATTACTTACACAGGGTTTGATTCAGAGCTGTCAGCGTCGACTTGTGAGTGGGAGATCATGCTTCCCAAATTTGTTAGAGTTCTTTGATGAAGTGACCGAGAATGTTTACGAGGACAGAGCGGTAGACGTAGGGTCTCGATGGATTTCAGTAAGGTCTTTGATAAGGTTCCACACAGCAGGCTGCTCTGGAAGTTTCCATCACGTGGAATGCTTGGGGAACTGGCCAATCGGATACACAGTTGGATTGATGGTAGGAAGCAGAGGGTTTAGTGGAGGGATGCTTGTCAGACTCGAGGCTGTGTCCATTGCTGTTTGTTATCTATGATTTGGTTGAGAATGTACAAGGCAGGATTAGTAAGTTTGCAGATTACACTAAAATAAGTGGTTGCGTGACCAGTGAGGAAGTTTATCAAAAATTGCTGCAGGACTTTAATCAGGTGGGGAGGTGGGCCGAGAAATGGCAAATGGAATTTAAATATGAAATATGAAAGTATTAATCTCAGTTATAACATTCATATTAATTCTGCACACCATTATAACACTGGAATAAGGTAAATCTTATCCACACTTTTTCCTTTAAATCCGCGATAGCACATCTGCTATCACATTGTAGGAGCCTCAGCATGTACATTTTGTAAGTTTAAAGTCGGTAAGGTGAGACTCCAATGAAATAGTCTCATATTCTGCTCTTTAACTGTTCCAAAAAATGCGAGAGATTTGTCATTGTCCACAACCATCTCCGATAATTTGTTTGTCATATACACATTAAAATATTGTCAGTCCAGTGCGAAACATAATCATTCTTGATCACTTGCTAAAGATCACTACATCATACAGATAAACTGCACAATTTGTTCATCTGGCCACAGCTCTTTTCCTGAGTCTTAAATGTGGCTGGTGCATTATTCATCCAAATGAAATACTCGATTAAGTTTTTCTGTCATATCCAGTGTCTTTACTAGATAACTTAACTGGCTCCACATTTTTTTTAATTTGAAAGGGGCCACTAAACCTGGCTTTGAAGAGATTTCTTACCACTGGTGGCAATACTAATACGTCATTCGCACGGGAAGTCCTCAAAGTTTCAGAGTTTTTATCTGCCACCTGCTTCACTCTATGTTGTGCTCTTCAGATACTATTTAGCTAACTCACCTACTCCATTCACTCTCTCCTTCACCTCACACACAGAATCCAAGTGTGAGATTTCCGACTTCGGTCCTGTCAATTTATATTTTATTAATTTCAAAGGTCCTCTCACTTCACAAACGAATATTAACTCAGAGGAAGTAAACTGAGGAGATTTATTTGGGGCATCTCTAATGGCAAACAATATAATGGGACACCTTTATTCCAATCATTCGGGTAACCATAACAGTACGCTGTGAACATGGTCTTCAGCGTCTGGTGCTAACTTTCCAAGGCTCCCTGGGATTCAGGTTCTGACGCACTTGATTTAAACTGCTTATCCTGAACCTATCCATGACTTCATAAACAGCTGAGCGGTAAAATGAGATAATTGGTCTGACTGAATCTTACTGCCTAGCCCACAGTGCGTAAAGAAAGCTACCATCCCCTCCATCTCATTTTTTATCTTAACATTCCATAATGGAATTGCTTCTGGAAATCTGGTAGACACATTCATTATTGTCAGTAAATATAGTTTTCCACTTCTATTTTAGGAAGGGGAGCTACACAATTAATCATAACCCACGTGAAATGTTCTTCGAATGCAGTAATTGGCAAGAAATTTGTGGGCGGCACGGCGGCACGGTGGCACAGTGGTTAGCACTGCTGCCTCGCAGCGCCAGAGACCCGGGTTCAATTCCCGCCTCAGGCGACTGACTGTGTGGAGTTTGCACGTTCTCCCCGTGTCTGCGTGGGTCCCCTCCGGGTGCTCCGGTTTCCTCCCACAATCCAAAGATGTGCAGGTCAGGTGAATTGGCCTTGCTAAATTGCCCGTAGTGTTAGATAAGGGGCAAATGTAGGGGTATGGGTGGGTTGCGCTTCGGCGGGTCGGTGTGGACTTGTTGGGCTGAAGGGCCTGTTTCCACACTGTAATCTAATCTAAAGGTGCTGGTTTTATTACTGCTTGTTACTTACCTACCATTTGGTATGTATGTCATGTACAAACAAAACCACGTCTTTGTGAATTCCAGGCCACTAGAAATGCTTCTGTACCTTAGCCTGAGTCTTCTGTACACCTAAGTGACCGCCTGCAATTAGTATATGTGCTAGCCATAACATTGTATGCTACAGGTAACACTACGTGGTGCACTTCGTCCCATTTCCCTTCTGCACTAACCTATTGGGGTTAATTTTAATTTTAGGATTCTATCTTTAAGTCAATAACGTGTATATATCTGTTGTAAGTCCATTAGCCTTTCAGGACTAAACACCTCTGCCTGATCCTCTGCCTGTTCAGTTTTTTTTCTGTACCGTTACATCAAACAGGGTGTCAGTTCACTAAGCGTCAACTCATTTGCCTTTTTCTTTCGTTTTTCCTTCCTGCTGTAACTTTTGAAAGTGGGATCTTGTTACTACACACTCTGGAAAAATTCCTGGGTACTTTTCTTTCAACACCTCAATTCCCTAATCTTCCGTTGTCTTCTTCACTACAAGGGGTGCGTCTCCCACCTCGCCTCCTGCTAAATCGTTCCCAAGAACAAACTGTATTCCGAGAACTGACACTCTGTTACTCACTGTCACTGTTACTTCCCTAATCTTGATTTGGCACTGCATCCTGATGTTACACAAGGGAATGCTTAATTTCTGTCCCCATTCTACAAATTATCACACTCTTGATTAACATGCCAGAAAGAGTGAAAATACTTTCATCTCTTACTATTAGCGGCCGAGAGAAAGTGAGGATTGCAGATGCTGGAGATCAGAGTTGAAAAGTGTGGGGTTGGAAAAGCACAGCACATCAGCAGCATCCGATGGGCAGGAGACGTAACATTTCAGGCATAAATCCTTCATCAGGAAGTGGGAGGTAAGGGAGGGGGAAGGAGGTTGAGAAATAAATTTGAGGGTGGGAGTGGAGCTGGGTGGAAGAGAGCTTGGAAGGCGATAGGTAGATGCAGGTGGGGTGTGATGGTGATAGGCGGACAGGAGGGTGATAGGACACCTATCGGTGATAGGACAGCTGGAACCCTCAAACTGTACATCATCGTTGACTTCACCAAATTTCAAATCTCCCCTCCACCAACCTCTCCCAGATCCAACCGTTCAACCCAGCACTGCTCTCTTGAACTGCCCTAACTGGCCATCTTTTTTTCCCACCTATCGACTCCACCCTCCCCTCTGACATATCACTATCACTCCCACCTACATCTTCTTATTGCCTTCCCATTGACCCTCCAACCAGCTCAACTACTACCCTCATATTTATCTTTCAGCCCCCTTGTCCCCCCACCATGTTCCTGACGATGGGTTTCTGCCTGATATTCGATTGTCCTGCAGTTCGGACGCTGCCTGATCTGTTGTGTTTTTCCGGCGCCTCACCTCTCAACTATTAGAGACTGAGCAGATCCCAAATCTCACAAAATTATATCTTCTTGTCCTTTTTCTCCTGTTCTTTCTGAGTAAACTTTATCTACAGAGGCGAATTCTTACAGAGATCAGGTACTAACTCCATAACCAGCCCTGACCTCGGCTGTGCACTCTCCTGCATGATCCTCGGCTTTACTTGGGGTCTCCTTTACCAGTTTCACTAATTCCGCTGGACTTAGCCTCTTCTACCACATCTTTCCTCAAAGTGCCTTCATTGAACGCCCATCACGGTGTGTCCCAGCTTACTGCAGTGAAGCCACCTTTTCCCAGTGCCCTTCTGAAACCATTGGCACTGTCATTTTATGTTTTCCACTCCCTCATAGTGAGAACTCCTGAGGCCTTTCACCACCTTTCAACCTCTTTGGGCTTCTTTTTCACCTGTGGTAAAGTATTGTGCGTTACTCTTCGCTTTGTAATGTGTGATCTTGCCTTCTCCCAATTTCTATCCCTCACAGGATGAAAATCCTGCCAGAAACTAAATATCATCCCATGCCCCAGTGCATGTTTATCTGCCCTTTCTGCCGTGCGTCTCACTTCTTGAACTTTCGGTACATTCACATTAATTCTTACTATCTCTGTAAGTGAGTCTTTTATCTTCTCCAGCAAATTAATCTTCCGTCAAGCCTCACAGGCCTTATCCATTTATTAGGCCAGCACCAACCTATCAAAATGACTGTGGTTACTTCTTTCAAACTCAATATAAGACTGACCTGGTTCCGTCTCTATTTTTCTGAACTTCTGTCTATATGCTTCTAGTACCAATTCATAACCAATCAAAATTGCCAATTTGACATCTTGATAATCTCTTTACCCCCCATCTGATAGCGCTGCATCTACCTCACCAGCTGTGCCCACCAGCTTAGTCTGAACTAGCATTACCCACAAGTTCACTGGACACGTCATCTGCCGAGCCATTTTTTCAAATGAAATAAAAAAGGTTTTGACATTTTTCTCAACGAAAAATGGCAAGTTATTAACATAGTTTTATACATCCCAATGTTCTCCCTTCACCTCCATCCTGTTAATTTAACTTTCTTGTCTAATTCCCAACTTCTGAATTTCAAATCCTCACTCTCTTTCTTTTTCCTCTCTTTCTGTTTCTTCTCTCTCTGTTTCCGTCCCTTTATTTATCTTCTATTTCCAGTTGCCACATTTGCAATTTAAGTTTTTATAACTCTACTGCAGTTGCCTATTTCTCTGAAACATCAAAGTGCTTAACCAACTCCATTACAATTTCAGCTTCCCTTTTCTCCCTGGCTAAACCCAATTCCAAACTATTTGCTAATTCTAAAAAATGTCCTCCTTCTGTCCTTCTAAACTTCCTTGGAAAATTTGGGAACCTCTTTAGTAATGTTAAAAGCCATTTCCCTCACTTTTGATTTAATCAACCACAAGTAACAACATTAAACGGATTTTCCCTCTGGTTTTATTTGAAGATCAAAATCACTAATTGCAAAGAGTTGGAATTTGCTGGGACCTTTTGTATCCCAAATCTGTTCACGTCTGTCCAAATCCCATATAACCAAGGCCTCAAACTGTTATGACATCAATGTTGAATCCCTCTGTTAATTAAAACCACACACCCAGAAAAGCTCACCTCACATCATAATTTGTTAAAACGTGAGCGACAGAGAACTCCTAAATTCCACTAATAAACAATTTATATGTGTGCAAGTTAGCTCGCTGAGCTTGAAGGTTTGTTTTCAGAAGTTTCGTCACCATGGTTAGGTGACATCATCAGTGAGAGTCTCCGCTGAAGCTCTGGTGGTATGTCCCGCCTCTCTATTTATAGATCCTGGTTTCTGAAAGTGGGTGATGTCATTTCCGGTTATTTTAACAAGACAATGTAGACAGGATCTAAATTGATCCGTTTATTGATGGACTTCTGGTTAGAATGCCATTCCTCTAAGAAGGTCCTTGCGTGTCTTAGCATGTGTGTGTGTGTGTGCTTTGTCCCAGTCAAAGTAGTGCCTTGCTTTATCTGTATGTATGGAACATAGTGATAGTGTGTCATGTCTTTTGGTGGCGAGTTCGTGTTCATGTATCCTCGTAACACGACAACAGGACAGTTTCAATGGTGGAAAAGTGATTTTATATACACTGTTTAATCAATGTGTGTGCAGTTAAGTAACATTTTTCACATGTGCACAACACATTATAAATGAACAACAGAGACACAGTTAACGAAAAATGATGCATATGATGTATAAAATTGATAAAACATTAAAACATGATTTGATCCTCTCAACGTTCCCTCCTTTTCTGGAATTCCCAACTCTACTCTCTCATTCTTACCAGGATGTGTGCTCCAAATTCTTGATTCTAGTGTCCCAACTTATTTCAGTTAATCCCCTTGAATATATTGGTCTGTTGGGTTATTTCCAAAGTTAGTGTCTGTCATATAATCGGAGATAAATATTCTGGCATCAGACTCAGCATTTGAACATATTTCTCTGTTGTACATGCAATGTACAAAGGACCACAGCACACAGGCATTGCCAAAACATTGGGGGATGTTCATCTATTTCTTTCGATAATGTAGTTTTCCCATTTTCCACATCTCCATATCAATATCCTCTCCTTTGTTTCTCCCTTTGTATCTAGTTAAGAAATCCACCCATTTTCTTCGTGTACCATCTCTTAAAACTCCTTCTTTCAGTTTATATCTAATGCACTCTTCAAGATGTAATGTGGTTATAATTAAGCAATGTAACTACAAAGACATGCGGCTGTAGCTGGCCAGAGTTAATTGGAAGGGGAGCTGAGCAGGAAATACCATGGAGCCGCAATGGGAGGAGGTTCTGGGGATAATTCGGAAGATAATACCAGAATGCTACCCCAAGAAGATGAAACATACTCATGGGAGGACAAGGCAGCCATGAGTTACAAGGCATCAAACCAAAAGAGAAAATATACAATGTGGTGAAGATGATTGGGAATCCAGAGAATTCATTGGCTCTGAAACTACATAACGCTGGCATTACTGACACTGCAGAGCTCTTAATCGTGATCGGGGAGAGAAACAGAGGAAAAACATTCACTTTAAACACAGAAGATGGTATTTCTCAAGGAAAAAGATTCAGGTGAATTAAACATTTGAATTAAGATCAGTTAAATGCTTTTGCGGAATGTATCAGATTGGAAGCAAGACCCGGGGAGACAGACCCTCAGCAGAATGAGAGTTTGAAAATGGAAGTATTTCCACATCAGAAACCAGGTTAGATCACTGAGTGCAGGGCTGATGGGTGAATAGGTCTCAGTGAAAATTGGGGAACAGACAGCAGAATTGCATTGCAGCTATTGCAGCTCGAAACTGCTGGACACCAGCAACAGGAGAAGCAGACCTGCATTCAACCACAACCTGAAACTTTTTGCCAGGATAACACTTCAGTCTGTCATTGCCATCAACACCATCTATGGTTCAGTGACGAGCGTGGGTGAACATGTCAGAACTTTAACCTGATGCTAACTCATTAAAGCTACCAGACTTGACCAACAGATCTGAACGAAGCCCTGCAGTCCTGTGACGTTCAGTTATAAAATAGGGATGGACAATTAAACGAATGACTGGAGGCAAGGTCTCCACAAACATCCCCATCCGAAATAATGGAACATATCTGCACATCAGTGTAAAAGATAAGGATTTTTCATCTGCACCATCCTCTGCCAGAAGTATTGAGTCGATGATGCACCTCACTCTCATCATGATGCCCACAGAATCACAGATGTCAGTCTTCAACCAATTTCAATTGCTGCACGTGACATGAATAAACAGCTGAACACAGTGGATATAACATAAGCAATGGGCCCTGACCCCATTCCTGCAATCGGACTGAAGACTTGTGCTGAACAACAAGCTCTGTCCCTGGGGAAGCTGTTTCATTCCAGCTCCAACTCCGACATCTCGCTGGCAACGTGGAAAATTACTCAGCTATGTCCCGTTCCCGAATAGGGGAATAATTACAATCTGACCAATTACCACCCCCTCAGTCCCATCACGACAGTCAAATCGGTGGGAGTTCTTTTTGACAGAGCTGTCAAACAGCACAGAAATAACCAGCTCAGTGTGGTTTCCAATAGGTCCCCATGTGGAGATGGTGCTGTTGTGGAAATGTCCCTGGATTACTAATACAGACCAGGCTAATGCTCTGGCAGCGGGTGGATGTTAAAAGCAATTAATAAAATATCGTGATCTAAAATCTTGGATCAGTAACAGTGACCTTGGAGCCAATATCGATTGTAAACAGAATTTCCTTCTCCAATGTACTTCAGGAAGTGAATCTCCCGTGATTTCCTGGGCTGGCCTAAAACTGACTCCAAAGATCCTGACATGTGATAAACATTTCAATGGTCTCTGAAACGGTCAATCAAGGCACTCATTTGAATCTAACTACTCCGAGGTCTGAAAGGATGAAACCGGACAGAACATCCGGCCTCAGCATCATTATCGGAAAAGGGAATGGGAACACAGTCCTGTCGACACTGCAGAGACCTCCTTCCTAACATCTGAGAGCTTGTGACAACATTTACAGAGCTTTCCCACAGACTGTACAGAAACAGCGGGAAAGGAGTAGGTCATACAACACATTGAGCCTCCCCCATTCTAGTTCATGGAAAAAATCTCCTCAATGCACTTACCCCACACGATATCCATATCCGTTAATGTGAGTAACCTTGGGAAGCTATAAAATAGGAAGAGCAGTAGTACGTTTGGTCCATCGAGTTTGCTACCCAATTCAAAGTAATGATGGTTGGCCCTTCATTTCCACACCGTACTCCTGCTCTCCCACCATCCCTTTACTGTCTCTAAATCCTTACTTATAATCAATGTCTCGGTTTCCAGGTGCGAGCGAATTCCCCAGGTTCACCAGTCTGTGAGTGCAGACATTTATTCTCATTTCAACGCAGAGTGATCTGCTTCAAATCTGACTCACCCTGTCAGAGTTTTGTATATTTCACTGAGATCTCCACTCATTTTCCTAAACCCCGTGGAATACTGGCCCAGTTTCCCCAATCTCTGTTCCCACAACAAGCCCGTCATCCCAGAGACCAGTCTGGTCATCCTTCACTGCTCTCCATCAATGTCAGGTTTGTCCTTTATTAAGTGAGGAGACCAAAACTACACACAATACTGCACAATGTTCGAGATGATATCTCACCAGACCCTGCACAGCTGCAGTAAGACATCCTTTCTCCTGGACTCGCATCCCCCTGAAATGAAGGTCAACGCACCATTTATCTTCCTCACTGCTTTCTGTTTCTGCAATATTACTTTCAGCGTCTGGTGTGCAAGGAGATGCAGATCCTTTTTAATGTTGCAGCGCCCCACTTGGTGGGTCTATGTACACTGCTCAGCGTGCCAATTCCATGCCCAATATTGACTTATGGTTGCAGAACTCACTGCACTGCATAGGCCTCAGAGGTTTATGCGGATGGAAACAACAAAAAGGAGCATACGTCCCTTTGTAGATCAACGTGTTTCAACCAATTCTTTTCAAATGGGTAGGCTGCCAATTTATCATTTCCATCAAAGGGCACACCGTCGCCTCTATCCACATTGTTCTCCATCTGTCACATATTTACCCATTCACTCCACTTGTCTTAGTCTTCTCAGTGCTTTTTTACATTCTCCTCACCCATTCACAATCCCACATCCGTTAGTGCTGTCAGCAGGCTGGGATATATTGTATCTGCTTCCAGCAACCCAATGTTTAAAGGGCATTGTGAACAGCTGGGCCCTAAGTACCATTCCCTGCGACATCTCAGCAACCTTCCTCTGTTAATTTCTATTTATGTATATCGTGAATCTGGGAGTCACTGGCTGGGCCAGCATTTATTGCCTGTCCCTAGTTGTCCTTGAGAAGGTGGTGGTGAGCTGCCTTGTTGAACGCTGCAGTCCACCTGTTGCAGTTGACCTTCAATGCCATTAGGGATGGAATTCCAGGATTCTGACCAAGCGACTATGAAGGAGCGGTGGTATATTTTCAAGTCAGGATGGTGAATGGCATGGAGGGGAACCTGAAGATGACAGTGTTTCCATACATCTGCAGCCTTTGACCTAGATTGACGTGGTCGTGAGTTGGGAAGATGGTCTCTGAGGATCTTTGGTGAATCATTTCATTGCAGCATGTAGATAGTAAAACACTGCTGCTGCTGCTGAGCGTTGGTGGTGGAGCATTGTGGATGAAGGGACAGTCAAACTGACTGCTTTGTCCTGAATGGTGTAAAGCTTCTTCAGTGTTGTTGGGGCTGCAATCATCCAGGGAAATTGGGAGTCTTCCATCACACTTCTGACTTATGCATTGCAGAGTATGGACAGAATTTTGGAAGTCAGGACGTGACTTACTCGCCGCAGTATTCCTAGCTTCGGACCTAATCTTATAGTTACTGTGTTTATGTGGCGAGACCAGTGAGTTTCTGAGTAATGATTACCCACCAGGACTTTGATACTGGGGGATTCAGTGATAGTAACACCATTGAATGCCAAGGGGCAGGTAAGATTGTATTTTATTGGTGATGGTCACGGTCTGGCATTTGTGTGGCCTGAATATTGCTTGGCACTTGTCAGCCTGGATACTCTCCAGATCTTGTCACATTTGAACATGGACTGCTTCTGTATCTGAGGAGCCACAAATGTTGCAGAACATTGTACAATCATTGGAGAACATCCCCACTTCTGACCTTAAAGTGGAGGGAAGGTCATTAATAAAGCAACCCTGAAGAAGTTTTCGGCCACTGCCCGAGGGACTCCTACAGACTTGTCCTGGAGCTGAGTTAACTGACCTTCAACAACCATGACCACCTTCCTACGTGTTAGGTATGATTGTAACCAGCAGGGAGTTTGCCCCTGATACCCCTTGATTCCAGTGTTGCTAAGGCCCCTTGATACCATACTTGGCCGAAGGCAGCCTTGATTTAAAGGGCTATCACTCTCATCCCACCTCTGGAATTCAGCTATTCTGTCCATGTTTGAACCACGATAATGAGGTCAGGAGCTGAGTGGCCCTGGTGGAGTCCAAACTGGCGCCATTGACCACGGTATTGCTGAGCAGGTGCTGTTTAAAAGCACTGAGATCTTCCACCACTTTACTGATGATCGAGAGTAGACTGATGGGGTGGTAATTGGCCGGATTGGATTTGTTCTACTTTTTATATACAGGAGATACTTGGGGTAATTTTTCACATAACCAGGGAAATGTCATTGTTGCAACTGGATTGAAAGAGTTTGGCTAGGGGAGTGGCAAGTTATGGAGCACAAGTTTTCAGTACTATTGCCAGAATGTTGTCAGAGTATGGACCCTTTGGAATATCCAGTATCTCCAACCGTTTCTGGATATCGCGTGGACTGAATCTCATTGGCTGATGACTGGTAACTGAATCGCTGTGGACAACTGGAGGAGGTTGAGATGGATCACCCACTCAGGATTTCTGACTGAAGATTGTTGCGAATGCATCAGCCTTATCTTATACATTGAGGTGCTGGTCTTTTCCATCATGGAGGAAGGGGTTATTTGTGGAATCTCTTCCTCCAGTGAATTGTTTAATTGTCCTCAACGTTTCTCAACTAGATGTGGAAGGACTGCAGTGCTTAGCTCTGATCCTTAGCTCTGTCTATCACTTACTGCTTATGCTGTTTGGTGCACAAGTTGTCCTGTTTGGCGGCATCACCAGGCTGACACCTCATTTTCAGGTATGCCTGGTGCTGCTCCTGCCATCCTGAACGTCCATTGAACCAATGATGATCCTCTGGATTGATGGTAATTGTTGTGAGGGAGATATACCACGCCATGAGGTCGTGTGGGTGTACAATTCTGCTCCTATAGATGAACCACAGAACCTTATGGACACCCAGACTTGAGCTGCTAGTTCTGTTCGAAGTCTGTCCTATTTCGCACCGTGATAGTACCACCCAAAATGGCGGAGTTTATTCTCAATGTGCAGGTGTGACTTTGTCTCCACAATGACTATGCGGTGGTCACTCTTACCAATACTGTCATGGACAGATACTTCTGCAACTGGCAGATTAGTAAGGCTGTGGTCAAGTAAGTATTTTCGTCTTGCTGGTTCCTTCACCACCTGCCGCAGAACCAGTCTAGCAGTTATATCCTTTAGGACCCGGCCAGCTCGATCAGTAATGCTGTAGCTGAGATACTCTTGGAGGTGGACATTGAAATCCTCCACCCAGAGTACATCTTGTGTCCGTGCTACCCTTAATACTTCCTACAAATGTTGGTCAGCATGGAGGAGTACTGATTCTTCAGTTGAAAGAGGCTGGTACATGGTAATCAGCAGGAGGTTTCCTTTCCCATGTGTAAACTAATGTCATTAGACTTTATGGGATACAGAGTCAGTGTTGAGGACTCCAAGAGAAATTCCCTTCCAACTATATCCCAATGTGCCGCCACTTCTGCTGTGTCCGTCCTGCTGATGAGACAGGAGATATTCAGGGAAGGTGATGGGGAGTCTGGGATATAGTCTGAAATGGATCATTCACTCAGCACTTCTGACTGAAGATTGTTACAAATGAATCAGCCTTATCTTATAAACTTAAGTGCTGGGCTCTCCCATCATGGAGGCAGGGGTGATTTGTGGAATCTCCTTCTCCAGTGAATTGTTTAATTGTCCCCAACGTTTCTTGACTAGATGTGGAAGGACTTATACCTTACAGAACCTTAGAGACAATGTCAGACTGTTGCCTGACGAGTCTGTTTATTTCTATTAACTGTTTCCTGCCAGCTGTCCCATTCTAGAAACATGGCCATACATTAGCCCCAATCCACTCAGATTTGATTTTGTAAACTGGGCTTGGAGCTTTACCATTTTTTTTCTAAAACTCAACATGTTTTACATCCATTGCTTCTCTTTCATTTGTCTCCCAGTCTGTTTCTCAAACACAATTCCCACTCATAAATCTATGTTAGTGTTATCTATGACCATTACTTTCAGCCCCAATAATTTCTCCTAAACCATTTCCTTACTGCGTTCTATGTTCCATGTACTCTATAATTTTCCCACACCAGACTTGGTTTTCCTTGTATTATTAGAAAGTTCTGTGAAGACAGAACTGAAGTAGTAGCTTCATAGCTCTGCCATTTCCCTGTTCCCCATTCTCCATTCTCTGGTTTCAGCCTGTAATGAAACTGCACTTGTTTTCTCATATTTCTCACATTGACATGATTTAACAAGTTATTACAGTTCACTCTTATAACCCTTGTGAATATATTCTTCTGAAACTCATCAATCCCTGCCTTAAACTGCTCAATAATTGACCTTCCACACCATACAATCACAGGAGCATAGACTCTGTGCCTAGAGAAGTACAGCACGATCAATATTGTCCCCATTCCCTCCAGCAGGCCCATAGCCTAAAATGTCATTACATTTCAAAATGCTCGTCCAAGTACTTTTTAATGATTGTGAGGTTACCCGTGATAATTCCCCTCTCAGGAAGTAATCCCAGAACACAATAACCTCTCAGTGAAAAAAAAGTTTAAATCCTCTCTGAACCTCAAAGTTTTCACTTTAAAAGTGTGCTCGCTTGTTCTTGACCCTCTGACTAAAAGGAACATCTGTTGTCTATCCACCGTGTCCATGTCGCTCATCATCTTATCCTTCTGAATCACGGGCCCCTCAGCTTTCTCTGCTCCAAAGTAAACAACCCGAGCTTATCCAGCCTCTCTCCATAGCTGATATAGTCCATCCCAGGGAACATCCTGGTGAATCCCTTCTGCACCCTCTCCAGTACAATCACATCCTTCCTGGAATGTGGCTCCCAGTACTACATACAGTACTCCATTTTGGACGAACCAAAGCCCTGTATTGCTCTTATAATCTACGCCCTGATTAGGAAACACAACACCCAAGGTCCAATTCTTAACTAGCCCATTAACCTGTCCAGTCACATTCAGGGATGTGTGGAGAAGCACACTCTGAGATTCCCAGTGTGCTGCCATTCATTGTGTCCTCCCCTGCCTGGTTCCTTCTCCCAAAGTGCATCACCTCATATTTATCAGGGTTACATTCTATCTGCTATTGATCTGCCCATCTGACCATTCCATCTGCATCTTCCTGTAACTTCAGGCCTTCCTCCTTCCTGCGAACCACCCAGCCAATCTTTATGTCAAACATACACTTACTTATCACATCTTCCCCCGATCTCCATCTGGCCCCTTCCACATTCACATCTTTTTTTTTAATGAATATCACAAACAATAAGGGACACAGCACTGATCCCTGTGGTACACTAGGATACATTGGTCTTCAGTCACACAAACAGCCTTTTCCCACCACCCTCTCTCTCCTGCTACTAAGACAAATTTCGTTGTAATTTGGCAACGTATCCATCATATTGTGAGATTTTACATTATTTTTCAGTTTCCCAGGTGGTAATTTGCCAAAGATCTTCCTACAATACTAAACAATCGACCTCCTCAAACTAATTCAATCAAATCCATTGCATGTGACTTCCTCCTGATAAAGTCATTATCCCTGGTCAAACCTTGCAACTCTGATTGGAGTTCAATTTTCTCCTTCCCTATTTTCTCCAGTAGTTTCCTTAACAGTGATCTAATACTCGCTCGTCTATAGTTCCCTGGTCAATCTCTCCAACCCTTACTGTGAAGTGGAATCGTATTAGCAGTTCTCCAGTTCTCTGACACCTCCCCTATGGTCAGATTCTAATTAAAATATTCAGTCAGGGTCATTCCTCATTTGACCCCAACAGCCGCCTGTGATACAACTCATTCAGACACGGAGATTGGACCAAATGTGTACAGAACAAACCTCAAATCCCTGCTCGTATTTTACATCAATCTGTTCAAGAGCTTCCTCGTCCATCTTCTTGAATTCTGTAGCTGCATCCTCCTTCTCCCAAGTAAAATAGATGTGAAGGTCTCATGTAACAATCCATCAATGTTCTCCAGCTTGACACACAGATTAACTGTTTGCTGATTATTCTGTTCTACTTGTCCGTGTAGAATATCGTGGGATTCTTCCTGATCTCGCCTATTTGTACTTCTTCATGTCCCTCTGTTATTCAGTCCTTTCGATGTTTCTAAGATTCACTACAATCACCTCTCATGTTTTGAAACTCGAGATCACAGGCTGAGGTTCCCCATCAGACAATCTTGCCATTTTACGGATTAATCTGGATAATACCTTTTGCAGTTCCTCTGTAGTCAATATATTTTTTCTTAGATTGGGACTCCAAACGATACAAAACACTCTAAGTGTAGTCTCATGAACACTCGATGCAGCTGGTGCACGACATCCTCTCCATTCCAATTACACTCACATGAATGTAAACCTAATTTTTACTTTCCCATTTGCATATATTCTTCTCAATACCTCTCGCTTTCACTTTTCTTATGAGCTTACTGTGTGAGTTCTTTGAAAAGAAAAGCTCATGAATATCCAGCTATATTTTATACATTGGTTCTTCATTGCCTATGTCCACAAGAATCATCTTCAAACCATTCTAAAAAAATGTTTGTCACTTCTGGTTTTCCTTTCATCGATACATTCCCACACTCCCCAGTTATATTATTACCTTCTAATTATCTAGTAGCATGTCCTTTGTAATCGAGTCCAACAGACACCTGACTGTGGATGGCAAGATAACTGGTCTGTAGTTCTCCACTCTCCAAATTCATCCTTTCTTAAACTGTTGGATAATATTTTATAACCTTATCCAGATTGGCTAAATGCCGTTCTCTTTTTGATTTTCTTCTCAGTTTCTTAGCCATCCTTTGCTGGGTCCTACATTTCTCTGAATCCACTGGCTTACTGCAACACTTGGCATTTTTCTAAGCTGCCTCCTTTCATCTAATAGGTAAATGAAGGTGGGGTTGAAAGTGATAATCGGAGATTAGTGTAGACCAGATTTATAGGAAGGAAGGTGGACACATAGGAACATTCAAAAGGGCGGTGCTGACTTGGAAGGTTGGTGCGAGATAAGGTGGGATTAGGGGAAATGGAGAAATGGTGAAATCCACTATGATCCCCTGTGGTTGGAGGGTCCCAAGACAGAAGAGGAGGCTTTCTTCCTCATGGCTTCTGGTGGCTCAGGTTTGGTGATGGATCAGGCCTAGGCCCCTCATGTCCTTGGCAGAGTGGGAAGGGGAGTTAAAGTGCTCAGCCACAAGGCAATGGAGGTGTTCAATGTGGCTGTACCAGAGATGTTCTCTGAAATGATCCACAAGTTGATGTTCTTTCTCGCCAATATAGAGAAGAACACATTGGGTTTAATGGATGCAGTAGTTGAGGTGTTCTGTCTCCCTTCGTCACCTATCACTTTCAACCCCACCTTCATCTACCTATCGCAATCCCTGCTAACCTCCCCTCTGTCGCACCCCCTTCTCATTTATCCCCCAGCCCGAAGCTTCATTCCTGATGAAGGGCTTATGCCCGAAACATCGATTTATCTGCTCTTAGTATGCTGCCTGACTGTGTTTATCCAGAATCACACTCTTCGACTCTGATCTCCAGCATCTGTAGTCCCCACTTTCTCCTCACACTTTCATGGCTTGCATGACTCAGATTTATAACGGTTACTTCAAATAAAACAAAAACTGCCGTGTACTCAAACAGCATAAAAGAAAACCAATACATTGTGGTCACTGTTCCCAAAAGGTCCTTTCCACCAAAATTTTCAATTAGCTCTTCTGCTCACTCAACACCAATTCCTAAATAACCTGATCTCGAGCTCAGTGCTCGACATAATGTTAATGTAAACCATCTCGCACGTGGTCACGAAATACATTTTTCCCAGCATTAGCATTCAATTGGGTTAACACAGTTTAGATATAATTTAAACAGTAAATTATTACTGCAGTCGCCACAAAGGTGAATATCTCATTTCCTGTTTTATAACATGTCCAGCATTGGTACTGCAGCTTTCACTTTGATATATAAATCCCATCAATGTTTGCTCCTCCTTGCTGTTTTTGCGCTCCACCTTACAAGATTCTGTAGAATCTGAGCGACGTGGGCTCTGGGGAGATTAATGGTAGAGATCATCTCACCACATCATTTATGATCTTCTCAAACATTAATTTCTCCAGATCTCCCGTTATGCTGATGGAGTAGAGAAGGACAATAATCTTCCAACAATGGTCTGTATTCCTCCAGAGAGCTGAGACAGCTCTATCCTGGGTGGGAACCTTACAACAGGCTGGTAAAGTGTTGCTGCTGCTGTACAGGGTCTTAGTGAGATCACATCTGGAGTAGTGTGTACAGATTTAATCTCTTCAATGAATAAAGGATGTTGTTATATTGGAAGCAGCTCAGAGATGGTTCCCTCAACTGATTCTTGAAATGAAGGTGCGATCTTACAACGAAAGGGTGATCAGGTTGACCCAGTAGCCATTGGAGTTTACAAAAATTAAAGAGTGTCCTATTTCAACATAGATGACAGAAGGAGTCAACAAGTGAAGCAAATTCCGCAGATAGTGGAGGAACCATTCCGTTCTCCAGCCTGTTACACAGAACAACAGGGGGATATTAAGGCCTTCGAGCCTGTTACACCAAAACAGGACGAGGCTAGTCAGCCCCTGGAGTCTGATATACATTTACAGAAGGAGGCCAATCAGCCCCTTGAGCCTATAACAGTAGGCCATGCTGCACCAGTATCCTGTTAAACAGTAACAGGATCAGTCCATTCAGCCTCCTCAAGTCTGTAACATAGGAACTGGAAGAGGTCACACAGTGACTCGAGCTTGTTACACTGGGATAACAGGAGGTCATTCAGACCCACCGAGACTATTTCAAGGGAGTTGGATAAGGATAAAAACGATCTGCGACTTCTTTCATGAGAAAGGAAGAGGTAATTCAGACACATGTCTGTTGTATGGGAACAAGAGAAGACCAATCACTCCCTCGGTCCCATCTCCAGGATACATGCAGAAACCGTTCAGTATCTCCACCTGTTATGGGGAAATATGAGAAGCCCCATCAGTCCCTCAAAATGTTACCCAGCAACAGGAGGATTCCATAGTCCCCCAACCCCCTAACGCATCAATGGAGAAGGTCATTCTGGCCTTGGAGACATCAGCATGGGAACACCAGAAAGACGTCAGCCCATCGAGATTGTACACCAGCAGTCAGTCACACATGCCTCAAACGGCAATTGGAGCAAATATCTTAAAACCTTTTGCCCATTAAACAGGAATTCAAAGAAAACGTAAAGGTTTTCAAAAGGGAAGAAATTATAATAACTGTTACATTTGGGCGTAAAACGTAATGATAAACTATTGTAATTTAAGACAATTATTAGAATCCATTGTTGAGGACATTTGCAAAGTTAAACCACAATCCATTGGAGTCAACATGGTTTTACAAAGGTTAAATCGAGTTTGAAGTGTTTGCTTGAGTTACTTAAAGATATGACAAGCAAGGTGGATAGTAGGATTCCTGGAGATGGAATGTATCTGGTCTTCCTGAAGGCATCGGATGTGTCACTTCTCCAAAGTGTAAGTGGTAAGATCAGACAACATGGGTTTGGGAGTAATTTATTAGCTTGTATTGAGGATTGGTTAACCAACAAAATGCAGTCAGATGGAATAAATGTGTCATTTTATTTTGGCAAATGCAATTTGTGGTGTGCCATTGATTTCAGTTCTCATTTGCGATAAATAGTATTACTGTACTCGGTTGACGGGATAGAAAATACGATACCACATTTTCAGATAACACTAACATTGGTGAGAAATTACTTCAGAATTATAATGCAAGAGATTTAAAACTATATGGATAGATTGTGTGAATGAGCCAACATTTGGCAAGGAACATTAAAGTGAATAAATATGGGGCTATTCAAGTTGGCCAGTATAATAAAAAGACAAATTATTATCTAAATGGAGAGAAAGTTCAAAGTGTTTAGGTGCAGAGGGTTCTGGGTGCCTGCTTGCATATCACAGAAAAACCTGCTTGTGGGTACTTCAAGTAATGAGAAATGTAAGCATAATTTCAGTGTTTATTTATAAAAGGATAGAGTAGAAAAGTGGGGAGTGTTGCTGTAGCTATGCAAGGCATTAGTGAGGCTGCAACTGGAGTACAGTTTGGGTGTCCTACAGAATGAGGTATTTGCATTGTAGGCAATTCAGAAGAGCTTCATTAGATTGATTCCATATTTGAAGTGTTTGTCTTATGAAGAGAAATTGAGCAGTTTAGGCCTATACTCTCGAGTTTATAATAATAAAAGGAGATTTCATTGAGATCTGTGAAATGCTAAATGTAATTG
Source organism: Chiloscyllium plagiosum (assembly GCF_037043375.1). Lineage (NCBI taxonomy): Eukaryota > Metazoa > Chordata > Chondrichthyes > Orectolobiformes > Hemiscylliidae > Chiloscyllium > Chiloscyllium plagiosum. The sequence goes on from NW_028270189.1 coordinate 19,648,979, forward strand.
AAAGTGTAGGTTTGGAGAGAATTTTCTTTCCTGTGGCACAATCTACAACAAGAGACGAGGGTTTAGGATGGAGACATAGCAGGAAAGTGGAACAGAGGCCGCGTTGACATCAGCCTCATCGAGAGTTTGGATTCCTCACAGATGCTCCTTGTTCTTATTCAGCCCTTCGACTGTGTTGGATAGGAATGGGGGAGGCCTGGGTATCATACAGGAAGCAGGCACTCAGGATAAATCAATCTCAATCAGTTAGACAGAACGTAAGCAGTAGGGTGACACAGTGACCAGCACTGGGTTCTCAACTATTTGCAATCTATATTAATGATCAGGAGGTTGGAACAGATATTCAGATGCTGAGTTTGGTGATGTCGCTGTGATAAGCAAGAGATTAAATTATCACGAGAGGGTGGAGAGTCTGCAGATAGATTCAGAGAGGTAAAGGCAATAGATAATAGTTTGGCAGGTCGAATTTAGCATGATATCACCTATCATTTCATTTACAGGAATAATGGAAGGCAGTATGTGACTGAAATGGAGAGGGATTACAGGATTAAATGATACTGTGTACTGGGGGGTTCACTCAGACCCGTTCAGACATGGGAGGTTTTGCTCCATCCCTGATCGTCAGCTCCCAGACACTCCAAGTGACCCCATTGCTCTCCGTACACATGTAATACTTTGATGTGGTTGGTTGGAGATGGGGATGATGTTTTGAAATGTGCATCAAGGGGACGGCCTTTATCCAAGATACATTCATTTCTTTCTACGTGGAGACCCGTTGACGATGGGAATGGCTGACTGCTTCTGAATGAAGAGGCCGTGATTGCTGCCAGGACAGTGGGTATTCACCAACATGAAGTACTGTGCATGGGCACACTGTAACATTAATAGAGAGAGAGTTCCTTCAGTTCCTCTACCTCTCCCTATTGATATAGTTACTCCGCAGATGCCATGTACACCATCGGGAATCCCACTATACTGGATACACCCGGCAGCTCCCTGCTGTGGGAGAAACAATGTGTTGACCTCATCCACCATATACATTCTCCGTCACCGTATGGTGACACTGATGTTGAGATACTGGGAAATGATGGATATGTCACCCAGTCCTGCCTGGAAAGTTCTGGATCATAGAAGCTGAATGAAACTGTGACGCTAACAGCCACTTGCAGCACCGTCCTCCGCCTGGTGTGAAGCTGCAGGTCATGTTGAAGGAGGTGACACCGCTCTGTGACCAGCTCCTTGTTCAATCAGGATCCCCTCACACTTTGATCCTAGGTTAGGTGGAGTTGGGAAGCTGTTCCTGGAAAACCCGGGGTGGATACAGCAGATCGCTTTCCCCACACACCCTCACCGCGTGGTTTCAGAGCTTCCACTCTCTGCAGCCTCTGCTCCGTTTGTTGATCATGTTACAGACCCAGATGTTGTAACTACAGTCCCAATGCTCCATCCCGAGTTGGGTCAGCAAATCCTCAGGTCTGAGGCAACTCACAGCACAACCTCCAGCAAACCATTCCCCAACTCCTCCACTAACTTTTCAATGACAGGAGTCAATCAGAAACCCCTCGGCTACAGATCCCCGCAAAATATTTTAAGAAGGCCGCTTAGACCCAAAGCTTTCCTTATTTTTAATATAGATGGGAAGTGTGCATTCCAGATATGTTGTGACTGGTCAAACCACTCGACATTAAGCACAATATAATATAATCTATTTAAATGATTTAGTTAAAATCCAATCAAAGGAAAGAACATTTTGGGATAGCTTATATGTTGGAACACTTACACAACAATAATACCGTACCTTCTTGGTTTACACCGCTTGACACAAAGATATATTCAAATACAGATTCTTACATGCAATTTTCCGATCCAGGAGAAATCAACATCAACAAGAGATCTCAACGAGAAAAGCAGCTACGGATCATGTATTGAAACTCCCAACCCTGCTGGGATCCCCAACAGCTTCTGAATGCTGCAGCTAAAAACCAAACGAGAAGACCTGGTGTGTGAGAGCTGGCCACTGCCCTTTGATTGTTACCACCGTTTAATGAAACCTAAAGGCCTCCACAGTTATTCACTTAAACAGTGTTTCGACAGCAGTTCTGCACCTCTGCCTTTATAACCTCTCTTCAAAAACAACCTAAGAGAAACTAACCTCTTTACAGTGATAGTATACTCACAACTCCTCCTTTAATAAAATGATCCATCAATATACAAAGATGGATTAATTTTAGACCTCCTAATCGCCCTCTATTTGTAGACTGAAATGCATATATAGGTAAAACAATGACTGCAGATGCTGGAAACCAGATTCTGGATTAGTGATGCAGGAAGAGCACAGCAGTTCAGGCAGCATCCGAGGAGCATTAAAGTCGACGTTTCGGGCAAAAGCCCTTCATCAGGAATACAGGCAGAGAGCCTGAAGGGTGGAGAGATAAGTGAGAGGAGGGTGGGAGTGGGAAGAAAGTAGCATAGAGTACAATAGGTGAGTGGGGGAGGGGATGAAGGTGGCAGTCGGGGGGAGGGTGGAGTTGAGAGGTGGAAATGAAGATAGACAGGTAAGACAAGTCATGGGTACAGTGCTGAGCTGGAAGTTTGGAACTGGGGTGAGGTGGGGGAAGGGGAAATGTGGAAAATGTTCAAGTCCACATTGATGCCCTGTGGTTGAAGTGTTCAGAGGCGGAAGATGAGGCATTCTTCCTCCAGGCGTCTGGTGGTGAGGGAGCGGCGGTGAAGAAGGCGCAGGACCTCCAGGTCCTTGGCAGAGTGGGAGGGGGAGGTGAAATGTTAGGCCACAGGGCGGTGTGGTTGATCGGTGCTGGTGTCCCAGAGATGTTCCCTAAAGTGCTCTGCTATGAGACGTCCAGACTCCCCAATGTAGAGGAGACCGCATGTCGAAGGCTCCTTTAGGGTCTTGGATGGAGGTGAGGGAGGAGGCGTGGGCGCAACTTTTGCAATTACTGCAGGGGCAGGGGAATGTGCCAGGATGGGAGGGTGGGTTGTAGTGGAGCGTGGACCTGACCAGGTAGCCACGGAGGGAACGGTCTTTGCAGAAGGCGGAAAGGGGTGGGGAGGGAAATATATCCCTGGTGGTGGGGTTCGTTGGGAGGTGGCGGAAATGTCGGTGGATAATTTGGTTTATGCGAAGGTTGCTAGGGTGACAGGTGAGCACCAGGGGCGTTCTGTCCTTGTAACGGTTGGAAGGGTGGGGTCAGTGGGCGGAGGTGCGGGATGTGGACGTGGTGCGTTGGAGGGCACCTTTAACACGTGGGAAGGGAAATTGCGGTCTCTAAAGAAGAAGGCCATCTGGTGCGTTCTGTGGCAGAACTGGTCCTCCTGGGAGTAGATACGGCAGAGGCGGGGGAATTGGGAATACGGGATGGCATTTTTGCAAGAGGTAGGGTGGGAAGAGGTGTAATCCAGGTAGCTGTGGGAGTCAGTGGGTTTGTAAAAACTGTCAGTGTCAAGTCGGTCGTCATTAATGGAGATGGAGAGGTCCACAAAGGGAAGGGAGGTGTCAGAGATGGTCCAGGTAAATTTAAGGTCAGGGTGGAATGTGTTGGTGAAGTTGATGAATTGCTCAACCTCCTCGCAGGAGCACGAGTTGGCACCAATGCAGTCAGCAATGTAGCGGAGGAAGAGGTGCATATATATATTACATTGACTCTGAACATACAAATGTTTACAACTCGATTCGATTTCAGTCATTTTACTTCTGCCACAGAATGCCTTTGTCTTTCTTCATCCAAGTTTCCACAACGTGTCAAAACTTACTTTTTCTCGCCCTGTCATCTGTATAATTTCAAATTGAATGACAGCAATAATAAGCTCAGTTGAAACAGGCTGGTATTCTTCTCCCTAAACTTCTCCAAAAGCTTTAAGGGGTCACGATCAGTGATAAAGATTTGTCTCATGTATGTTATTCGCAATTTAAATGCTGAAATGTTGTAATGCCAACACCAAGCTCAAGGCCTCCTTCCTCACTGTGGAATAAATCTGTTGATGTTTCCACTGGACACTCTGACCACACATTACGTAATGGAGCACTTCTCAGCTCTCCAATATTCCCTTTGAATGACATATCTCCTCATGTCTCAGCGTAAAAGAATTACATCCTTCTGTACCTCTTAATGCTGTAACCTGTTTACCTGCTACTCCTGGCCTATGCCAGTAAACCTTACTCTCACAGGGATATGTTTTAAGAAGGTCTCGTACATTCTTCTCAATCCCTCACAGAAACCAAACTTTGATTTCTGAACTCAATCATCATCATCAGCCATTTCAGCTTCTAATCTTGCCGTTTTAACAGTCTGCTCTTCCACACGAGTTCTCACGACTGCAGGAAGTGAATTGTTGAACTTCTCCAAAATAAGAATCTCTCTGAGAGTGTCACAACTTTGCTCTGTTTTTAATACCCTTACCCACCTTTCAAATTTACTTTGTTAGATTCTTTCAAACTCAATGTGCGTTTAACCACGGACGCTATTTTAGATTCCTGAAACACTGTCTGTCGGCTTCTGGCACAAGCTCATGTACACTTCAGATGGCTTTCTTCACCTCCTCCTACTCCCCAGACACCGCCTCCGATAGAGATGCAAATGCCAATCAGCTTTGTTTGAATCAACATGTTCACTGGGCACTGCATTTGTTTACCCACTTTCTCAAGTGAAATTAAAAAGGCTCCCCCATCATTCTCATCAAATTTAGATAATGTCTGGATGTATTTAAACATAACCCCATCAAGCCTTTGGCTACTATAGGGTTGCTCATACTCACTATCCTCCTCATCCAGGCTACCGTCTACCTTCATCACCACCTTTTATGTCAACTTTCCTCTCTAATTACTAACCTTTGAAGTTAAATCTCTCTGCTTTTCTTCTTTCTTAATCTCTCTTTCTTCTTCATTTCCTGTTCTTTAATTTCTACTTTTCAACATAATTCAAACTGTTTCAATTCCTTCTCATGTTCACGGTGGCTCATTTGAAATTGAATTCTCGCCATTTCCAAAGACTCTGATGGCGCTTCCACCAAATGTAATTGCTGAGCTATAGCTGTAATTATCTCTCATTTTCTCACAAACAAACGCAACCCCAACTCCAGCCTGTCTGCCAATTCCTACAGCTTTACCTTCATTACCTTTTGTAAAACACCCAACTTCACTTCTTCCACACCCAGAGAACTCTCAGTGACTGAAAGAATCTTCATACACAAAATACTGTTTAAACGAACTGAATTCAACATCGGGCACAAGAGACACTAACAGCTACCATCCGCGACCTTTGAACGCAATAGCTTCCTGGTGCGTGCTCTCCAGTGTCTGCATAAGCTTATTCTGGATTCGCTGGTTTCCTCTCACAATCCAAAGGTGTGCATGACAGGTGAATTAGCCATGCTAAATTGTTTGTAGTTTTCAGGGATGTGTGGGTTCGGAGTCTTTGTCGGGGTAAATGTGTAACAACAGGGTCGAGGAATGTGTCTTGGTAGGTTACTCCTCGGAGGGTCAGTGTGGACTTGTTGGGTCGAATGGCCTGTTGGCACACTGTAGGGATTGTCATTCTAAACCCAATTTGGTGTTACCGATTTAGAACCAAACAAGAAACCCCAGTTTGCTATAGACCAACTAGACTGCCTCAAACTATTTTAAGCAGGTAGCTTGGATATGAACCTTTTCGTATTTTAAAGGTAGATGTGAAGTGGGTGTTCCAGATGTGATGCTACTCGTCAAACCACTCACCATTAATTAAACCACAATATATTTAAACATTCTAATGATAAGCCATACAAAATGAAGAGGAGTTTAGAATAACTTAACTATTGGAAACATTAACCAAATAATGGATACAGTACCTTCTACAAATGAACTGTTCCAATATACTAACATCACCTAAACACACTCCATGTGAAAGAGGAGCATTCACACATTCAGTTCTCCAATCCAGGAGTAAACAGCATCAAGTGAAGCTTCAGAGAGAATAGCAGATAGGGATAATTTACTAAAACTTCCAACCCTTCTGGGACACAACCACCTGGTGACTTACAGCCGTAAGGAAAAAACTAGAAAGCCTGGTCTATGTGAGCTGGCCATTGTTACTACTATTTATTAAAAACCCTAAAAGTCTCGTAAGTTATTTACTTGAGCCATTTCAGTAGGCAGTTTGGCCTTTAAGACATCTTGTTAAAAAAAGAGAAAATAACCTTTTATTTTTAAAGAAAATGACAGCATTGTCACACAATTTAGATGCCTGGTCCTTTACTCAATGGGCTTCCCCGAGTTACTGATCGCAAGGTCACCCGAGTGGGGCAAACACAGGTACAGTCCAAGTTACAAGGATGAGTCTCATAACTTCAGAAACATGCCTGTGCATGGCCATCACATGTGACATACCGGGAAGTGAACAACAGCCTGACACACACCATTTCATTGTTTCTGAGCTACACAATGCCAGCACTCGAAACATTAGGGAGACAAAACCCAAGGCCAGGGAAAGATACAGAGGGGCTGAGAGATTCACATTAAAGACAGAAACAGGCAGTTAATTAACTGGGAGGAGGTTGTGGAAATATGGGGAAAAAAGACAGAGCAGTGGGACTGACTGGAGAATGCAAGATATTCGAGAGTAAAATTACAAGAATGAGAACTTTGAATAAAGGCATTGTCAGATCAGCTGAAATGGTTTGTTACATCAAATTCTCAATCTGCTTCACACAACACCACAAACAACATGAACCGGGCAAGATGACAGCCCAGCATGGAGAGCTGTGCAGAACATGCGAGTGTGTTGCTCAGTAAGCTGCACTATCTGCCCAGCATGGAGAGTACTGCAAACTTTACGATCATATGCCAACTATACTCGCGTCAGATTACTGCCTACAATGGGAAGGTTTGCTCTGTGTGTGTGTGTGTGCGCGTGTGTGTGTGTTCATCAGAAACTGAGAGAGAGTGCGTGTGCGTGCGCGATTGGCGTGGTTGAATGCGAAAGGAACACACGTGAAGGAAACTATTTTACATACGAACAACTGGCAGGCTTTTGGATAATCGACAGAGAGAGAACGAGGGAAGTTTCATGGACAGATGAGGGAAAGTGTTTGAGAATGTTAAAATAAAGGCATTGCCATACACAATAGCAATATACTCGGCGTGCACATGAATGACAGATTGATGGGAGTTTGGTGTGAGTTCGAATCAGATTTGCTTCGGCAGGTTTGAAGCCGGGAGCGTCAGCAGCAGATTATTATCATCATTAAGACTGTATTTTATAACTCAAGGTTCAAACAGGAGATGGAATAAGCCAGTGAGATGCATTGTGGAGTGATAAATATTTCAAGTTAGAAATGGTCAGGGCATGGTGTCAGGAATCAGCTCATGGTCAAAGGGATCTCCCACACAGTTATGACTCGTCTGCTTCAGCCACAGATATTGGCCAGGGATGGGATGAAAACACTGGAAAAAAGTGGAGTTTGTAACCAGAACAGTAGACAGTGACCTCCATGCTCTTAATATTTAAATAACAAAGGCAAATATACAATACATTGCGGTTCTCCGCTGAAACTGAGGAGGTCAACATAGAGACCCATGAGTAACACCGCCAAAGCAGAGGGAGGCAGTAATTGAACACCTTCATTGATGTAGCTAGTAGTGCTCTGTAGAGTTTCAACATGAACAATAATAGTGGCCAGAAGTGTAGAATATATGAAAGAACAGTAATACAGTCATAACAGGTTTGTAGAAAAAACTGGACAGTGACACTTACCAGGAACACCTACGATAGCCAGGAAAGGATAATAAAAATATTGAATAATGCGAAGAGCATAATAAATCTGGAATGACAAGGACAACCAATGAAATGCAGAAAGATAGCAAACATAATCGGATAAACTCCTGTCTATTGTTGGAACATTCCAGTCTAATGTTCCCAGATTCTGATCCATTTTTGTAACATTCCAGTCCAATATTGTCAGAGTCTGGTCCATGTTTGGAACATTCCAGTCTAATGTTCTAAGAGTCTGATCTCTCCTCCTCCTCTCCCTGGGTCTGCTGTTCCCTGTCAGTGCTGTCGGTGATGCTCCCTCTCATGTTATGGGATAACACATTGAAAGACGCCCATTTATCGTTAAAAGATGGAAATCCTCCACTGGGATAACTAGAATCCACGAAGACTGGTATTATTCACAGTCACTGAACAAATAGGATCAGTTAACCAGTTCCATACATCACTTTTCATATCATTATAAAAGGGAACAGTTACTGGGTTTGAATGGAATGGATAAGGGTTGCTGAGGGATGAACCATAAATCTTTCAATGTTTTAATCATTTTTTTTCCTTGCATACGAGAGTATTAACAGGACAGTGCAAGGCTCTATATATGTTCCACTCTGTTTATGAAAGGAAGCAGTTATAAAATAACAGATCGGCTACATACAAATAAATGTCGGGTGGGCAAGTTTCTAGATACCTGAACACAAAGTATGATACTTATTATCTGGTGTGAGGCTACTCCTGCTTTTAATGCCCTGTTTCCAGAACCTTCCTTAATCTTGAGACAGAGCACTGAGACTGCTGCTCAGGAACAGGCCGAAGCAATTCTGTCCCTATGGGCCTCTTACAGAGGGATAAGAGAAGGCCATTCAATCCATATTAGCCTGTTGCTACTTGAAAAGGTGGAACGCTGGAACATTAGCACATTTTGCAAACAAAATCATTCAAAATAAAAGGAATTGTCGCTGCAGCTGTATGAGGTGTTACTGAGAGGGCACCTGGAGTACATTGTGTTATTTGTGTTTCGGTAACTGAAAAGGGATGTACCTCCGTCAGATATAGTTTAATGGCTGCTCATAATCCAAGGGTTGCTGTGTCATTTAATGTCTCGTGGCTGTTATAAAGGGACAGGAGGAGCCTATTCAACCTCTCGAGCCTGTTACAGAGGGGCAGGAAATATTTACTTAACATTTCAAGTCTGTTACACATAAATATTAGTTTTATAATAGTTATGAAATAGGAAAGACCTGATGTAAACATTAAAGTTCTAACTTTGAATAAGGCCAATTTTGAAAGAGTTAGGCGAGCCCTCTGAAAGGCTGATTTCGATATGCTGTTCACAGGGAAAGGGTTGGTTGGAAAATGCAAGGCCACAAAAACTTGGATCCAGAGAGTTCAGAGCCAACGTGTTCCTATTAGTGAGATGGGCAAGGCTGTGGGTGCAGGGATTGCTGGATGGCTAGATATATTGATGCTCTGGTCAAGGTAAGGAATGAGGCATATGTCAGGTAAACAGAGCTGAAATCAAGTGAAACCCCAGAGGAGTATAAGGGCAGCAATTGTACAATCAATGGTGAAATCGGGCCAGAAAAATGTGAACACGGGTTGGCTTTAGAAATATGGTTAACGAGGTATTGACAAATCTCTACAAATCTGTTCGTGGCAAAAGATTAACTAGGGAGAAAATAGGGCACATTAAAGATCAGTAAGGCTACCTATGTGTGGAACCACAAGAGATGGGAAAGATATAAACAAGTATTTCTCCTCAGTATTTAATGTGGTGGAGGTTACAAGAGTGAGAAAATGAAGAAGTGTATAGTGATATCTTGAAAAGTATCTATATTACAAGGAGGTGTTGGACATTGGAAAACACATGAAGGTGAACAAATCCCTGGGACCGGATCAGTTGTATCCCAGAAGATTGTGGGTAGCTAGGAAAGAGATTGCTCAGACTTTTGCTGATATATCAGTATTATTGATTTCCACAGGTGAGGCATCAAAAGACTGGAGAGCTGCTAACATAGTGTCATCATTTCAGAAAGAAACGAAAAACCAGGTAACTATAGACTAGTGAGCCTGACGTCAATCGTGACTAAATTGTTGGAGGGGACTTTGGGGGAAAGGATGTATATGCATTTGGAAAGACAAGGACTGAAGAGTGCTTTGTACATTGGACATCACGTCTCACTGACTCGGTGGAATTTTGTGACGAAGTGATGAAGATGATTGATGAAGGCAGGATAGTGGGTGTTGTCTTTATGGAATTCAGTAAGAAAAGCAAAATGTTCTACATGGTAGACTGGTTAGCAAGGTCAGACTGCCTGGAATCCAGGGAGAGCTCGCCATTTAGATCCAAAATTTTCTTGAATATTGAAGATAGGGCGTGACAGTGAACATTTGTTCATTAAACTTGGAGACCTGTGACCAGTGGTGTGCCACAAAAGTCAATAGTGAGTCCACTGCCTCTTGTCACATTTACAAATCATTTGCAATTGAGCACATGAAGTACGGTCAGTAAGTTTGTAGATAATTCCAAATTTGGTGGTGCAGTCGACAGTCTAGAATGATATCTCAGAACAAAGTGGAAACTTGATTAGGTGAGCCGAGGGGTGACAGATGGAGTTAAATTTAGATAAATGTGAGGTGTTGCATTTTGGCAAGACAAATCAGGGCAAGACATGTAGGTAGTGCCCTGTCGAAAGTTGCCAATCAAAGAGAACTCCATTGAAATTATAGAATCCCGACAGCGAGGAAACAGGGTTTTCGGCCCATCAAGGCCTCACCGTCCCTCTAAACAGTATCCAACTGAACAAACCTCTACCCTATCCCTCTGAGCCTGCATTTCCCATGGCTAATCCACCTCGCCTACACATCCCAGGATACTTGGGGCAATTTAGCATGGCCAATCTACACTTGCCTGTATATCTTTGTACTGTGGCAGGAAAACGTAGTACCCGGAGGAAACTCATGCAGACACTGGGAGAATGTGCAAACACCACACAGACAGTCATTCAAGGATAGAATTAAACCCAGATCGCTGCGCTCTGAAGCAGCAATGCTAGTCACTGAGCTGTTGTGTCACCTTGTGGTGCAGGTTCTCCGTTCCTTGAAAGTGCCGTCACAGGTAGAGAGCGCAGTGAAGAAGGCACTTGGTGATCTTCCCTTTATTGGTACTTGCTTTGAGTCTATGCGTTTGCAAGACATGTTGCATCTGTGCAGGACATTGGTTCGGCCACATTTGTAATACTGTTTTTAATTCTGGTCACCCTGCTGTCAGAAAGATGTCGTCAAACGTGAAAGCGTGCAGAAGAGATTTAAAAGAATGTTGCAGGTGTTGGAGGGTTTGAGCTACAGGGAGAGTTTGAATAGGCTGAGGCTATTTTCAAGCGTTGAAGCTGAGGGGCCATCTTAAAGAGGTTTATAAAATCATGACGGGCATAGATAAGGTATGATTCGGAGGTGCTGGTGTTGGACTGGGGCGTACAAAGTTAAAAATCACACAACACCAGGTTATAGTCCAACAGGTTTAATTGGAAGCACACTAGCTTTCGGAGCGACGCTCCTTCATCAGGTGATTGTCACCTGATGAAGGAGCGTCGCTCAGAAAGCTAGTGTGCTTCCGATTAAACCTGTTGGACTATAACCTGGTGTTATGTGATTTTTAACATAGATAAGATAAACAGTCAACGTCTTTTCCCCAGCATAGGCAAGTCGCAAATTACAGGACAAAGGTTTAAGGTGAGAGGAGAAAGTTTTATCAAGGGAAATGAGGTACAAAGATAGACTGTTGTGTGTATGGTTTGAGCACCCAAAAGAGGTGGCGGAGGCAGACACAATTACACCATTTAAAAGGCATTTGAATGGGTACGTGCATGCGAAGTGTTTAGAGGGATATGGGCCAGGTGCTGTCAAGGGGGACAAGATAAACTTAGGATATTTGTTCAGAATGGACGGCTGGATCAAGGGTCTTTTTCTGTGCTGTACATCACTGAAACTCTGTTGACTCTTGAGTGTATAACACAGGAACAGGAAAAGGCTACTCTGGTTCTGAATTCTGTCAGTCAGCTTGTTTGCTCAATTACTGAGAGTCAAATACAAAAATACATCATTTAGATTTTGATGGTGTTGTGCAGAAACAAGAGAAAGGCTTTTGGTCAAGAGAAGCTGTAAGGAATGTGAAGAGGCCATTCAGTCCCTCAACTCCATTCTACAGAAGCAGCAGGTGAGCACAGAGCGATTGGAGCTTGTTAGTCGGTAGCAAGAGGAAGACATCTACTTTCACAAACTTGGGATCAGGAGGCAGCACTCAGTTGCTCAAGACTGGGACACAGGAACAGGAGGGAGTCTCTCAACTGCTCGAGACTGGGACACAGGAAAAGTAGGGAGTCATTCAACTGCTCATGACTTGGATAGAGGAACAGTAGGGAGTCACTCAACTGCTCAAGACTCTGACACAGGAACAGGAGGCAGTCACTCAACTGCTCGAGACTCGGACACAGGGACAGGACGCAGTTACTCAACTGCTCGAGACTGGGAAACAGGAACAGGAGGGAGTCATTCAACTGCTCGAGACTGGGTCACAGGAACAGGAGGCAGTCATTCAACTGCTCGAAACTAGGGCACAGGGAAATCTGGAGGCTAGTGAGGCCCGAGGATCCTGTTACGCAGGAACAGGAGGAGGTGACTCACTCCCCACCAGTATGGGACACTGGGAGAGAAGTGGAATTTGCCTGTTACAAACAGAAATAGATGAATAAGTTACATTCGTGGTCCACACAATCCTGCCCCACCATTCACTCAGACCATGGCTGATCTAATTGTGATTTCCTCATGCCATTTTATGGAGCCGTCTCTGCAGCCTCTGCTCCATTTTTGGACATGTTACAGACCCAGATGCTGTAACAACAGTCACCATCACTCATCCAGAGGGTCGGGTCTAATCGGATGAGTCAGGATTTGAAGGGTCCAATCACAAGAATGAAAATACAAAATAAAGGCTTTGCCAGATGTTTCGTTCTCTCACATTCGTAATCCAACTCACATAACCAGCCCATCCATTACATATTCAGGATGGAGCACTGTGTAAATCCGGTCCAGAGTGGTACACTGTGCAGCCCACACCAATGTTTGATCTACAATCCTGGGCTAAATGTCCAGCGTAGGGAGCTTTGCAGACCGCACTGGTTCATTCATATATAACCCCAGGCTTTTGCATTGTTCGGTAACACTGTGTTAGATCACTGCCCAGTGTGGGGAAACTAGCAGCCGATGCTGGCAGGATGTGCAGCTCCTATCCATTTACAGCTCTATGTCTCCACTGTGCCTTGACAAGGGGCTCTGTGGGTGTGAAAATCATTGCAAAGGAGAGATGTAAATGGAAACGGTTTAAATACCAATGGTTCCGATTCAGGCGCATAACACTCCAGTATTTAAAGATGAAATAACTGAGATAATGTCCAGTGAGTTTTTGTGGATGGTGAAAAGAAGTAAGAGTGAGGTGGTAATGTTACAGTGGTTGCGCTATAAGCCTCCAAATAATCAATGCGAATTGGAGGAACAAATATGCAGGGAGACTGGGGAGACTTGCAGGAACAATAGGATTGTCAATATAGGTGATTTTAATTACACTAACATGGACTGGAACATCAAGAGTGTTAAGGACTTAGATGGAATGAAATTTGTTAAGTGTGTTCAGGCAAGTTTCCATAAGCAGCATATGGAGGGTCCTACTCGGGAAGGGACAAAGTCGACCTACTGTTGGGGCATAGGGCAGGATAGGCGACAGAGGTAATGTGGGGGAGCATTTTGGAGCTGTATTAATTTTAAAATAGTTATGGGAGTGACAAAATTGGTCCACAGATTCAAGTTCTAAATTGGGGCGAGGCCAATTTGTTGGAATTAGACATGGACTTGCAAAGATTGATTGGAGTAGCTTGTTTCCAGGCAAAAAGATATCTGGTAAGTGGGAGTTCTTTAAAATTCAAGGTCGAAATGTGCCTGTGAGGGTGAAGGGAAAGTGAGGCAGGAAGAGAGAACCCTGTATTACAAGAGATAATTAGGCTCTGACCAGCAAAAAAGGAGGCGTGGCTCAGGTTCAGGCAGCTGGAATCAATGGAATCTCTGGAGAGACACAAGGGATACAGAAGTTTACTGAAGAAGGAAATCAGGAGGGCGACAAGGGGGTATGATATAGCCTTGGCTGAGAAAATTACAGTGGATCCAAAGATGTGCTTTTAGTATAGTAAAGAAAAAGAACGACTAGAGAGAAAGTAGGACGCCTTAAAATCCAAAGTGGGCATTCATGTGTAAAACCACAAGAGATGGGCGAGGTCCTCAAATTCCCCTCTGTATTTACCATGAAGAAAGACATGAAGATCTGTGACCTTTTGGAGGGGTTAGTTGTCATATCATGGTACCATTCATAACAGAGTGGAGGTGCCGTTGGGCATAGTAGAATGCATAAAGTCAGATAAATCTCTTGGTCCTGACCAGATATATCCAAGAGCACTGCAAGAGACGAGAGAAGACAGGTCAGGGGCCAAGGTCCCGGAAGACTGGGCGGCAACAAATGTGCCCTTATTCAAGAAGGGCTGCAAAGAAAAGCCTGGGAAATATAGACCAGAAAGCTTCACATCTGTTTTCGGTAAACCACTTGAGAAGGTTCTGAGAGATAAGATATGCATGCATTTGGAAAGACAGAGTTTGACTTGAACAGTCAGCATAGCTATATGCATGGCAGATCATGCCTTACAAATTTTGTTCGAATTTTTTGAGGAAGTGACCAGGAAGGTTGACGAGGGCAGGGTGGTGGACATATTCTATATGGATTTCAGTGAAGTCTTTGATAAGGTTCCACATGGTAGGCTGCTCGAGCAGGTTAGATCGCATGGACTCCAAGATAATCTGGTAAATTGGCGACACAATTGGCTTAGCGTTAGGAAGCAAATGGCTATGGTGGAGGGATGCTTGTCGGACTGGAGGCCTGTGACTAGTGGAGTGCCTCAGTGATCGGTCCTGGGCCCATTGCTGTTTGTTATCTATATCAATGATTTGGACCAGAGTGCACAACGCAAGGTTAATAAGTTTGCAGATGACACTAAAAAGGTAGGCATCCAGTGAGGAACATTATCAGAAATTGCAGCAGTACCTTGATCGGCAGGGGAAGTGGGCTGAGAAGTAGCATGTGGAGTTTAATATAGATAAGTGTGACGTCTTTCATTTTGGAAAGTCAAATCCAGGTAGGAGTTTAGTGATGAATGATAGTGCCTTAAGTAGTGCAGTGGAACAAAAGGACGTTGGAGATCAGGTGCACGGTTGTCTGAAATTTGAGTCACAGATACACAGGACAGTGAAGAAGGATGTTGGCACACTGGCCCTCATCAGCGCATTGAGTATAGAAGTTGGGACATTGTGTTGCAGTTGTACAGGGTGTTGGTAAGGCTGCAGTTGGAGCATTGGTTTCAGTTTTGTTCTCCTTACTGTAGAAAGGATATTATTGAATTAGAAAGAGTGTAGTAGGAATTTCAGTGATGTTTCCTGATCTAAAGAGTTTACGTTATAGGGAGATTATGGACAGGTCAGAACTTATTTCTTTACAGCCTAGGAAACTGAAGGGGTTCTTATAGAAGTGTAGATCTTATCAAATTGTGAGAGACGTGCATAGGGGTGAATACTTCAAGTTTTTTCGCAAGGTTGGGGAATCGAGTACTAGAGGACATCCGGTCATGCTTCGAGAAGAATAAAATAAAAATTAACTCGTAGGGGCAACTTTTTTACACAGATAATGGTACACATATGGACTGAGCTGTTACACTAACAACATTGAAAAGGCACTTGGACAAATACACAGATAGGAAATGATTAGAGGATACTGAGCAAGCGCAGGGAAATTGGATGAGTGTGGATGTACATTTTGTTCAGCATGGAACATCTGGGCCGAAGGGCCTGTTTCCGTCTGTAGAACCGTATGACTGCAAATACGTGCGTTTTGTGATAGAGAAAGGGAGGGGGAGACCGAGGAAAAAATGTCATGGAAAGATATGTTCACTGGTTCCAGAAAGCTGAAATGAAGACATTTCGATAGTATCATGCAATACGGGACAGTATTATGAAGAATTATGAGTGAATGGTATACTAGTGTGAGTTCAGGCGATGGAGAGTTTTGAATGAGAATTTGTCCTGCAGCTTTGCAATTGGGAGGGAGGACTACAGAGTCTTCGACATATTGAGCTGTATAAAACAGTAATTTGTCTCAAATCCATTTTCATTGACTGTGACAGAGGGATTGTCTGTACGAAGCTGAGCTAGATTCCTGGTGCTATCTTATCGAACTTACCTCATTAGCTACCTACCCACCCCATGGTGTCCCTCTTATTCAATACCAGCCCGATTCTCCCACCCATCATGACTGGAGGTACACAAGTAGCCAGGGTGCCCCTGGATATTCCGTGATCCCTGGCACTGGTGCCATCTTTAAAAGGCCAAGGGGCACACAGTTGAGCTTTCTCAGGTTGGTGCTGCCTTGCACAGATTACCCCGAGCATGGCATATAAGGGGCAATTACACCACAGCTTGTTGATAGAGTATGGCGGGCATAGTGGATGGGCTAGTACAGAGGGGGACCATTCCCTTCCCAGAGGGGGCCATACCACCAGACCTACCGAGCATGGTCTGTGCTCACCACCCAGCTCAGTGCAGTATCTGCGGTCTGAAAGAATATCCAGCAATAAAGGACACGCATCAATAACCTTCCCCATTCTGCCAGGGTAAGTGTCACCGTATTCTCTCTGTTCCCTCACAGTCACTGTATATCGGTTATAGCACCGAGCCCCAAACAAGGCTCATGCTCCAACACGCTCACTGCAGCGCCTTCTCTCTCTCTCTCTCTCGTTTGCAATATACACCCCCCCCCCCCGCCCCCCCATTACAGTTGTAGAATATTCTGGAGAATACCACTTATTGAAAATTCCAGATGATGTTCCAAATAATTCCCAGTTTCAGGAAAATGGCAGTGCCCCAGTGTGTAACACATAAGAGGAAGGAGTAGAGATGTATGTTTTTCAAACCACACACAATTCAAACCACGCTGAGGTCATTCAACCCTTCAAACTTGCTCTAGCATTTAATAAGGTCCGGCTGACTGATGGTTTTCTCAGCTCCATCTTACAAGAACTTTCAGTCATTCAACTCCCTGGGTTCCTGTCACTGACCAGACGACACTCAAGCACTTTTACCCCAGTTTTCTTTAGGTGTCTGTTTGAGGGCATTTCCCATGGAATGCACTCTCCTAACAATATATTCCATCAGCTATATACTTTCATGCAACGGTCATACATGCTTTACACAGACCAAACAAAAATCTACACTTTTTTCTTTATAGATGTCCAATCACACTTAGTAATTCTGGTTATTTCACTTGACTAACCTTAATAATATTAAATCAAAGACAGCTTCAAAGCGCGTCTTGTTATAAAATACAATTTCGAGCAGAGAACGTTTTTACCCTCAGCCGTTATCTTGACCGTTTTCTGAATTGTACCCTTTTCATTGTTGTGAAAGTTTCTATTGCCCTTTGCCTGTGACTGTTTCTGTCCGTAACAGTTGCTCTGCCGTACCTCAGTTGGCTGGACGGAAGGTTTGTGATGTAGAGGGAGGCCAACTGCGCAGGTTCAGTTCCTCACACTGACTGAAGTTACCATAAAGGGAATGCTCTCTCAACATCACCCCATCACCCAAAATGTGGTGACCCTCACGGTAAACCAGCATGAGTGGTCTCTCTAATGAGAGTTCTTTGGGACTCTATTCTATCAATGTTAGCATTTTAATTTAAAAAATAGTAATTTTATTGAAAAAGAGATTTTTAATATTATATTAACCCAATAACAACACAACTCAAATAACTGATCAAAATTACACTCGTGAGCATGTACATACAAAACATGTACATTTAAAAACACTAAATAGACAGAGAAAAAAACAAAAATAAACAATAAATAATGAATAAATAGTACACCTCAGCATAACAAAACGATAGCTCTCGTTCTTCAAGAGCATTAACTGATACACATTTTTATGTTCATAACTCTTTCTCGCTGGATATTAGATTCATTAGGCCATATCGTCATGACTATTCATAAGCCCTTATGAATGTGACAGATAAGCCTGTATCGTGGTAATCCAAAAAGGGCTGCCATGTCTTATATAAGTCTCTGTTTTTTGATGCACCATACTGGTGAGAAAGTCCAAAGGGATATTCTCCATGAAGAACTTACAACGACCCAACAGACCCGGGTTTTCAGATATCCAACACAACAGAACATTTTTCCCAGCACAGAAAGTAAAGATATAATTTATCCGCATGTGCATCTCTGTAAAGTATCCGGGGCAGGCCCAGGAAAAGAAAAACCGGGTCCATCTCCAATTCAGCCCCCGAGACCCACTCTATCACAGCTAACACAGTGCTCCAATATATTTGAAGCCTGCAGCAGGACCAAAAGCAATGAGTAAGAGTGCCTGTAGTCATTCTGCATTTACGACATGCTGAAGATAATCCCACTTTGCATTTCGAGAGACAATTTGGGATCAGATAGACCCTACGAAGAATTTTCAACTGCATGGAATGGGTCCTATTACAGATCAAAATCCTTCGAGCATTTTCACCAATATCCTCCCATGTCTCCGAAGTGTTCTGAACCCCAACTCTCTCTTTAAGACATCTCAAAGCTGCACAGTCTCGTCTGAGGGGACACTCTCCAACTAATGATGAAGGGTACTGACAGAGAGTGCATTCTGAGCACTAAGCACCCGCTTCTCGCTATCCGATCTGTAAGAGTCTGGTAAAAGTGTGTTTTTTTTTTAAATCAAATCTCTGATCTGAAAACAAAAACAAACAGAAGAGGTCTCTACTAGGTAGTCCATACTTACGAGTTATTTGATCGAATGATGTCATTCTTTCTCCCTGAAATAAAACATTGTGGCTCAGTAGATAGCATTGCGGCCTCACAGCACCAGGATCCAAAGATGTACAGGTTAGATGAATTGGCTATTGATAAATTACCCAGAGTGTTCAGGGATGTGTAGGTTGGGGCATTAGTTAGGGTAAATATAGGATGGTCGGGGAATGGGTCTAGGTGGGTCGAAGTCGACTTGTTGGGCCCAAGGACCTGTTTCCACACTGTAGGGATTCTATTAATTCTAAATCACTGAGGCAAGATACACCGCTGGCTTCCCACAGTTTAAACATGGAATCCATTATCCCCAGTTGGCAACTTGGTATACCAATTATAGGGGTAAGAAACAAGGTTTTGGCTGTATTGCCCTCGATCTGACTCATTGCCATTCATACTTTAACTTCATTAATGATTATTTGGTTATGACAATACTCCATAAATGTTGTCATTTTGTCTACGAACAACAGACTAATAAGGGTTCATTTTGTCTGAGAGAGTTCAATATCTAACCATATTGACGCCGAGTCCTCAGTGGTCCACACACTAACATATGATAATAAAGAACTTAATTGACAGCTTTTAATCTGGGAGATCTACTCCCCACAATCTGTGGGGTAGTTGCAATTTGGTTAGCTTGATAAAGAGTCGCTTATGGTGCCAAATAAAAGAGCTAAACCAGCCATAAAGTCTCCTAAATATCTGTCTGGGAAACATCAAAGGAAGCATTCACACGGGGTATCGTAAATTAGGAAGGACATTCATTTTCAGAACAGCTATCCGACCTAGCCAGGATATTGGAAGTGCCTCACATCTTTGAAGGTCTTTTTTTAATTTTGTCAAAGAAATGGACATAGTTCACGTTAAATAAATGATCAAAGACAGATGCAATGAATATACTGAAATAGGGAAAGCACCCCCGTGACCATTTAAAAGTAAACCAGGATTTTCCTTCAAAATCAGGTATTTCCCTGAGACCTCCCATAGGTATGGCCACAAACTTTGTAAAATTAATCTTAAAGCCCGAAAAGGCGATAAGCGAATGAATGCATTGCATCACGTGAGCTGCCGAAACTGTGGCATTTGACAAAAACATGAGACCCTCATCTGCATACAACATTATCTTATGTGACTTCTATCTTAATTCTGGGGCAGGTATGTTGGGGTAATATTCCCAATTGTGCAGTATGCCACCGTGTCTAAGATTGTTGCAGGGATGGGGAAGAGATCAACCCTATTGTGACATTTGTGTGGGTTAAAGAAGAAAATAAAATCCCTACTTGTGAGGTATATCTGCCTCCAGGTATCCACCAGCTCTAACCCACTAATTGCTTACATTATAATGAGGGTATTGTGGTACCTTTGGACATTCTGTCCACCGTGGGGCCATAAGACAGTCGAAATCTCCTTCTACAATAATGTGCCATGATGCAAGATAACTTACTTTGGAAAATGCATCTTTCAGGATTTTAAGACAGTGCACCAGGGGGCAATAAACATTCAAAAGACTGTATTATTTCCCATAGTTCAAGACTTTGGGAATGATCATCCTTCCGTGAATGTCTAATACAATCTAGTAATTTAAATGGAAGATTCTTCTTCACTAGTATGGCTTCTCCCGTACTCCTAGTATTAAAAGACGAGAAATAAACCCGATCAAATCCACCCTGCTATAAGGTCAAATGTTCCTTGTCATCAAGGTGCATCTCCTGCAATAGGACGACATCCACTCTCTCTGTTTTAAGACTAGAAACTTCATTTTTCCTCTTGACTGGCAGATGGCTCCCCTTAATGTTCCAGGTACAACATTTAAGCACATCATTATCCAGAACACACTGTAGCAACATTTCAACTCGAGAGTTTCACATCGAATTACACATCGCTGATCATTAATTAAGAAAATACTCATTGGGCCTAAAACCTGCCCAAACTAAAACTACTACAACTAACAAGCTCTCAAAACTTTCCAAAGCTAAACACATAAAAATTCAAAGAACGAAATAAAATCCAAAATGCCAATGACACTCGATTGGGGAATTTACCCCCACCGCCCACTAGGGACGCTTACATATCTCAAAACTTTATCTTCTGCCCGCTACCAATATGGAATCCAAGGGAATTAACAACAAACATCGGGCTTGAACTGCCCTTCGGTCGGCACTTAGTCATCACAACTACCTTTGTAACTCCCTCCAGCTTGAGCTGCACCCCAGACACAAGCAAAGAAAGAGAAAAAGAGTAGTAATACTAATGAAGACGTCAAAAATGAGTACTCTACCCACTCCCGGCTATAATTTAACACTGGTTAATAGCAGAAAAATCCAACAAAAATTCTATCTAAAATGACTATCTAAATATCCAGCTTACTTTAAAATGTCCACAAAGTTTTCGCTTTCTCTGGAGAGTCAGACGAGCGTATGGATCCATTGAAAGCAATATGGAGCACCGCTGGGTACCGTAAGGAATACTGAATCCAGAGTTCCCTTATTGTTCTCTTGATATCATCAAAATATTTTCTTTCCTGAATCACCGCCGTTGAAAAGTCCTGAAAGAAAATAATCCTGGAGCCCTCGTGAATTAAACCCATCGGTTCTGGAAGATACCATCAGTCTTTGTTTGGCCCCATAACTATGTAATCGCGCAAGGGCAGGATGAACGCGTTGGTCTGAGTCTCACTTCCGCACCGTAACCCGATGAACTGTCTCACTCTTCACCCGTCCCTCCTCAGTTTTGAAGTGAAGGAATCGCTGCAGCCTGTTCTTGAAAAAACTCACCGGCTGACCATCTTCTGTCCGCTCCAGCAAACCGACAATGTGAATATTCTTCATCTTACCCCTGTTCTCGAGGTCGTCATCTTGTTCAGTTAAGGGGCAGACCTAATTTTCAAGGCCGACGATCCTCTCCCGAGAGAAATCGATCACGGTCTCTGTCGCTGCAGTTCGGCGCTTGGCATCGTCTGTTCTGTTTCCAAGGCTGTCAAGTTGCTGCTCATGTTTTTGGAGCACGGCTGAGAGCGGCTTTATCCACTGCTGAACCCTTCTTCAATCATGGCTTCAATCATTTCACGTAACTTGGTGAACTCAGTGACCAAGGCCTGGTGAGGCACTGTGTCTATGGAACGAGCAGAGTGGGTTGCAGCTGCAGCCTCAGGCAGGCTCGATGCTTCTGACGGGTGCACCGTGTGTTGGGACTTACTCGATCCTTTCCCACGTTTTGTAATTTCCACTTGATAAAACGGGATTACTAAAGATTCTATCGCTCTTTTAGTGTTGAATTTTAAGTAAATGGCTTGGATGGGGTGGGTTAGAGAACCACTTTGCCAGTGTGTTGATACAGAGCCCAGCATGGATCGCTGCCATCTTGTATTCCCCCTTAACATTTTATCGATATTATCATTTCATTTTGCATTATATTCCTGGAGGTTCTGAAGCCGTGTTATTTGATACCACTGTCTACATTTCCCCCCACACTGCACATTGCTGCCCATTCCTCGATAATCCTTGACTCTGTTGTTATTTATGAACCTTCCATCTGTGCCTTAAAAATATTCAATATTTCCGCCTCCAATGGTCTGTGGGGAAGAGTGTTCCAAAGACTCACAGCACTTTGAGAAAACAATTATAAACATTATGATCTGAGTGTGAGATTAGTTTTTTTGTGTCTCCTTATGTGAGAAAGGATATAATTAAACTGGAAGCAGTCCAGAGATATTTCATTTCACGTATTCCTGGGGTGAAGGGCTTATATTATGAAGGCCTTAACAGGTTACTCTTGGAATGAGAATGAAACATATAAGACCTTGATAAGAGTGGATTAGGTATGTATCCACTGAGTATTTGTATTGTCCAAATTTATTGTCATTGTCATAGAACCTCTACAGTGTGGAGGCAGGACATGAAGTCTGCACTGATTCACCAAACAGCATCCCACTTGGACGTGCCCCCCAATCTTATCCATGTAACCCTGCATTTCCCATAACTAACCCACCTAACCTACACATCCCTGGGCACTATGGGCAACCACTTTAAACTGCACATCTTTGGACTGTGGCAGGAAACTGGAGCACTGAGAGGAAACCCACACAGTCACGGGGAGAATGTTCAAACTCCACATAGAGGGTCGCCCGAGGTTGGAATTGAACCCAGCTCCTTGGTGATGTGAGGAAGCAGTGCTACACACAGATCCACCATGCTCCTCCGTTAGTTCTGTCAGTAACTTGTGGCTGACTAAAGAACTCTGCCTTACTTGTTTTTATCATTGAATCTGACCCAGTCTGAGACCTTTAACATCGGCCATATCACCAACCTGATTACATTTAAAATTTGTTGTGAGCAGTGGATGAGTGGGACTAGAAAAGGAAAGAGTGACACCCCCCATCCTCAGTCACAACTGGAGTGAGAAAAAAATCACAAAGTGGGAATTCATTCAACTGGGAATTCTCTTTCACAGAAGTATGGGATGTCTGAATCTTTATATTATATCGAGGCTGGCTTCGTCTGATTTTCCATAGACAGGTGAATCAGGGATAATGGTGCAAGGAGAGAAAAGTGCAACTGGAACCACAATGAGATGAGCCATGACCTTATTTACTGGTTGAGTCGTGTCAAAGGGCCAAATGGCTCACTCTGTCCCTCAGCCCTATGTTTTGATGTTCCATTCAGCCCTTCGGACCTGCTACATAGGGACAGATCGAGCCACTCCGATGGTTAGGTGCAGTTTTTGAAATGTACTTGGAAAATCCAGGCTGAGTCAGGAAGTGACACTCACCCCCAATCTCTGTTTCCAGGCTTCCCCTCTCCGCAACGTCTGATCCAGATGTGGGTCATGTTACAGACCCAGATTTGCTGTAAATACAGCCCCTATACCCCACCCAGCGCTAACCTAAACAAATCCTCTGCTCACCCGAATGTAGCATAACACAACACAACTTCCGGGAAAATAACCAGTTACTTTGCAAAAGCATAACATGTGAAATTAATAAATAAGAACAAGAGTAGGCTATTCGGCCCCTCAAGATTGCCATGTAATTAATTACGAACATGGCTGATCTACTCCAGGTCTAACTCCACTTTCTTGCCAACTCCTTGTATCCCTCCACACCTCTCTGGGTTAGGGAATTCCAGACATTCACTACCTTCTGAGAGAAAACATCACTTTGCATCTCAGATAGAAATCGATGTTCCATATTCGGTATCTATGTCATCGAGTTCGAGACTCTACTCAGGAATGGTAGCAACTTCTCAACATCTACCTTCTCCAGTCCCTTCCGTGTCTTGTATTTTTCAGCAGTATCACTCCTCATTCATTTAAACCCCAATGAATAATCGCCTCTCCACTTTACAGATTCTCAATAACACAACCCTTTCATCGGTCGAAGCCGGCTAATGAACCAACCTAGTTACTTGCTGCAACAACATGCTAACTTTATGTTTCATACACAGGAACACTCCAATCCCTTTGTACTGTTCTTTTTCTGGAAGTCCTCTCCATTAAATAACAGCCTGCCTTTTGATTATCAGTGTCATCCTCAACCTCGGATGTATATTGCACTCAGCTCCCTCCTTCAGGCTATCAGTATAGAGTGTAAATAACTGATGCCATCGGTCTGATATCTGTGGTCCTCCAGCAGATATACCTTTATCATGAAGATCCATTAATCCTGACTCTCCGATTTCTATATGTTAAGCAATCATCATCCCATGTTAATACATTCTCCATCATCCTACGGGCATCTGTCTTGTGTGAGAACTTTTATTTTGTAATACCTTGTGGAAAAACTCTGGAAAGCCTGGTGTCTAACAGATCCCCATTATCAAGTCCGCTTGTTACATTCTCAGGCATTTCCAGAAATACTTTGCATGATTTTACGGGCAAAATATAACTTCCCTTTCACAAAACCACTCTGAACCTGCGCTAAGCTTTTCTAAATGTCAATGTGAGTCAGGTTTTCCAAATTAAGCTAATCCCATCTGCTTTCATTTGACCAATATGCCTCGAAATGTTTCCCATCCATATGTTTGTCTAAATGAGTTTTAAATGTGTTAGCTGTACTGGCATCTATCACTCTTCCTCTGGCAGCTCATTCCATACCCACACCACCATCTGTGTAAAAACATTGCCCCTGCGTCCCTTGTAAATTTTCCCTCTTTCACCTTAAACCTATGCCTTCTTCGGCTGAACTCCCCCATCCTGTGGAAAAGACCTTGGCTTTCACCCTATCCATACCTCTCATGATTTTAGAAACTTCCATAATGTCATCCCTCAACCTTCGACACTGCAACCAATACTAACTTCAAGAACAAGCATTTAAAGATAAACATTGCAAATTTGAAACTATAGTAAACATGACAGGTAAACAATACTCAGTCCAAACTTCATACTGTGATTTGTTTTTCACCCAATTACTATACTAAGACAGCATGAAACGCTTCCTAGTGCCAATAAGAAGTCAAGCACCTGATATCCTTTGTCTAAAGGGGGCGATGATCTCGACAGTGAAAACGTATTTATGGCCAGATCTTTATAATGCCACATACTCAACATTCTCCCTCCTGGCCTCCCTATGACCTTGGGTGATTGTTTCTTGTTTATCTTGCACTCAATAGAGAGTACCCCTTTCTCCATTCACACCTTAATTTAAACCCATTTTATATCATCTTCTCATTCACCACTGCTAAAAGCCGGTTTATCTTTGCCACGCCCTTTTTTCCCTGTCACCTATCTCCCACCTCTGGAAAGCTATTACAAAGCCAAGGCTCCAATCCTTTTCAGTTGTGAAGAAGTGTCACACTGGGCTTGAAATGCTAACGCTGTTTCTCTGTCTCTGCAGATACTGACAGACCTGCTGAATTTCTCCAGAAATGAATAGGCACGGAACAAATTTTCACAAAACAAATGGCTATGGATACTGGTAATAAAAATACTAAAATTGTTTGACAAACTGGGAGCTTTGTCGAGGGTCACTGTACCTGAAAGATAAACACTGCATTCATTCCAGAAGATGCTGCAATTTCTTCAGCAATTTCTATCTTTGGACAATTTCCAAAGAAGTATGTCAAAGATGCTTAAACATCCTGTCCAACATGGAGCGCCGTACACTGGGAACTGAAAAATAACGCATGGTGGACAAGTTCCTTGACTCTGAAACTACATAAGTCTGGCATCACTGACACTGCAGACCTCTTAATCATGGTCAGGGAGAAAAACAGAGGGAAACACATTCACTTCAAATACAGAAGTTGACATTGTGGAAGAGAAACGATTTCGATCATTACTTTAAATGGATTGAGTTAAAGTAACAAATTAGAGGCGTGACACCAGGGAGAGGTTCTCAGCAGAATGAGAATATGAAAATGCAAGTGTTACCGCATCAGAAACCAGGTTATGTAGAGAATACAGGGCTGATGGGTAAATGGGTCTCGGTGTGAATTGGGGGACAATCAGTAGAATTGAATTGTAGATATTGCAACACAAACTGTGTTACCATATGATGATGCAGCAACAGCAGAAGCAGAACTGTATTCGTCGACAATCTGTAACATTTTCCTGACGATAATTCATCGGTCTACCATTACCATCAAGCTGATCCATGGTTCAGTGATGAGTGTGGGTGAACATGCCAGGGTCGGAATCACGTGGACCTGAACCTGTTGACAACCCATTAAAGCTACCACACTTAACTGGTTAAATTCCGACCAGCAGAACTAATGTCTGATGGAGAGGGGAAATGATCCCAAGACTAACGATCCGATCTAAGGTCTGTCCGTCCTGCCAAATCCAAACAATAATATCGATGGACTATTAAACAATTTACTGGAGGAGAGGACTCCACAAATATCCTCATCCTAAATATTGGAACAGTTCTGTACGTCAGTGAAAAATGCCAAGGATGTGGTGTCTGCACTATCCTCAACCAGACGTGTTGAGTGGATGATCCACCTCACACTCATCATGATTCGCACAGAATCGCAGATGCCAGTCTTCAAGCAATTCGACTTGCTGTACGGGCATGAAGAAACAGCTGAACACAGTGGATAGAACAAAGGCAATGGGCCCTGACCCCATTCCTGCAATAGGACTGAAGACTTGTGCTGCACAACAAGCCGTGTCCCTGGGGAAGCTGTTTCATTCCAGCTC
The DNA here is from genome assembly GCF_037043375.1 of Chiloscyllium plagiosum. Classification (NCBI taxonomy): domain Eukaryota; kingdom Metazoa; phylum Chordata; class Chondrichthyes; order Orectolobiformes; family Hemiscylliidae; genus Chiloscyllium; species Chiloscyllium plagiosum. Next base: position 19,675,815 of record NW_028270189.1, read on the forward strand.
CAACTCTGACATCTCCCTGGCAATGTGGAAAAATACTCAACTATGTCCAGTCCCTGAATAGGAGAATAATTACAATCTGACCAATTACCACACCCTCAGTCCCATCACGACAGTCAGATTGGTGGGAATACTTTTTGATGGAGCTGTCAAGTAGCACCGAAACAATCAGGTCAGTGTGGTTTCCGATAGGTCCCCATGTGGAGATGGTGCTGTAGTGAACATATCATTGCATTACGAATCCAGACCAGGATAATGCTCTGGCAGCTGGTGGAAGTTAAATATAATTAATAAAGTATCGAGACCTAAAACCTGGTGTCAGTAATAGTGATCTTGTGTCCAATGTTGATTGTAAACATCAATCTCCTTCACCAATATTCTTTCAGGAAGTGAATCTCCCGTGCTTTCCTGGTCTGGCCGAAAAGTGACTCCAGATGCACAGACATGGTCTCTGAATCGGCCACGTGAGACACTCAATTATATCAAACTACTCTGAGGTCTTAAAGGATAAAACCTGACAGAACACCCGGCATCAACATCGTTATCAGAAAAGGGAATGGGAAACACAGTCCTGTTGACCCTGCATAGACATCCTTCCTAACATCTGAGAGCTTGTGACAACATTTGCAGAGCTTTCCCACAGACTGCCCAGAGACATCGGGAGAGGAGGAGGTCATTCAGCACATTGAGCTTTCCCCATGCTATTTCATGGCCGAACATCTCCTCAATGCAGTTTTCCCCACACAATGTTCATATCCCAAAATATGTTTAAACATTATGAACTATAGTGCCTTCGGCCCATCAATATATAGGGAGTTCTCTGATAGTGCTTTTTTATTAAGTGCCATTTGACTGCAATGCGATTCGTGAACCGCTTTCTATAAAGTGAACTATCATCCCTGCTTCCAATCTGTCACACCCTGGCAGAGTTTTATATATCTCACTGAGATCTCCACTCATTTTCCTAAAGCCCATGGAATACAGGTCCAGTCACCCCAAACTCTGCTCCCACAACTAACTGTCATCCCAGAGATCAGTCTGGTCATCCTTCACTGCACTCCCTCGATGTCAGGTTTGCCCTTTATTAGGTAAGGACACCAAAATTGCACACAATACTACACAATGTTCGAGATGGAGCCCCAAAAAGGCCCTGTACAGTTGCAGTAAGTGACCCTTACTCCTGTATACTAAATCCCCTTGAAAAGAAGGATAATAAACCATTTATCTTCCTACCTGCTTTCTGCTCCTTCAATATTGCTTTCAGTGACTGGTGTACAGGAAGATCCAGATTCTTTTCAATGTTACAACTCCCTACTTGCTGGGTCTATGTACACTGTATACAGCGTGCCAATGCCATTCCCAGTATTGGCTTCCGTGTTCAGAAGTCACTGCCCTACATGGACTCGGAAGGCTGCGCAGAAATAAACAAAAATGCAGCTTAAGTTCATTTATGTATCAACATTTTTCAACCAATCCCTTTTCAAATGGCAGGCTGCCATTCAATTGATCCCATCAATGTATACAACCTCTCATCTCTGCCATTGCTCTTTTTCTGCCAGATATTTGCCCAGTCACTCCACTTGTCTCAATCAACCTGGAGCCTTTTTGACATCCTCCTCATCCACTCACAAGCTGACATCGTTTAGAGCTGTCAGCAGACTTGGGAATATTGCAATTGAGCTCCACAACCAAATATATGATGTGTATTGGGATTAACTGGATCCCAAAACCCGATCCTTGTTATATCCTCCAAGCCTTCCATTCAAAAAAACATGGTTTTGTTCATACTCACTATTTCCTGCCAGCTCTCCCATTCTAAAACCATGACCATATATCAGCCCCAGTCCCATAGGATTCGAATTTGCACAATAGGCTTGGGGCTTTATCAAAAATCTTTCTGAAAATCCAATCGTATTGCGTTGATACCTTCTCCATAATTTTGCTAAAAGCAATTTTCTCAAACATGATTCCTATTTTATAAACCTCTGTTGACTTTGTTTATACCCATTAATTTCAGTCCAATATTTGTTCTAAAACATTTTAGTTACTAATGTCAATCTATTCCCTTTTTCTCACCAGACTTAAGTTCCCTAGTATTGCGAGGACATTTTATTTTTGTGTTTTTTTTCTTCTACTATGAAGGCATAACCGAAGTATTTGCTCCATTGATCTGCTATTTCCCTGTCCTCAATTATTTTGTATTAGACTGTAAGAAAGCTGCACCTTTTTCTCTTAATTTTGCCATTAACTTATTTTCAGAAGATATTACAAGTTCACTCATATACACTGTGATAAGATATTCTTCAGAAACCCATCAATTCCTATCATAAGCTACTGAATGATTGACCTTCCACAGCCATACAATCACACAAGCACAGACTCTGTACTATCAGAAATACAGCGCGGTCTACATTAGCCCCACTTTCCAACACAAAACCTGTCGCTGCGAATCTTATGGCATTTCAAGTGCACAACCATGTATTTTCTAATGGTTTTGAGGTTAACATGACAATTCCCCTCTCACAAAGTGCATCCCAGACCCCAACACACTTTGGTTGAAAAACATTCCTCAAATTCTCACTAAGCCTCAAACCCTTCACTTTAAAGGTGTGTCCCTTTGATTAAAAGGACCAGCGGCTGTCTATCCACCCCATCCCTATCCCTCGTAATCTTATCCTCCTGATTCACGTCCCCCTGAGCCTTCTCTGCTCCAAAGTAAACAACCCGAGCTTATCCAGGCTCTCTCCATAGCTGATATGCTCCATCCCAGGCAACATCCCAGGGAACATCTCCTCTGCACCCCCTCTAGTACAATCACATCCTTCCTGTAATGTAGCTCCCAGAATTACACACAGTATTCCATCTTGGCTAACGAAAGTTCCGCATAGTTCTTATAATCTATGCTTCGATGTGTGAAGGCTATGTTTACGCTCCCGTACGCTTTCTCAAATTGTGTGTTACCCTGTGCAGCCACATTCAGGGATGTGTGGAGAAGCACTCTCTCAGCATCCTAGTGTGCTGCCATTCATTGAGTCCTCCCCTGCCTGGTTCCTTCTTCCAAAGTGCATGACCTCATATTTATCAGGGTTACATTCCATCTGCCATTGATGTGACCATTTGACCATTCCATCTGTATCTTCCTGTAACATAAGACCTTCCTCCTCACTGCCATCTACCCGGCCAATCTTTGTATCAAACACAAACTTACCTATGATACTCCCCACGCCTCGTTCATATTCACAGCTGCATCCTTTATGATAAGGTTTAAAATCAGGAAACATCAGCTTATAGTCAACAGGTTTATTTGGAGGCACGAGATTTGGAAGCGCTGCTTCTTCACCAGGTGATTGTGAGCTTTGATGAAGCACTTCGAAAGCTGGTGCCACCGAATAAACCTTTTGGCCTATAACCTGGTTTGTGCAATTTTTAGCTTTGTCCACCCCAGTCCAACACCAACACTTCCGAATCCCAAATATTAAGAGACACAGCACTGATCCCTGTGGTACACCAGTGGACACTAGCCTCCAATCCCACAAACAGCCTTCTCCCACCACCCTCTGTCTCCTACCACTAAAGTTGATTTGGTTGCACCTTGGCAAGTCACTGATGAGTCCTACCTGTTACCTGGTTATTCTGTTCTGCTGGACACCCTTGGAGAATATCTGGAGATTCTCATTAACCTTGCCTGCCAGTAGGTTTCCATGCCCCTGTATTAGTCAGTCCCCTGCAAGTGATGAATTTCCTCCTTATTGTAGCCTTAACTGGCCTGTCCCCGATCCTGCCATTATAATGCCTTGACTGTGGAATAGACAGCGAGGGAAGCGTCCTTTAATTTCCAACTTGTCAGATGTTTTGTGAATTTTCTAAATTTCACTGTGACCCACCTCTCATTCTTTGAAACTCTCGAGAACACAGGCCGAGTTTCCTCATCAGGCAATTTCAACATCTGAGGGATTAATCTGGAGAATGCACTTCCTCTCAGGTCATTATATTCTTTCTGAGATTCGGTCACCAAAACTGTACACAATACTCCAGGTACAGTCCCATCAACACGCAGTGAAACTGCTTCAACATGTCTTCACATCAATGTTCTGACTCCCCTAAATGAAGGCGAACCAAACTTTAACTTTCCACTTACATATGTTCCTCCAAATACCCTTCACATTCATTGCATTTACGAACTCACTGAAATCTTATAGAAACCCTTCCGAAAATACAATATATGCCACTTCTACTGTTTCCCCGTTATCTATGCTTTAAGAAACATCTTCAAACAATTCCAGAGTTTATCAAGTATGATGTCTCTTTCAGAAATGCATGCTGATTCTCTCCATTATTGCTGTTAATTCTAAATAGCAAAAAGGTCATCCTGTGTAATAGATTCCAACAGTTTCCCTACAAATGTCAAGTTAACTGGTCTGCAGTTCTCCACACTACGTCTTTTTCCCTTTGTAGCTGTTTGGATCCCTTCCATTCATCTATAGTTTATCCACAATAGTTTCCAGTCTCTGCAGAATGTACAGGAAAATAAAACAAAGTCATCGACAATGCAACTAATACTACTATTGGTGGTTTATTTCCGACATTTTGATGTGAAGAACATCTGTTTCGTCAGACTTGGCAATGCTCAATCCAGCTCCATGTTCAAGTACTACCCTGTTACTGATATGAATTGACTTTATGTCTTTAGCTCCAGGAGTCCGATATGATCACTTGGTATTACTGGGTGACTTTCTGGATCTTCCTCCATGAAGACAGACGCAATGTAACTGGTTGTTTTCTTGGCCATTTCCTCTCCCGATTGCAAATTTCCACAGCTGAAAATGTGTTGCTGGAACAGCGCAGCAGGTCAGGCAGCATCCAGGGATCAGGAGAATCGACGTTTCGGGCATAAGCCCTTCTTCAGGATTCCTGAAGAAGGGCTTATGCCCGAAACGTCGATTCTCCTGATCCCTGGATGCTGCCTGACCTGCTGCGCTGTTCCAGCAACACATTTTCAGCTCTGATCTCCAGCATCTGCAGATCTCACTTTCTCCTACAAATGTTCACATTTGACTTTGCTTTTATTTTGTTTCCTTTGAAATATAGATCGCAGATTGATGCAGTCTTTGTGTTCCTGTGTGTTAGCAGGTATGTTCTCTTTTTGATTTCCTTATCAGTTTCATGGCCTTCCTTTCCTGGATCGTTAATTTCTGAGAATTTTCAGGTTTCAACAATAGCTGGAATTCTTCTGAAATCACTTCCTACGATGAACATATTTTCTAATTTGTTATGTTAACCATCACTGAGTCACTTTCTCACTCTTTGGTGTTTGTACCTGAAATAAATAGATGCATGTTTCAGACTTTTCAGTATTTCTAAAAACTCCTGATCCCGACCAGTTATATTCAGGAACACAGCAGGAGGATAAGAGGATAGAGAACAAATTGCGGGAGCACTGCTTGGCTCTTTTCTATCATCGCTGGCCAACGAGTGCCGTCCTGGACGATTGGAGCAAAGCGAATGCTGAGCCCTTATTCAAGAAATGCTACAAAGATAAACCTGGGAACTAAAGACCAGTAATCCTAAAATCTAGTGGGTAGGTTACTTTAGAAGATTTGGAGAGATTGGATATACATGCATTTGGAAAGACAGGGTGTGGTTCGGAGTAAGATTAGAATGGTGCTGGAAAAGCAGAGCAGGTCAGGCAGCATCCGAGGAGCAGGAAAATCGATGTTTCGGGCAAAAGCCCTTTATCAACTTCAGCACGGGAGTTTGTGCAAGGGAGATCATGACTCACAAATTTGTTGGAGTTCTTTGATAAAGTGACCAGCAACGTTGAGGAGGTCCGGGTGGTATACGTAGTCCAGATTGATTCCAGTAAGGCCTTCAATAAGTTTCCATGTGGTACGTTGCTCTGGAAGGTGAGATCGCATGGAATTGAGGGGGAGCTGGCAAATTAGGTACAAAATTGCATTGATGGTTGGAAGCAGAGATTAATACTGGAAACATGCTGGTCAGACTGGAGGCCTGTGAATAGTGGAATGCCTCAGGGATTGATGCTATTACCACTACATATTACATATATCTATGATTTACATGAGAATGTACAGGCATGATTTGTAAGTTTGAAGATGGCACTAAATCAGGCGGCATCAAGGAAAGTGAGGAAGGTTATCACAAATTTCAGAAATTACAGCAGTATCTTGATCAGCTGTAGAAGTGGGCTGAGAAATGGCAAATGGAGTTTAGTATAGATTAATGTAAGTTCTTGCATTTTAGAAAGTCAAATCAAGTTTGGAGTTTCATGGTGAATGGTTGGGTCCTAAGGAGTGCAGTGGAACAGAGGGACCTTGGAATTCAGGTGCACGGTTCTCTGAAAGTTGATTCAGAGGTAGACAGTGAAGAAAGCTTTTGGCACACTGGCCTTAAGCGGTTTGTATCACTGAGTATCGAAATTAGGGAGTTATGATGCAGTTATACAGGATGCTGGTGAGGTCATATTGGTAGCGTTATGTTCAGTTTTGTTCAGTTTGCTATAGGAAGGATGTTATTAAACTGGAAAGAGTGCAGAAAACATTTACAAGGATGTTGCCAAGGTCTCAATGGTCTGAGTTACAGAAATAGGTTGGACAAGCTAGGTCTTTTTACTGTTGTGTGCATGAAGCTGAGGGAGGATCATATTGAAGTTTATAAGATTATGACAGGCATGGATAGAGTGAATGCACCCAGTCTTTTTTCCAAATGTTGGACAATCACAGATTAGCGGGCATCAGTTTAAGGTCAGAGGGGACAGAATAAAAGGGAACCCGAGGAACAACTTTTTAACACAGGGGCTGTTACGCATATGGAATGAGAAGTGGTTGAGGCGGATACGTTAACAATATTTAAAAGGCATTTGGGCAAATACATGAATAGTAAAAGATTAGAAAGATACGGGACGATGGCAGGGACATGGGGTTAGCGTGGATGGGCATTTTGGTTGCATTGGACCAGTTTGGGCTGACGGGCATGTCTCCGTGCTGTCTGCCTCTATGTCTCTAACAACCATTGCTTGTTTCCCACTGAATGTTATATTGTACTTTCCCAATTTACTGAAGATATCTTGACACTCTAGCCTCCGGTCTTCCATAATGTTTGACTAGAATATTCAAGCATTCTATATTGTATGCAGACACCTTGTAAACTGCACCTTATAAATGCCATTATTCCTTAAAAGCTGCTTCAGACCAAGGTTAATAAGTCGTCCTTCTGACCACACAACATCAAATTCTAACTAACCTGCTCTCTAGTTTGCTTCACAAAATACTCTTCAACCCACCTCATATACACTTACGGAACTTATTTTTCACAGCTTCAGCAGTCACTTAGTTAACGCTGTTAACCATCCAATAAGACTGCAGTATCCACAATACTTGCCTATCTAATTTCCAGGGCATAGATTTTCTGCTACCGTTTTGGTTTCGATATATAACACTCCAATATTTGCTTCTCCTTGCTATCTGTAAACTCTACCTAAACTGATTCTGTGGAAACTGAGGGACAGGTCTGTGTTGTTATTAGTGACAGATTTGGACAAGACATTCGGGGAGCCTCACCTCGACACTGAGATGATCTGAAGAAATGTCCTGCAATACAGGATAAGCATCCATATCCTCCCCGCTCTGTCAGGATAAGAGGTACCGTATACTCTCTGCTCCCTCACACTCACTGTATATCTGTTATAGCACCTAACCCCGAACAAGGTTCACGCTCTGTCTCCAAACAAGGCTCAGGCATTACCACTCTCACTATTGAAATCAGCAACTAATAATACTATATGGATTCAAAACAGTCGACTGACTCATTCCAGACACCTCACAACTCCCCCCACCTACAACAGCACAAACATCAGGGTCATCCATTCACACTCTCCCTCCATCCCTTTCTCCCATTCCAGGAGAAACTGCCTGGAATAGGATAGAAACTCCAAGCCGGGTAGTGGAGTGCCCGATATCCGTTCCCTCACTCCCCTCCCCCCGTCATATGGGGAGGACACTTAAAGAGCTGGAGAGGACGAGGAAGCCGCGTGTGGAGAACCTGAAACATCCACGTCCTACTGACCAGTTAAGGAGCAATGTTCAGTGAAAGACAATTCTCACTTTAAACCCACTGGCAGCTCCCACAACAGTCAAAACAGTCCTTTCACTTCCAAACAAAAAACACAGATACCTCACTGCACAGAGACGCAGACACAGAAATACACAGACAAACACATACAATACTTACAAGGAGATAGGCATACACACACACATATAAACACACAGAGACATATCCAGTCACATACAAATAGACATAAATACAGATAGCAACACAGGCTGAAACACAGACAGACAGATGTAGACACACAAACACACAGATAACAAGCACAAGGACACACACATACGCAGGTACGCACACAAACACAAACAGGGCCACAGACACACACACACACATACAGATACACGCACAAACACTTACTCACATACAGACACACAGAGGCACAGACAATAGTGTTATTAAGACCCAAGTCGATATGTTTTTGATTTGTAAGGGGATCCATGATTCCAGGGAGAAGGTAGAAGAATGAGGCCGAGGTACTAATAAGAAATTATTGAACAGAATTTCAGACTCAATAGGCTGAATGGCCTCAATCTGCTCATTTCCCTCATGCTCCTGCGGTATTATGCGATCAGGCATTCTCTTCCTGAGACAGCAGCAGAGGCTAGGTGTGATAGATATTTGATTGGAAAGGGTCAGTGGGAATGTGGGACAGGTTTACTTTTATTCCTAATTATTCTGTCCTTATGTCTGAAAAGAGGTAGTGACTTGATGTTCAGTTAACACAGTTTTAAAATAACAGTTGTCCCACAATGAAATAAGGACGTCCCTTTCACTTTAGTGTTGTGCTACCTGTGGTGTCCTCATCCTCAGGGAGCAGTGAAGACTCGGTTATAGAAGATATTCCAGGCAGTGCTCGACTGATCTTTACTGGACAGAAGGGTCAGCGTTTATTGGGAACAGACAGGAAATGGATGGTCAGGCACACTCGGATCAGCCATGAGCATTCTGAATGGTGCAGCCGAATGGGCAACTTCTGCCCCTACCCCATGTGTTCCCTCAATCCACCCCTCGAGGCTGTTACAGGGTTGGTGACCACTCCATTAAGTCAGACAGGATCGTTACAATGAGATAGGAGGAAACCATTCTGCCCCTCTAAGGAATTACACAGGAATATAGAATATAATTCAGCTCGTTCAGTACACTACAAATTCGAGGAGGAGGCCTTTCAACCCACCTGAGCTGCTACACAGGAATAGGGACGCTGTCGCTAACAGGAAATAGAGAGGAGAGACAAATGTTTATATTCAGGCTGCAAAGCTGTAACTGATGGAGTGCCTCAGAGATCACTGTGGGGTTATCAATGATCAATAATCTGTATCAAAGATCTGGAGGAAGGGGAGGGAACAGCTTGGAGCTCAATTAGCTCACACAACAAGATGGCCATTCAATGTGTCATCAAATGGAGGTAGTGAGTCTGCAAAGTGATACAGGCAGGGAAGGTTAGTGAGCAGACCTTCAGCAGAAATAACTTAACGTAAGTTGTCAATTTTGGCATGAAGGTAAATTATATTTTGGCATAAAACAATGGTAAATAATTTAAATGGAGAGAGATTTCCGAACTCTGTGATACAGGAGGTTTCCATATTCTTGCGACATGAATCACATGAAGTCAGATGCAGCAAGTGATTTGGAAGGTAAGTGGAATAATGCTGTTTTTGGCAAAAGGTATCAGGTTTAATTGCAGGAATGTTTAACTGCATCCGTGCAGGGCATTGCTGAGACCACACTTGATGTACTGTGTGCAGGATTGATCCCCTAAACTAAAATAAAAAGATATAATTCTTTTCGAAGATTTTCACAGAGGTTTCCCTTTACTCATTCCTGGAATGCCGGCCTTCTGTTATGGGGTTTATCCGTTTTGATCTTATCTGAGAAATAGTATTTAACCATCCATGACTTTCTGAAAAGTGTATCAGCTGGATGCATATTATCTCCTGTCAGGGAGACTAAAGCTAGAGAATAAACTTTAAGAAAAACATGCATTGATATTAACACAAATACTATGAAGACACCTACCAATATTATAAATTACACAGACACATGTAAGCATGTCTTCAAATTATAAAATGGGGATTTTTTTTTGCGATTGGAAGAATTGTGTGCAACAAGAGCAATGACGCATCTGCATATAATCCATAATCAGGTTTTCCAGTGAATGTTCCAGGAGATCTCACATGGTCCAGTTTGGTGTTCATTGACAAAATTGTACGTTCCAACACAGAGAGGGAGAAAAATGTTCCCTGTCTGAGAAGGAGCAGCCGATTGATCCCTCTCTCTTACTTTGTTCCGCCAGATAGAAAAGTGTGAGATCATAAAATCCTTGCGTCATCTTTACCACTTGTGAAGGATTCCTGGTGAGGACTCATTGGAATCTCTCCACTGCCTGAAACGAAGGGAATTCAGCCAAATCCCACTGTTCCAGAAAGAAATCCCACTACCAGTAGCTTGTGTGAGCAGAATAACTTAAAAGGCAGAATAACATGTTGGGGCACTATTATTTTAACATTTGTTATGGGTGCAACTTTCTGTGTCTCACATTTTTCTAAAAAGACCTACATCATTGACCACCTCACTAAACTGGCTGCCTTTACGATGGGTGTAACTAGTGGAGACGTGGGACTGGAAAAGGACATAGTGATTCTCCAACATTTGTTGGAACACAAATGAGAAATTCCCAGAAGGCTGTTCAAGTGGAAATTCCCTTCCCCAGAGGATTGTGGTGCCTGGATGTTTGCATTTATTCAAATTTGTTTTCGGTATGTAGTAAAATGGTATACAGACAGAAACGTGCTGCTGAGACCAAAAGCACATGGAGCGGTGATAAAATATCTAATGGCTCACTCCTGCTGCTCAGTCCTGTGTTGCTATGTTCTATTAAACCCCCCACAGCTCCTGCAAGGAGCAGATGGAGGCCACTTGCTACAAATACCTGGTCAACAGTAACACAGGATCTCATCAGTCCCTCAAGATTGTCACACATGGTTTGGTGTCGGTTGGAAAATGTTATTTGTTTCGACAGACGCTGCTTGTCTCTTTACGAGTGTTTCCTCTCTGCAACTTGTGGTTCATTTGTTGATGATATCATCGACCCAGATTCATCGTGAATACAGTCCCCATACCTCAACCAAAGATGACTCACAAAATACTGTACTCTCTCTGATTGCAATGTTCAATAAAAGAACATTCAGGAAAATTACAACCATTAACTTTGCAATTACTGAATATGAGGACAAAAGGAACAGGATCAGGTAATTCGGATGATCAAGCCATTGCATAACATCATGGCTGAACTACCGTTGACAGTAACTCCTCTTTTTTAAGCCCAATTCTTCACCCCTTAGCTATCTGACAGGTCATAAATCCATCTAACTCCTCCTTAAATACTTTCACCGATAAGGCTCCCCTAGCTCTCCCGCCCAGATAATTCCTGACAGTGATTACCTTCTGTGAGAGGAAAGCATTCCCTACACATGCACTGTCACCTATTGATATGAACAAGAGGTGAACACAGGGGCTCACGAAAGAGCGAATGGCTTTGATACCAAGGCAGTATTTGGTTGAGGATGGCATCAGGACCACCTACTTATTTGAGCTGAATGTGGACGGGCTCTTTCAGAATACAAATAAAGAAGTTTGGGGTCAGTTGCCAACAATCCTTTCAGTCCCGGGACATCTCTGCAGGACATCCTCAGGTTAGCCTCCTCAGCACAAACATCTTCAACTGGTCCATCAATGTCTTTCCCCATTATAAGATCTGAAGTAGGCATGATGACTGGAGATCACAGAATGTTCAGAACAAATTGACCCCCATCAGCTCCGGAACCATTCTGTGTCCATGTGCAGCAAGACCCGGACAGCATTCCGGTTTGTGCTGTTAACGTGTCGGTAAAATTTATGTAACAGCACGGTCAGACACTGCACATTTCAACAGTTAAAAGAGGAGCTCATTCAGCATCTCAAACTGGTTGCACACGGGTATGAGTTAGCATTCAGGAACAGGAAGACTGACAGCACATTAAATATTCCTGCCTGTTACACAGGAAGAAGAGTGGTCTGTTCAGTGCATCGAGCTGTTAAACAGGAACAGGTAGAGCCCAATCAGACCCTTAAACCTGTTCTATCAGATCAGGAGGATGCTATTCATCCCCACGTGACAGTTATACAGGAACAAGAGGGGGTCACTGATATTCCAACATGACAAACCAATGAAACCGAGACTGCACTGATAGAAGACTCCATGATGTTAATCATGGTTCCATTGTTTGTAGTATGTGTGCTGCTTTAACATAGTTTGTTGGCAATGAGGAGGGAAGCTAAATGATTTGTGTCAACTCTCAAGGAGGCATTTTTCCATCACCAAGACACACCCTTGTTCTCCATGGAGGTCAGAATCTGGTGGGAATAGTTAACTGTTTTAGCATGAAGGTATTGTGGCTGCTGTAGGGATTGTGGATAACGAGACTTTCAATGCAGGACCACACACCAAATTCACTGTATTAATGTGGGGAGAGATTATTCAAACACTGGCCCTCTGTCTCTCTCATGCGACATGGGAATTGGGTGTGGATTGAGGGGAATATTCTCAGAGGCTCTCAAACTATCGACAATCATGCAACCCGAGTAAAAAAGAAGCCATGGAATCTTTCACCGTATCAGTGTCTATTTAGAACATCGTGAGTGACTGTCCCTCCCCCTCAAGTTTCAATGCAATCGCCTCTCATTCTCTCACAACGCCAGGGATTAATATTCACTGTCTCCTCGTGGTACCATAATCCCTGGAATTAGTCTGGTGAAACTCCATTGCATCCTCTTTGTGGCAAGGCGATCATTCTTTATAAAGAAGAGAATGTCTGTCCACAATATCCCAAATGCTGCCTCAACAACACTCTCAGCGACGATCATAAAATCTCTTTTTCCTCTTAGGCATCTCCGTTTCTTTCCTGTGGCGTAAAAAGACTTTCCTTCTCTCTATAATGCTGGCAAGTGTTAACACTTTTATAATGAAGGTATTGTTGCTGCTGTCGTGAGTATGGACACCATGACTTTCATGGCAGGATGACGCATCAATTGAACTCTATTAATGTTGGAAGAGTTTATTCAAAAGCCTGAACCTCTGTCTCTCTCTCTCTCCCTCCCTCCCTCCCCGCTCTTTCTCTCTCTCTCTCTCTGTCTCTCTCTCTGTCTCTCTCTCTCTCTCTCCTTTCTTTCTCCTCTCTCTCCCTCTCTTTCTCTCTCTGTCTCAGTTTAAATAGTGGGTGGGGTGGTTGGGTTGAACGTTCTCAGAGGCTCCAAAACTATCGAGAATCATGTGATCTGAGTGGGAAAAAAAGCCATGGAACTTATCACCATATCAGTGTCTGCTTAGAACATCATGAGTGATTGTCCATCCCCCTTAAGGTTCAATGCAATCACCTCTTATTCTCTCACTGAGCTTCACTCATTACTCATGGTGCCATCATCCCAGGGTTTAGTCTGGTGAAACTTGAGAGAACGTCTATCCACAGTACCCCAAATACTGCCTCAACAACACTCTCAGGGATTGTCAAAAAACATATTTTCCCTCATTTAGACATCGCCATTTATTTCATGTGCCACAAAAAGCCATTCCTTCTCTATGCACTACGACTGACATGGAATTTATAAGTCCCTGACATCTGTACGTCAGCATCAATAAAGCCAGCACCAGAGATACCTATGGAGCCGTGCATAACTCTCGGGGAGAATTTCAATAAGATTGAATACACATAAAATAGGGGATGATCACGTACCTGAATGGAAATGAGATGCAGCAATACAGAAAACAGGCAGAGAAAGTGAGCTTTCTTTACCTTTATTCTTCTCTCACAGGATGTATAAAGCCCTGGTCAGGGCAGTATGTTGTGCAGATCTTGAACTGAGTGACTGGTTCAGCTGTTCCACAGTACCATAAAGAGTAAAACGCATAGCTTTGGGTTTGTAGTGTCACAACACAGGAGAAATCTTCCTGCTTAATTAAAACCAGCAACAGAGAAAAGATTTATCCCATGCAGTAATCTGTGATAATTCTAGAGTCCAAATCTATTTAAAGTAAAAAATAACAACTTTATTTCTTAAAGTATAACAGAGAATAATAAACGAACAACTATTTACAACTTCTTCCTCTAACCTGTCTTTTACCTTCCCCCTCCACAGTACTAGTCCGATTAGACTCCTAATTAAGATTTACAAAACAAAACTTCTTTTCTCAAAACCAGGAAGCTTTCGGTTCTTCTCCATATTCCTGTCTTCTTTTCGTCTTGGGGACTCTGCTTCACCAAATACGAATCAATAAAGGTACCTATAGGAGAGCTATATTTCAGACAGTCTTTGCACGCTGGTAGCTCGACAGTTCTTCTCCCATTTTTTCAATTTTCCATGGTCTTATACCGCCAAACTATTGGATTGTATCATTTGCTGTTAAGATTGTCAATATAATAAATTGAAACTTGTTTGGAGGTGGGTACTTTGGGGTATAATTTAAAATGGTTTGCTGAATTTGTTTCAAGACAATGAGCTAATCGGGTTGTTCGACCAAATGTTACATTATATCTATTGCTCAGAACTCTTGGTGCTGTCAGGTTTTTATTGTTGGCTTTTAATTCTCTAAAAGGTACAGTACACCCACGTGTTCATCACAGAAGTCACACGGAAACCTGAGGAGGGAATCATGACACATTGACTTCCCTAAAGGTCATGAGGCAAGCAGATTGGTTTTTATAACAAATGATAATGGTTGCTATTAAACTCCCCAATTTCAACAGACCATTATTCTGTGGCTCTAGATTATGAGTCAATGGCTTGACCACCATAAACTGACTTCCCTTATGTGCAGAGAACAAGTTAAACATTCTCAATAGCAATTATTTAGTCACGGACATGGTTACTAAGAACGTGAAACTGTTGCATCCTGATTTAACAAAGGCACGAATGGTTTATTCAGATATTGCACTGAGACTGAGGACGAGACTGGGATATCATGATGGTGGTATTGGACAGGATTGGTGAGTGAGGAGGACATGGAGATGTAAATCTGTGAAGGAGAAAATGGATTATGGAGTTTGAGAATAGTCTGGTTCCTTCTTGCACATCAGTGAGTAATTTATAAATCGTAGTTTGATAGTTATAATATATAAGGAAATGAATTTTTGTTTGGAACTGAAGATATTGACTTGCACTTTACAAAATGTACATATCATGAGCCGAAATTCAGTTCAACCCAGTTAAGTAGACAAATATAATGACTTACCAGGAACACCAACTATCGCGAGGATGGGATAGTAACCACCTTGAATAATCCAAAGGATATCCTGCATCCGATATGCTAATGATATCCAAGGCTGAGAAAGCCAGTAAAGACCCCCGGATAAACTCCTGTCCATTGTTGGAACATTCCAGTCTAATGTTCTCAGATTCGGATCCATTGTTGGGACATTCTAATCCATGGTCCTCAGATTATGAACCATTATTGTAACGTTCCTGTCTGATGTTCTCAGATTCTGATTTCTCCTCCCCCTCTCTCTCGAGCTGCTGTAAGTGATGCTCCTACTTACACTATGGGATTGCACATTGAATTAGAGCCCATTTATCTTTCAACGATGGAAACTCTCCACTGGGATAATTAGGATCCACGGAGATTTTCTTTAATCACAGTCACTGAACAAATAGCTCAATTTAACCTCTTTGAGTTCAATATTGATTTTATTCAAATTCAAAAGAACGTTCAAAATTTACTCATTTAGGTTGGGATATGTGGGGGTGGCTGAGGGAGGGAATATTGGACATGGTAGATTGATTGCGTGTAATCATTCAATCTGCCTTGGATATGGGAATAATGTCAAAGGATTGTCAGAACATAAACAAGATTCGCCGTTTATAAATAGAAACATCCAGTCTGTAACTACTGATCAGTGATTATAATGTCAGTAAAAAATGGAGAGAACTTTTCTAGTCCTTAATCTGACAGGCACATGTGCCTTCGACAACAGGAGCTATAACAGACAAATGGCATGGATATGTTAACAGAGAATATGATATGACACACAATTCAGATGGTTAGTCGAGGATCAGAGAGGGCATGTGAGTGTCATGCTGTTAATGTTGTCGATGTCAATCAACTGTGATTAAGTACCATGCACTGGTTTTCAATTTGAGTGCGTTTATGTGTTTGGGGACATGGCTGCAGAGACTGGAGGGAGGGAACATGATATTTACCAGTCATCAGTACTGGAATGTTACTCTTTATAAATCATAAGAAAATCAAATTCCAGGATACATATCCAATGAGGAATGAGCACAGCCAATATTAACCATACGACCAGAAGACATTGGAGCAGAAATTTGGCCATTCAGCCCATTGAGCCTGCTCCGCCATTCAATGATGGCTGTTAAGCTTCTCAACACCATTCTTCCACTTTCTATCTGTAACCCTTCATCGACTTTACAATAAAGAACCTATCTGTCTTACTCTTAAATACACTCAATTACCTGGCCTCGACAGCCTTCAGTAGCAGTGAATTCCCTAGATGCACCACTCTCTGGCTGAAGAGGTTCATCTTTATCTGTGTTTGAAAACGTCTTCTCTTTACTCTATCCCCTCGGTCCTAATCTCCCCTCCATTGGAAATATCTTCCCAAAATCCACCCTGTTCAAGTCATTCAATAGTCTGTAAGTTTCAATTAGACCTCCTAATATTCTTGTGAACTCTATCAAATATAGACTCAGAGCCCTCAGATGTACTTCATATGTTAAGCTTTTCATTCCTGGGACCACTTTCTGAATCTTATAGGAAAATGCTCCAGGGCTAGTACATCCTTCCTGAGATATGGGACCGAAAACTGTGCACAATAATCGAACTGTAGCCTGGCCAAAATCTTATAGAGCCTCAGAAGTACATCCCTGCATTTATATTCAAGCCTTCTTGAAATAAACGGAATCATTTCATTTGCCTTCCCAACTGGTGACAACCTGCAGGTTTACCTTTCAAGATCCCTGGACTAGCACTGCCCCCCCTCCCCACCCCCCCCCCCCCCCACCGAGTCTTCTGAACTTGCTCGCTATTTAGAAAATAGTCCATGCCTTTATTTTTCTGGCAAACTGCATAACCTCACACTTGCCCACTTTATAATCCATCTGCCACTTCTTTGCTCACTGCCCTAACCTGTGCAAATCCTTCAGCAGGAGAAAGCGAGGACCGCAGATGCTGGAGATCAGAGTCAAAAAATGTGGTGCGAGAAAAGCACAGCCAGTCAGGCGGACTCTGAGGAGCACAATATTCGACGTTTCAGACATAAATCCTTTATCGGGAATGAAGCTGGTGGGCGGAAAGTGGATGAGAGATGAATGGGAGGGGCTGGGAGGAAGGTAGCTTGGAAGACAATGGCTAAATCGAGGTGAGTGGTGAGAGCGGAAGGTGGAGTGGATAGATGGGAAGGAAGATAGGCAGGTCGGACAGTTCAACAGGGGGTGTTCAGTTGGAGGGTTAGATCTGGGATAAGGTGGCGGTAGAGGAGATGAGAAAACTGGTGACATTGCGCTGGATACCATGTGGTTGAAAGGTTCCAAGGTGGAAGACGACGCGCTCTTCATCCAGACGTCTGGTGGCTAGAATGCAGTGGATGAAGCCAAGAACTTGCCTGTCCTTGGAGGAGAGGTGGGAGAGGCGAAGTATTCAGCCACAAGGAAGTGGGGTTGTTGGGTGTGTGAAGGAGAGTGTTCCCTGAACCGTTCTGCAAGTTGACGTCCTGTCTCCCCAGTGTAGAGGAGACTAGGAGCAATGGACAGAGTAGATGAGGTGTTTGGATGCACAGGATCTTCTCTGCCTGATGTGGAAGGATCCTTTTGGGCCTTGGAATGAGGTGAGGAGGAAGTTGTTGGCACCAGTTTCATACCTCTTGTAATGGCAAGGGAAGGTGCCGGGAGTGGAAGGTGGCTTGTTGGGGTGTAGGAGGGGGGACGCGTGAACTAACGAGGGTGTCGTGAAGGGATTGATCTCTGCAGAATGCTGATAGGGGTGGGGAGGGAAGTATATCTCTGGTGGTGTGGTCTTACTGTTGGTGGTAGAATTGGCGGAGGGTGATATCCTGAGGTTGGTGGTCTGGAAGCCGAGTATCAGAAGGGTTGCTAGAGGGTGCTACTGCACCCTCCTGCAGCTGAACCACCTCTTCGATGTTACCTATCCCTCTATTCCATATTTGCACTGTTTGAAAACTTAGTCAGAATTCCCTCAGTTCCTTCATGTAGACCATTAATGCACAAAGCGAATTGTTGTGGTCCCAACACTGAGTCTTGAGGAATACCACTTATCACTGGATGCCATCCTGAGAAGGACACTTTTATCCCCATTCTCTGCTTTCTGTCAGACAACCATGCATCTATCCAAGCTCGCACCTTGCCTGTAACACCAGGGGCCCTAATCTTTCTCAATAGCCTCCTGCGTGGCACCTTATCAATGGAATATAGAGAAGCAGGTGGATAACATCTACTGGTTCTCCTTGGTCAAATCTGCTCGTTACTCCCTCAAAGTATTCCAGCTGGGCATGACCTCCCATTGATGGAACAATGCTGACTTTGCACTATTTTGCGAAATCCAAGTATTCAGAAATCCCATCCTTCACGATGGATTCCAGGATGTTACCCACAAACAATGTTAGGCTAATCAATCTGTAATTTTTCATATTCTGCCTAAATCCCTTATTAAATGGACTGTCACGTTAGCAATTTTCCAGCCATTCCTGATTTTAGTCATTCCTGAAAGATTACCACTTTCACTTTCACTACCTCTTCAGCTATGTCCCTTACAATTCTGGGGTGTATTCCATATGGTTCCGGTGATTTATCCAAATTCAGGCCATTCAGATTTCTAGCATGTTCTCCTTGGTGATGACCACCATACTCAGCTCTGCCCTCTCACTCTCTTCAATTTTTGAGAAATTACTCGTGTCTTCCACCATGAACATTGATGCAAAGTTCCTCATTCATTTCTTTGTTTTCCACTACTGTCTCTCCAGCATCATTTTCCAGTGGTCCATATTCACTTTTCGCCTCTCTTTTGCACGTTATATATCTAAAGATCCTCTTCCAGTCTCCTTTGTATTACTGGTTAGCTTACTTCCATATCTAATCTTCTCTGTCCTTTTTTTCCCCTCAGTTAGTCTTTGTAAGTGTCCCAATTCTCTAGTTTCCCACTGCCCCTAACCACATTATACACTTGCTCTTTTGCTTGTATGCAATCCTTGACTTCCGTCGTCAGCCCCGGCTGCCTCATCCTCCCTGTACCATGCCTCTATTCCTCGGCAATAATCCCTGCTGTGTCTCCTGAATTAATCTTGGAATCTGCTGCCATTGCTGTTCCCCTGTCTTTCATGCTTGACCCCTCTCCCAGTGAATTCTACCCAGCTTCTCCCTTATGCCTCTGTAGTTGCTTTTATTCAGCTGAAATACTGTTACCTCTGATTCTATCTTCTCTCTCGATCAAATTGCAGAATAAATTCAATCATGTTCTGATCATTGCTTCCGAGGTTTACCTTCACCCTAATCTCCCTTACGAATCCTGCGTCATTAAATCCAGTCTCATTTGTTCCCGAGTGCGCACCACCAGATGTTCCTCCAAAAAGCCATCTCATAAACATTCCTAAAATTCCTTTTCTTGCGAACCACTGCCAATCTTATGTTACCAGTGCCCCTGCATGCTGATATCACCCGTGATTACTGTACTTTCCCTTTTCTACACATCTTTTCTATCTCCTGGTGTATCTTGTGCCCCAGCTCTTGACTACTCTTTGGAGCCCTGTACAAGGCTTCAACTGTGGTTGTCTTACCTTTGTGGTTCCTCAATTCTATCCAGGCTGATTCTACACCATCTGACCTTACTTCCTTTCTTACTATTCATTTAATCTCAATTCTTGCTTATAATGCAAATCCACTCCCTCTGCCCACCTGCCTATCTTTTTGATCGGATAAATATCCTTAAATATTCAGATTGCCTTGCAGCCACATCTCTGTGATGCCCATCGCTTCATACCGGCTGATTTAATTCTGCGCCACAAGCTCATTTACCTTATTCCTTATACAACATGCATTCAGTTATAACCCCTTCAGTCCTGCATTAACCGTCCCTCTTCTCATTGTCATTCATTTGTGCAGTGTGCTTGAAGTTTGATATGTTAAACATTTCCAGATGCTCTATCATATTTGTGTGTGTGGTGTGCTGGAGACTTTAATAACCTCTCCTGAGTTCTGTCCTCTTACCTCCTCTTTTAATTCAGCTTTTCTAATTAAACCCTATAACTGCACCCCCACCCCGCACACACACACACAGACACACAATCACACACACACACATATACACACACACACACAGATACACACACACACATACACACACACAGACACACACACACACGGATACACACAGACACACACACACACATGCACACACACACATACACAGACACACACACACACAGACACACACAAATTCAACACACAGACACACACACAGACACACACACTGACAGACACACACACATATACAGACACACAGACACACACACAGACACACACAGACACACACAGACACACACACACAGACACACCCACACACATGCACACACACTCACACACACACATATATACACACACATACACACACACAGACACACACACATACACACACTGACACACACACACATACACACACTGACACACACAGACACACACACATACACACACACTCACACACAGACACACACACACATACACACAGACACACACACACAGACACACACACAGACGCACACACACACACATACACACAGACACACACACACAGACGCACACACACAGACATACACACACAGACACACACAGACATATACACACACACACACAGACACACACAGACATACACGCACATACACACACACAGACACACACAGACACACACAGACACACACATACACACACAGACACACAGACACACACAGACACACACACAGGCACACACACACACACACACACACACACACACACACACACACACACACACACACACACACACACACACACACACACACACACACACACACACACACACACACACACACGCTCCTAATCAGTTTAAAGCTCTGTCTCCAGCCCTGGTTAGGATTCACTCGGACTCTGGTCCCAGAGTGGTTCAGATGACGACTGTCCCATTGGAGCAGTTCCTTTCTTCCTCAGTCATAAAATGTGTTTATTCAACACAAAATACAAGGATAAAAAAGCTTTTCTGTACATACCAAAATATGAAAACTACAAAAAGACAATATTATTAAAATATACTTACTATGTGGAGCTATATAAATTGTAATGTGAATTACAAAACCATGGAAGTGGTATGAAAACTTTATCAATCATTATTTGAGCCAGAGCTGAGGTCCTGATTTCCCCTCTGCCAGTGATTCCCTTCTCTGAGACTCCCCCCTGCCTCTCACGCAGTGTCTAGAGGGGCTACAAGTTCCTATTGGCCCAGCATATTTAAATTAATCCACCTTCTCCCTGGAAGCAATCTATTGGTCTATTGGATTGTGTTTAACTGTTAGCAACTCAGCTCTGGGATGTTATTGGCGATAAATGATCTGGGATGACAGCCAGTATCAGCATGGTGTTCATTGGGTATAGCACCAAACAAAGGGCTTACAGTCTGTGAGAGTTTCTAAGAAAAGTTTCTGTGTATTTCTCTTCATGCTGTCTCCTGATCTAACTTCACGTTCGTCTGACACCCCTTGCTCTCACTCACTCTGTCGCTTCTTTTATTTCACTTTGTTTATCTCACTTCACTGTCTTTCTCTCTGTTTATTCCTCTCCCTCTCAGTCTAGCTCCGATCATTCCCTCTATTTTCAAGTTGTCATTCTGGTGAGCTCATGAACGCATGGTGAGCTGAATGGCCTTCTTCTGTGTTGTATTAATTCTGAAGTTCTCTGACCACAGTAACAAGTTTTGGTGCCTGTAGAGACAAGCTGGTCCAGTGAAGGACACATTGGACAATTAACCATTATCTCTTCCTATTTTCTGACATGCAGCGACATCGAAATATCTGTTCAAACAAACAGATTCCTCAAATTAAAATCAGCACACTTCAGATTGCCAGGCCACTGTGTTCAGTACCCTCTGTCTGTTTTTTTGTTTTGTTGGTCTTACTGTACTGGGATTAGTTTCTAACTCAGTCTCTGTACCTGTGGCCTACTGCTGTGATTCCACACACCCCTCCCCCACCCCCGCCACACACTAGTTTAAACCCTCGTAAAGGACAATAGCAAACCTGCCTGCCAGGAGATTGCTGCCAGTTCAGGTCCATCCCATCCATCTTGTTTATATCATACCAACCAGGGAATCCCAATGATCCACTTATCAGAGAGTGTTATCAGTTCATGTGCATCCCGTCCTTCTTGTGTGTATCCTACTGACCCGTGTATCCCAATAATCTACATATCGTAAATTGCTGCCAGTTCAGGTTCATACCGTCCATTTTGTGTATATCCTACCGACATGGGAATCCCAATGATCCACATATCGGAAGTGCTGCCTGCTCGACCAGCACTTTGATCGTGTATTTAACTGTGCTACCTTACGATTCTTAACCTCACTCACACGTGACATATTCTAATGTCTCCAAAATTCAAATAACCTTTCAGCACAACTCCAGCAAGGCATTTTCTTTAATCTGGATAGACTTGATAATAAAAACTTAAGTGTGACGTCAGGAAAGTGAGACCACTAAATCAGTCCAGTGACCACCGGATCTGATATCTATCCCCGCCACCAAACCTGTTTGACAAGGCATACATATGGACCATCTATTTGCAGATGGACGAGAATAAGCAGAAGATTAGAACATGGCAGAGCAGATGGATGTAATGCCGCCTTTTTACTCTGCTTTGATATTCTGTTGGATTCTAGTTATTCTGTTCCTTTCAATGGCCGGGTCTTTACCCAGCATCCCCAGCGGATCAGAAAGTTCCCAGTGTCATTGTGTGCACAGTCCTGCGAAGGGAGTATCCAATGCCAGGCAATGGGGTGTGAGGTGTCCCAGGGGTGGCACAAGGAAAGGCTGCATGTAGTGCCGATGGACTGAGGGAACTGAGAGAGATGGAATGGACATTCAGGGACACTGCACTCAGACAAGTGGCCGGGCAAGATTCCTAACCACCCAGGGAACTCGTGAACCACGACTGCTTTAACAAAAACCTGTCACATCTGCTGCATTTCATCATCGAACAAAAGCAAAAATACTGTAGATGGTAGAAATCTGAAGCAAACACAGAGACGTATTGTAGAGAAAGAAAAGAGTTAATGCTCCCAATGCAGACACGGGAAGAATGTACAAAGTCCACACAGACAGGGTCCAGAGATTGGAAATGAACCCAAGTCCCTAGCACTGTGAGGCAGCATTGTTGTGTCACCAGGCTGGCCAATGCTGGATAATTGGGGATAGTATAGTTAAAAGCATAGATACTGTTCTCCGTGATCGGGATTAAGAGTTCTGAAGGTTGTGTTGCCTACATGGTGCTCGGGTTTGGGATATATCATCTGGGTTGCAGAACTTGAAGCGGGAGGGGAATGATCCAGTGGTCAGGGTCCGTGTAGGTACCGACAACTGGACAAACAAATGACAATGAGAAGAGCGACGGGTAATACAGGACTGATCTATTATATCGGAATGCATGCTGTCTAAGAAATAAGGTAAATGAGCTTGCGACTCATCCATAAATTGACAGGTACGACATAGTGGACATTACAGTGACATCGCTGCAACAGCATCAGGATTCAGAGCTGAATATTCAAGGATATTCATCCTGTCGAAAAGATAGGCAGTCGAGCAGAGAGATAGAGTTGTCTCAGTATTAAGAATGGAATTGAATCAATAATCAATAATAAGAAATGAAATAAGGTCAGATGGTGTAGAATCTGTGTCAGTAGAATTGAGGAATCAATAAGGTGAAAAAATGCAGTTGGAGTTATATACAGGGAGCTGGGGTGTAAGATACACCAGGAGCTAGAAAGATCTGCAGGAAAGGCAAAGTTACAGTGATCATGTGGGATTTTATTATACAAATGGACTGGGAATTCAGATTGATAGTGGTTGGCAGGAAAATGAATTTGTGGAATGGCTTTTGGAGCAGCTTATGCAGGCAGACTAGATGAGGGGAGCTGAAAATGACAGTGATGATAATATGATTGAATTTACTCTGCAATTTCAGGTGGAGAAGTTAGAATCAGAAGTAACAGTATTACAGCTGAATAAAGGCCATTGCACAGACATGAGTGAGGAGCTGGGTAGAATTGACTGGGAGACGGGCCCAGCAAGAAAGACAGTACAACAGCAATGGCAACACATTTTTGGAGTAATTCAGGATACAACAGAGATTTATCCTAAGGAAAAAGAGGCTTATATAGGGAGGATGGGACAACCATAGCTGACTAGGGAAGTCAGGTATAACATAAAAGCAAAAGAGAATTGATATAAAGTGGCAAAGTGTAGTGGGAAACCTGAGGATTCGAAAGCTTTCAAAGACAAAACAGAGGGCAAACAAAATAAAATTAGGAGAGAGATTATTAAATATGGGGGTAAGCTAGCCAGTAAGATAAAGGAAGAGTGTAACAGTTTCTTTCGATATATAAAGTATAAAAGAGCGGCAAAAGTGAACATTGGATTGCTGGAAAATGGTACTGGAGAGATAGTAGTGGGGAACGAGAAAATGGCCAAGGAACTGAACAATTACTTTGCATCAGCTTTCATGGTGGAAGGCACGAGTAATACCTTAAACATTCAAGAGATTGAGGGGCCAGAACTGAGTATGATGGCCCCCACCATGGAGAACATGCTAGAAAAAAATGTAATAGTCCGAAGGTGGTTAAATAACCTTGACCAGATGGACTACATCCCAGTATTATAAGGGAGATAGATGAAGAGGGAGTGGAGACACTCGTGGTTATCTTTCAGGAATCACGTGAGTAAGGAACGATCCCACAGCACTGGAAACCCACGAACGTGACACCCCTTTTTAATAAGGGAGTACGGAAAAAAACAAAACAAACACCATTTTAACCTCTGTCATGGGTAAGATCCTGGAATCCATTGTGTAGGATGAGATTTCTGAATAGTTGAAAGCGTTTGGTAAAATAGGGCAAAGTCCGAAAACACAGCCTTAAATGAAAGGGAACACTTTTTAGAACAGAAATAAGGAGAAAGTTATTTAACCATAGAATGGTGACGCTTTGAAATTTATTCCCCCAGAAGGCTGTGTGGTCAGGTCATTGATAATATTTGACACGGAGATAGATAGTTTTTGATTATCCAGGGGATGAAGTGTTATGAGGAGAAGGTCGGAGAATGGGTTTGAGAAACCTATCAGCGATGATTGAATGACGGAGCAAACCCGATGGGCTTACTGTCCTAATGTATGCTCCAATGTCTTATAGTCTTCTGGTTCTAAACCTTAAGGAAGTACCTTGCATCTCTGAGAAGATAGATTCATGTTCTTCATGAAGGTCAGAAGCTGTTGGGAATACTTAACTGTTTTAGAATGAAGGTATTGTGGCTGCTGTCAGGGTGGTGGATAATATGACATTCAGTGCAGGATCACACACCAACTGCACTATATTAATGTGGGGAGAGTTTATTCAAAACTTGGACCTCTCCGTCTCTCTCAATTGGGAGTAGGCGTTGGGGTGGGTGGGCGGAACGTCCGCCCAGGCACTTAAACTATCCTGAATCATGCATCCTGAGTGAAATAGCAGTCATGGAAATTATCACCTTCCCATTGTCTGTTTATAATATATGGAGTGATTGTCCATCCCACTCAGGGTTCAATGCAACCACCTCTTGTTCTCTCACAGCGCTACAGATCAACCTTCACTCACTCCTCATGGTGCCATCATTTCAGGGATTAATATGGTGGAACTCCTCTTCACCGTCTCTGTGGTAAGGAGATCACTCCATATTAAGGAAAGAAAATCTGTCCACAATACCCCAAATACTGCCTCAACAACACTCAGGTTTGATCACAATAATTAATTTCCCTCACTTAGCTGGCTCCATTTCTTTCGTGTGACACAGGAAACAATTCGTTTACAATGCACTGCCACTGATGTAGAATTTAAAAACATCCTCTCATCTGTAGGTCAGCATCAATACAGCCAGCACCAGAAGTGCTCAAGGAGATGGACATGACTCTTGGAAGAGACTCGCTCACAAAGAATACATCTAAAACAGTGAATGGCTAACTACCTGAATGGAAACGAGCCGTTGGAATATGGGATGCAGGCAGAGGAAGAGAGCTACCTTTCCTTTTGTTCTGCCCTCACGGGATGTGTGCAGCCATGGTCAAGCCAGCATGTTATGCCGATCTTGAACTGAGTGGCTGTTTCAGGACAATAAATAGTAAAACAAATTGCCGTGGGTTTGCAGTTAAACAGAGACGTGACCAGAGAAGGATGACCCACCGCCTTCTCTAATGGGTATAAGGCAAGCCGATATCAACAGATTATCATTCTGTGGTTCTAGAATACGAGCCAATGACGTGACCTACAATACACTGTCTGCCCATCTTTCAGATTTTGTGCAGAGAACAAGTTAAACATCTGAAGTGCAATTATTTTGTCATGGACACGTGGTTAGAAGGGACTTGAAGCAGATATATGTGGAAATAACAAAGGCACAAACGATGGTGTATTCAGGAATTGAGCTGAGGATGAGGAGGAGACTGGGATGTCTTAATGGTGGAACTAGACAGGATTGGTATATGGGGAGGATATGGAGATGTACACTTTGCAGGAGAAAACGAATCAAAGAGGTTGAGAACAGTGTGATTCTAGAATACGAGCCAATGACGTGACCCACCATACACTGTCTGCCCATCTTTCAGATTTTGTGCAGAGAACAAGTTAAACATCTCAATTGCAATTATTTTGCAGTGGGCACGTGGTAAGAAGGGAGTTGAAACAGATGTATCTGGAATTAACAAAGTCACAAACGATGTTTTATTCAGGAATTGAACTGAGGCTGAGGAGGAGACTGGAGCGTCTTAATGGTGGTACTGGACAGGATTGGTATGTGGGGAGGATATGGAAATGTACACTTTGCAGGAGAAAACGAATCAAAGAGGTTGAGAACAGTGTGTTTTACCCACGCGTATTGGTGAGTAACATGTAAATAATAGTTTGCTAGGTATAATTCTTAAGGAATGGAATCTTTGATTGGAGCTGAAAATGTTGGCTTGCACCTTCCCAAAATCTGCATATCATGAGCATCAAATCAGTTCAGACCGTTTCACTAAACAGACAAAGTGACTTACCAGGAGCACCAACTATAGCAAGGATAGGATAGTAACCAGCTTGAATAACCAGCAGTACATATTCAATCCGCGATGCTAATGATATCCAAGGCTGGGAAAGCTTGTAAAGACCGTAGGCTAAACTCCTATCCATTGTTGGAACATTCCAGTCTAATGTTCCCTGATTTCCATCTCTCCTGCCCTTCCCTCTGAAGCTGCTAATCCCCTTTCTTGCTGTTGGACATGCTCCCGCTCACACTATGAGATAAAACACTGAAAGCATTCCCTTATTGATAGAAGAGACAAACTGTCAAGGGATGCATACGATCCATGAAGACTGACATAATTACAATCGCTGAACAAATAGCTCCAGTTAACCCCTTTGAATTCAAAGCTACATTATTGAAATCCAAAATAACGTTGAACATTTATGATTTCTGGGTGTGATATGCAAGTGTGACTGAATGAAGGAATGTTGAAGATGGCAGATTGATTGTGTGCAATCATTCAGTCAGCCTTGGATATGGAAGTAATGCCAGAAGTTTAACGGAACATAGACATGCTTCTCTGTTCATAAATACAGAAATAAATCCCGTAACTACTGATCAGTCATTGCAATGTCTATAACATTGAGAAAACAACTATCATCCATGATGAGATAGCAAAATCTGCCAATAAAGAAAACCCTGGGTTACAACAAACAAACGGCATGGATACGTTAACAGAGAATTGCACATGGCCAACACAGTTCAGATTGTTATTCCAGGATCAGAGAGGGCAGCTGTGGGTCATGCTGTTGATGTTATCGATGTTAAGGAACTGTCATGAAGTGTCATTTAGTGGACTTCGATTACATTGTGATAATGATATTGGGGAAAAGTCAGAAGATGGAGAGGATTGGGGGACATGGCTGATTAGATTGGGTGGAGGGACAGTGATGTTCCCCAGTTACCAGAATTGGAATGTTACTCTTTGTAATTCATACGAAGAACTGATTCAAGAATACATCTACAATGAGGAATTAGCAGAGACAATATTAATGAAATGTGATTATGCAATATAAAACACAGGAACAAAATGATTTCCTGCACCCACCAATATATGCAAAGTACAAAGGGATAAGGTTGTTAAAATACACTCCTGATATTGAGCTATATAAATTGAAATGTGAATTACATAACTAGGAAAGTGGTATGCAAACTTTCTCAATTATTATTTGACCCACAGCTAAGATCGTGATTTCATCTCTGTCAGTGAATCCCCTCACTGAGATTCTCTGGCCTAGTGTCTCAGACAGTATCGGTGTGGGGGAGGGCGTCGTGGAGGTGGGGTGGTGGTTATCATTTCTTGCTGCTCTTAGCACAATCTATTTAAAACCTCTGCTTTCTCCATGGAACCAATCTATTGGCCTAATGGGTTCTGTTTAGCTGTCAGTAACCCAGCTTTGTGATATTGTGGGAAATAAATAATTTGGGATGACAGCCAGTATCAGCACAGTGCTCACAGTGTATGGAGCCCAGACAAAGGGCTTGCCGTCCAGAGGAATTTCTAAATAAAGCTTCTAAATATTTATCTACCGTAATGCAGTCTTCTGCTCTATCTGACTTCACCCTCATCTAACACCTCTTCCTCTCGCACTCAGTCAGTCGCTCCCCTTTCTATCCTCTCTCAGTTTATCTCCCTACACTTGCTTTCTCTCTGTTTATTTCTCTCTCACACAACCTCTCTTCACAAACTCTCTCTATCTCCAATTGTGCAGTTGGAGAACTTGGACTCCACAGTGGGCTGAATGGCCTCCATCCATGCCATAATAATTGAGGTTCTCTGACCCACAATAAATACTTCCTGGACAGACCTGCTGGTCCGGTGACAGGTACAGTGCACAATCACCCATTATCTTTTCCTGCTCTTCTCTGGTGTACAGCTGCCTTGAAATGTCTGTTCAAACAAAACAGACTGAATGAAATCCGAGCAGTCGAGAAGACGTTCATGAGTATGTATTTCAATCAAGATTTAATGAAGGATGAGATTCCAGAATAACATAAGCAATGAATGAAAAACAGGGTAACACAGGACATGGCAGCTGAGTATAACATGTGTTTACAAGTAGGTCTCATGGTATTACCAATAGATTATCGATCCAGAAAAATCAGCTCCTGTTCTGTGGATCCAGGTGGAATCCCGCCACTGCAGATGGTGGAAATTCAATTCAATAATATAAAGATATCGCTGGAATTAAGAATCTACTGATGAGAATAAAATCATTGCCGATTGTCTGAAAAATCCATCTGGTTCACCAATATCCTGCAATGAAGGAATCTTGCATCCTCACCTGGTCTGGCTGACATGCAACTCCAGACCCAAAGCAATGTCATTGACTCTCAATCGTCCCCTGAAATGGTCTAATGAGTCATTCAGTTGTACCAATCGCTACATTGTTTGAAACAAATGAAACCGGATGGAACACTTGGCATCGAAATGGGAACCAGACAAGTCAACATTCGAAACATCAATGTAGAACTTGCAAAGTCTTCCTTACTAATATCTGAGGTCTAGTGCCCACATTGGAACAACTGCCTTACAGACACGTTAAGCAACAGCCTGACATAGACATACCCACGGAATCATACTGTAAGAAATGGGAAAATGTGTTGTTTTTCAAGGGAGTATATGATGGATCTAGGAAAGTATTAGGGAAATGTATATTTACTTTTAATGCGGATTAAAAGTACTAACTTTAATGTAGAATTATTAAAGAAATGTTTAAAACAGTAGTTTCAGCAAAAAACCTAAGATTGCTGAAACATATAAGCGAGGCACTAAAAGGTACATTGTTAAGATGTATGTTCAAGAATGGAATGTACCTATGAACAATGAAAGATATTACAAAATGGAAGAAGGGAACATCAAGATACAAGTTTAGCCTTATGTCAGCACATACAAGGGGGAAAATTGCCAACTTGGAAAGAAGGGGGCAATGGGCGTGGAGTATAGATGAGCAAAGATGAAATGGTAAGAAAGGTTGGGTAATGTAGGGATCGGAAGAGGTGGCCTCACGTAGCTCAAAAAGTATAACTGTGTAGTACTTTGAAATCTCTTGCCTTCAATTGCTTTCTGAAATTGGGGTCCTTTCTTGCAAGATCGTAAAATAAATTGTCTTGTTTCCAGCTTTGGTGGTCTCATTTCATTTTATTGAGTTTGTTTCTTACAGATTTGAGGGCTCGTCCGGGATGCCAAGCTCCTGTCGCTCGGCAATTTCGGAAAAATCGGAGAAGGTGAACCCACCGATTTCGGCAGTCTCAACTTTCCCCCATTGCCGCGGCGGCTCGGGCGAGCGAGATCGGACTGAGAGACCCTGGAAACAAGACGTGTAGACGCGACGCGAAAGGGTTCAGTTGGGTAACTCTTGTGCAAAAAAACGGGTAAGATAAAGGTCTTAAAAGAGTATTATCCCGGCGACCGGGGTAGGCAGCGGATTTTGTTTTGTTGTCAGTCTTTGCCACGAGCGAGGCGCACTAAGACGCGGTGGGTTGGTCGTGTAACTGTTATGGACTTAAGACCCACATTCACGGGCGGCCGGGATTTGCAGCAGCATTTGTTCTTTCGCCGTGGTTCTAGGTCCGCTGAGACGTAGTGTTTTGACGGGTAACTCTTATGTACACAAGACCGATCTAGATTTGTAGCGACATTTGTTGTTGTGGTCTTTGCCACGGACGAGGCGCACTGAGACGCAGCGGATTGGTCGAGTAACTTTTATGGACTTAAGGCCCGCATTCGAGCGGCCATGATTTGCAGCATTACTTGCTGTTTCGCCGCGGTGCGAAGGGCACTAAGACGTGGTGGTTCGGTCGGGTTACTCTTGTTTACATAAGACACGGGTAAAGGTAACTTTCGGGCGACCAAGATTGACAACGGTTTTTGCTGTCTGGTATTGCCGCGGGATGGGGCGCGCATTCGACCAGGTAGCTCTTGGGCACAGACCAAGGTATGAAAATTGACCTTTAAGTATTACCTTGGTGGTCGGTACCGTAGAGAAGTACATGGGGAATGGCAACTTACAAACATAGAGAATAAAGGTCTTTAATTGGCTAGATCAATCTAACGAGTAAGGTGTCGAACTGATTCGATCACCCAGCCATAGACCGGTTTTTAAGAGAGGAAATCCCCCACGCGAAGGTCTGAAGTGGGTGTGGAAGAAGGTGACACCGGACCTCAGAGAGGTTAATTAAAATTACATAAAGAAACAGCCGAGTATTTTCAATGGGAAATTATAATCGTGATTTAAGTGTAGAAGGAGAAATTAAACGGATGTCCGACGACCGCTTTCCAACAGACAGCCCTTTAGGAAAAATGTTACGAGATTGGAAATACAATCCTGGGACGCAAGGAAACGATAAAAAACAAATTATAAAACGTCCGTAGAAAACAGCCTTGCAGTCAGGACGAATCAGATTATGCTTCGTGTCAGAAGGGCTAGTAGCTGAAGGGCGACTGAGGCTATACTTCGTAACTAACTTGCAGCCAGACATCCAGAAAAATACTCACAACCTCGAGGAGAGAGAGACAGAGAGAGAAGAGCTGTACAGCTTGGAGAATGCTTAACCTTTTGTGATTCAGTTTGAATGCACATTTGTTTGTTGGTGATCAAATGTTCCCTGGAGCTTGAGGTCCGGGACTGTTTAGAATCTGATTTCTATTAAGGAAATTTTACCATGATTTCTTTTAAGGTTAAGGATATTGCAAGATTATGAAAAAAATGTTAACTCCTGTTCTTTTTACAGGTCATGACTGTCTTACTATTAGTTTCTAACTAATCTCTTTCATTCTTAAATAAAAGGGATTTGTGGAGGACAGTTGACGTATCAGTTCAACATTAGATTGTAATAAATAAAAACAAAAAGGAAAATCCTATGGTTAAAATCGGAGACCTTGGATTCGGCCATTATTCATGCATTAGAAGATTTTTTTTAAAACTACCAATAGCATTGTAATTGAGCAATGACTGGTCAAGACTACTTAAGAAAACTAATTTTGGATCAAGGGACTAAAACCGGGTAATTATAGTGAATTTCAAAGTTGGGAACTGTATGCATTTTACATTTTAAATATTAAACTTTGAATAAATGAATTTATAATATATAAATATATATTTGCAAGTAAGATTCAAAAATGTATATCTAGGAACAGGCTTTAAAGTTAGACAATCATAAATTGATAAATTATATTTGAGATTACAGGGAGGAAGAAATATTGCAATATTTCTTTAAAAAATCAAGGTCTAAACAAAACATTGAGTGATGAGGAATGACCATGAGGTTGGCCTAAAGCTGTTCAGTTGGTTAAATCGGCTCAGCAATTGATCTGGCAACGTAACATGAGAAACAGAAACAGAAGGCAAAAATAATGATAAGCCGCGGTTGATGAGGTAACAAAGAAAATGTCAAAACTAATAGGATAAGGAAACTGGAATGGTGGCGGGTAGTATGTTGAAAATAAAGGGAGGAGAAGGGATCGGGGAGGAGATGTTAAGGAGTCTGGTAGACAGGAACAAGGATCAAAGTGGAAATCCCCACAGGGGGAAAGACAGGTCACTTTAAGAGAGAGTGTCCAGATCCGAAAAAGAAAGTAAAGGCAGTGCCGTTTATTAACCTTGATGAAAAGTAGGGGTGTCAGGAGTTCCTGCCCCCGGGGACCCACCAGGAAGCCTTGATAAATTTAAAGCTGGGACCTTACAAAGAGGACGTAGTTTTCTTTTAGTGGATATGGGAGCTGTACGATCATCACTAAGCTTTAGACCTAGCGGTGTTAAATTAACTAACAAAGGTCTCAAGGATTCTGGAGTAAAAAGCAAAGAATTCTTAAATCAGAATGCAGGACAATGGCTCACAGACTCTAGGACCTTGAAATATGAGACAATCTTAATAGAACAGGATGTCCTTTTGTTAGTCACAGACAGTTGCTAGAATCCAGCTGCATTTCTGTGGCAGAGAGAGGGGATGGCCCCTGGCAATCCAGAACTTGACTGCCTTGATATTACTGAATATCCAACTGAAGTGCGAATGAACTTCAGATCAAACACGTGGACTGCAGTGGCTCAAGGTTTTCTCAAGGGCAACTGGGAAAGTGAACTAATGCTGGCGTATTCAAAGATACACATATCCCATTAATGAATACACGAAGATACCACACTCTGGGAAGACAGACAGGGGTATCAAATCGAATTAAACATAATCTTAGATTAATACAGGTTTCGCTTGTTATCTGTAAGTAGAGTGTTCCTGCGATATGGTGTAAAGAGCAGTAGCACTAATTTGCATGGGAAAAATTTTGCCTTTCTTGTAAAAGCGAAAATTCTCTTCGGATTTCTTTTGGTTAGCGAAATAAGGTCCTAATGTAGATCATTCGGAAAGGCGTTGAAAGGCGAACTTTTGAAAAGCGGGCGATATCTGTATCTAATTGAGCATGATATTCAGGAAGATGGGATTAGCGAAAAATAAATGTGGTCAATCTTACATTTTATTTCCAGCCCAGCTGATCATCATTCTTTTTGTTTGCTCTTTTTTCTTCTATATCTCTCTTTCTGTATTGACTCCTTATCCCCTTCAAAGCAGACTTCCTTCTTAACGGTATTAATCACACTCCTTTCCAGCTGCTTTCAGTTCAGGAAAGTTCCCCAGCACTTTCTGTTCGTTTCTTTGCATTTCTTTCCATAATTTCAGATTTTCAGCATCTTCCTTTATTTGATTTCACCTTCAATTTTGTTATTTCGTGGGACGTTGGCATCTCTGCCAAGGGCAGCATGTGGTGACCATCACGAATTGCCCTGACTCTGAGGCCATTCCACAAGCCAATATAAAGTAAAGCACATTGTCATGGGGCTGAAGTCTCACTTAACTAATAACATTAGTTTTCTTTACAGAAGGTGATCAGTGAAACAGGAAGGCTTTCAGACAAAATGTTGGTTTTGTGGTTGTTTTTCGTGAAATTCACTTTTATTCCAATTCTTGTCATTTTTATTTAAGTTCCGTCATCAGCAGTGGTAGGACTTGAAACAAATCACTTGAAACAATATCTTTCATTTAATTAGCTTTGCTTCTGAAATGCATTCAGTGACATTCTTACATTCATACAGTGTCCTAATCATGAAGTAAGATCCGAGACAAGAATAATTTTGTGCTTGAAATATTTGTATTTGGAGAAATGGTCAGCAGAGTGCTTGAAACATGAAGTCTGAATTTTACCAACGTACAGCCATTGGTTTGTTCAGCAACAGCACTAACACAGAGATGGAGTTTGGGGAGCGGGTAGTGGACAGGTTTCGTGACAGAGAGAACACGAGACATAAAGCAGTCCAGGGCAAAAAGAGATCTCGAGGTTGTGAACAGTTTTGTTCGCAGATGTTTCTGAGGTAGTGGTCTGCAATTCATGAATAATGAACGGAGACTTCAATTGAATCTGAAGACAAGAGTTTGTTTCTCTGACAATATAGATAACAGAATTTGCAACGAAGTTCAAATTTGCTTTTGCGATTAATGAATGGACAGAGGTAGAGAACGCCAACAAAAGCGAGAATAGGTTAGTAGCACACCCTCAACCCCGCCCAGAATAATCATAAGCACTGCTGATGTTCGATATGGTAGAAATTCCTAATAGGGCGAAATCTTGAAATGACTCAAGGAAAATCTCCTCTCCATTGTTGTAATGTTCCAGTCTGCTATTCTCAGATTCAGATCTGTCCTCTCTCTGTCTACACAGCTGTTGATCTCTGTTAGTTTGGAGCTGATGCATCTGCTACTACAGTGGGATAGCGGACTGAATGAAGCCCCTCACCAATCGGAGAGGGAAACCCTCCACTGACACAGTTACATTGCATGGAGACTGACATTAATCACAGTCACTGAGCAAACAGTCCCAGCTTTCAATACGGCACATTCATTTCACAATATAACTGGACTGGGCTACATGTTGGCATTGCTGGCTATTGGTCAAATCTCCCATCACCCATTGCTCTAGTGAAGCCAGTTGTGAGGGAGAATGATGGGTGTTATCTTTTCATAGGCGAGATGATTTTGTTCTGTTGTCCGTTTACTATGCTGTAACCATCTCTCCCCAAATCCATCCACCCCCTCCCCCCCAAAAGAATCAAAATTAGGAGGTTGTTACTGTGCTGATCTCTCCTCCACGGGAACAAACGCTAGCGAACAGACTGTCAATGGGCACAGTTGTCCTGAACATAGACAGGAAGTGTGGACTTCTCTGAGTATTCCTCTCCCTGCTCTAATAAGGCGACTTTGGAACTTCCATAGGGAATATGCTTCAGTAATTAATTTTTTACAAATTGAGAAAATTCTAAATGCAGTTTTATTTGCTGTAAAGCAGTATTTTTTAACACATTTTGGCCTCAGTCCAAAACCAAAAGCGATAATTACAATGAACTTATTCATTAAGACTTATGAATTAATAAGTCAGGTTGGAATGAATATGACATTGGCTGTGAGCTAAGGCGGATTGGGGGCAGTGGCTGCGGAGAATGCATGGGGAGACATTGATATTCCCCAGTCATCATCACTCTTTCTGACAGACAGAATTAAATCTAATCCACAACAGGGAAACAGCCAACATTTGAGAGATGTAATGCTGAATGAAAATGTGATCTGAAAAGGATAATTTTAAATGTGATAAAATGAACAATATTTTATATACACACCATTTAATCTTTGGATATACAGCCTGAGTAAGGTCACAGGACCTGAAACATTAACTTTGATTTCTCTTCACAGATATTGCCAGACATGCTGAGCTTGCCCTCTAAGTTCTGGTTTTTTTTTTTGTTTGAGATTGATCGTATTGTTCATATCTGGCAGGATACTTACAATTAAAAGCAGACACAAATAACAAAATTTGAAGAGCTATGGGGACAATAGAGGAGATAAACAGTAGAGATATAGTCATTCCAAGCTGGAAGAGACAATGGGCTGAGTTTCCCCCACTTTTGCTATAATTAATTCTGTGATATGTAATCAAAGCCTTTGGAGAGGGTGTAGACAAACTAGTTTAATGAAGGATACAGAGTGTTCCATCATCAATACTCTATTCCTAACATCTCATGAATTTTCAGCTGGCTCTGAAATGCCTTTTCAATCAAAGTGGAGTTCCTGAGATTTACAGGATATTCAGAAAAACATTTTTTTTTTACTTTGAATCTTAAAGAGGAAACAGATTTCGGCTGCAACACAGGTGTCCCAGGCACACCAACTATAACAGGAACAGAAAAGGACGACATTGTCCATAAATAACGAAATTCAACATGTAACCCTGTCAACAAAACATGAAACATAGTGATATGGAAACATGAAATACAAACTGAAAATGGTGGAAAAACGCAACAGATGAGGAAGTATCTGCAGAGAGAAACAGAGTTAATATATCGAATATGATGTGACACTGTTCTGAAAAAGTCATATTGGAATCAAAGGTTAATTCTGTGTATCTCTGCTCAGAGGGTGCCAGGCCTGCTGAGTTTCCCTCATCCGATTTCTTTTTCTTTCTGAACTGTGACAAATTGACTGATCTGAACGATATAAGCAAAGCTGCTATCTCAGTTGAATCTCGAATAATTTGTTATGGACATTAAATGAGAAATTACAAAGTTCCTATGTTTCACAGGGCTCTAAATATCGATGACGTATTGCATTGTGAGACAAACCAATTGCGAGACACTGACTTTTGCATAGGTACATCTTGGATATTCTGTGAAGAGGTCACCCAGTCTACCTTTAGTTTCCCCAAAGTAGGACAGCCCAATGTGAGCAGCGAATGCAGTAGATCGGATTGTGGGAAATGTTTGTACACGCAGCTTCACCTGGGAGGTATGTTTGGCCTCTTGGATAGTGAGGAGGGTGGAGGTAAATGGGAAATGTAACACCTCTGGCAGGAGAAAGTGATGTGGACCTGTGGTGGGGGTGCGGGAGGTGGGGGGGTGGTGGTGTTGGGAGTGAATAACGAGCGGACCAGGGTGTCCTGGAGGAAGTGGTCCTTCAGAAGGCGGAAAAGGGAGAGGAGGCAAATATGTGTCTAGTGGTGGCATCTCGCTGGAGGTGGGGTAAATGCGGACTGATGATCTTTTGCATGTGAATGCTAGTGGGATGGTAGGTAAGGACAAGGGGAACTCTAACGCTGTTGCAGGCGGGAAAAAAGAGGCTGAGGGTAAAAGTGCAGGCGATGGGTCGGAACTGGTTGAGGGTCCTGTTGATAACAGTGCTGGGGAGTTCTTGGGTGAGGAAGAAGGTGGACATATCAGAGGCCACATTTTTGTCGTTAACATCATCAGAAGCAATGCGATGGAGACGGAAGAACTGAGAGAATTAATTGAAGTCTTTGCAGGAAACAGGGTGTGAGGATGTATACTCCAGGTAGCTCTGGGAGTTGGTGGGTTAATGCTGGATATCAGTGACCGGTCTATCCCCAGAAATAGAACAGAGATGTCGAGGAAAGGAAGGGAGGAGTCAGAGATAGACCAGGTGAAAATGAGAGAGGGGTGCAAATTGCAAACGATTAACTTTTCCAATTTTGGAGAAGAGAGAGGAGAAGCAGCGACGAAATCATCTACCTATCGGAGAAAGAGTTGTGGATGGGGGCTGAAATAGAACTGGAACAAGGAAAGGTCGACGTACCCCATGAAGGAACAGATATAACTTGGGCCCATGTCTGTATCCATGCACCCCGTCTGTATGGCAGGAGCATGCTGAAGCAATGGGTCTGCCCAGACAGTTCTGTTCGTGGGTTTTCAGGAGCAGATAAAGGCGAACTCTGCTATCAGAGGACCATCATTTTCTGGACAGTTAGGTGGGGGTGAGTATGTGTGTGTGTTTGGGTGGGGGGGGCGGTGAGTGCGTGAGAATCTCCAGATGAAATGTGGTCAGATTTAGTTAATAAAATAACCTGATGTGCCATGGTAGGGATATGGACAAGAGGGTGATATGTGTAGGTATCTGAGAGCTGGCACTCAGCCTCTGAAGTGTAGAGCTGAGTTCACCAGACTACCGCAGCACCACCCTTATTGGCACAGGCTGAAAAACATAGTCAGGGTTGGATCGAAGTATACAGCATGCAGTCTGTTCAGAGGGTGATAGGTTGGATCGGGTGAGAGGGATACAGAGAATGTAAGACAACCAAACTCCCATGGAGCGTTCTCAATGAACAGATTGAGTTCAAGTAAACGCCAGAGGAATGGGTCCAGGTGGAGGGAGAGTGTTGGAGCTGGGCGAAGGTCTATGGGATGGGGAGTGTACTCTTGCACGAAGAAATGGACACCGAGGAGAAGACGGTGGAAGAGAAGTTCAACATTATGTCGCGTCTGAAATTCATTAAATTGGGGGCACAGAGGGTTAAAGCTGAGATCTTTGCTGAGTACAGAACATTCAGCATTAGAGCGTGGAAGGTTAGGAGGGATGTGGGCTTGGGGAAGGGGATGGACTCAGATTACAGGGCATGGGTGGCAGGTGCCAGAGGCTCATAGGCATCTCTAAGTTATTCCATTTTGTGGGCCTCATATATCTGGCGAGCATGGCGAATGAGCTGGAGAATGAAATAGAATTGGGGAACAGTGCAGCCTTGAACCAATGTGATGTGATGCTGTTGAACAGAGAAAGTGATGATCTCAGTGGTAATGACACCGTACGACCGGTCCTCAGAAAGTAAATGATTGAAAATAATCGGAATCATTGTCTTATTGTAATGCTCTGATTTCATTGGGGTGACACTCAATAGCAAGGTCTCACTTTTCTGAGATTTTAGACCAAACTGTGAAAACTGAATGTATCTTGATGTTATTAATAAGACAAATGTATCCATTGTTTTGGATGCACTAGCAAGGACAGCGTTAATTTGTCATCCTCAATAGCTCTCGGGAAGGTGTCATTGTTCATTGAGGAAATTGCCAGCACAGAATTTCCTCTGATTCCCGTTGACCGCAGTTTCCTGAGGGTCAATGATGCTACATGAGTCAAATACTACTTTGATGGCAAGGGAAGTTGCTATGATCTCACCTCAACTGACATTAGAAAATAAGTTAAAATACTAAAGAGAAAAAGGGTAGAACACGGCATATTTGAACAATGTGATCACTGTCTTCGCAACGTTTAAGAACAAACAAATGCATGGACTTCTGATTCTGAGGAGAGGTGTTTCCTATTTGGGATGAATAGTTCCACTCTCTATGGGGGAAAAAAAAAAAAAACACTCTATTCACGGTGCATTGGTCAATGACAGACATAAACTATTGTCTGTTCCTATTGGGCATTGATCATCTCAATCTCATCATTCACTGCTGACCAATAGCAGCACAGCAGCCAGCAGCTCCCATCTCCCCAGTGGATAGCAAAAAGGGTAAGGGATGGCCAGTGAAAGTGGGATTAACTAGGGAATTGGTGTATCTAACAGTGGGAGTGGCAGAAGAAGGGTGTGAAGAGATATCATCAGTGGAAGAGTATGTGGCAGCAGAAGGGGTAGTGCAAGGGAAGTAGGAGTGTAAAGAAAGTGTAGGAAGGGGGAGGAAGAATGGCTAATGACGTTTTAGTGACTGGGAAAAGCTTGTTTTTGGAAAGGTGAGGTTGGGTGAAAACCACCACTGTTAATAAAAATTGGGAACTGATTCAATTGAAAATTGAGATTTGATGTAGTTCTTTTTCTATCACTTGATTCTTTATCAGATTGTACATTCACTCTATAGTTTAGTATCTCCATCAAATGCAGGTAACGTGTTTTCTTCTCCCCTGATGTTGTATATCAACATTTTTGAATTTTTTAACAGTATGTATTTGCTTCCAATTCAAGGTAGACATGAGAATATGATTTCATCTCCTGCAGTTTGTCCATAACGTAGAATTTAATTGAATATTTATCCTCATCACATTAGCTGATTCAAGCAATGAGTCTGTGTCCATCCTGCAGATGAAAAATTTCTCAGTTCTGACTATTGTTACAAAGCACAGTGCCACACAAAAGGGTAATGTTCCAGTGCGAGGTGCCAAAACCGTAGTTCACCCTAAATTAGTTACAAGCTTTATGAATAAGACATGCCGAGGGACAGAGTGAAAAAGGTGAATTTAACTTTGTGTCAAAAATGGCATTTCCAGCACTCTCATAATTGGTGTTAACTACATCACTCTGTGAATTCCCAAAAATAAGAACAACAAAAGACTGGAATTCTTAATTATTCCTTTGTGAATAACACCTGGAGAACAGGAAGGAAATCAAGGTTTGTTTCTGATATTCATAAATGATGATGGTGAGAATGTGGAAAATGGATGGCAGTGGAATGATAACTAATGTTAGGGATGACACAAAGATTAGATGGATGCTTCACAGTGATGAGGAAAGGGTTATGCTACAGGACGATATAAACAGATGATTTCTATATCCAGATGAATAGCCGATGAAGTTTAACACTGATAAATGTGAGATAATACACATCTGAATTAACAAGACAAGTGAGTATTAAAACTTTGAAGGGCGAGGGCTAATTGTGCTCCTTTTGTCTTTACAGCAGGAAAGGTTGAGGAGGGAACATATTACAGGTATACAAGAGCATAAGGAATACGGAGAAAATGAACACTCAACAGCTGTTTTCTTTACTCGAAGGGTTAAAAACATAGGGAAACGTTCTTAAAGTGAAAGGCAGGGGATGGAGAGAGAATTTGTGGAGTCTGTATTGAACTGAGAGGGCGGTACAGACATAGAATATAAAGCTCA
Organism: Chiloscyllium plagiosum; assembly: GCF_037043375.1. Classification (NCBI taxonomy): domain Eukaryota; kingdom Metazoa; phylum Chordata; class Chondrichthyes; order Orectolobiformes; family Hemiscylliidae; genus Chiloscyllium; species Chiloscyllium plagiosum. Next base: position 19,717,017 of record NW_028270189.1, read on the forward strand.
TATGTGTGGAAACAGGTCCTTCGGCCCAACAAATCCATACTGACCCTCCAAAGAGTAACCCATGCAAACACGTTCCTCCTAAATTTCCCCCTGACTAATGTACCTAACCTACACAACCATGAACACTTTGGGCAATTTAGCATGGCCAATTCACTTAACCTGCACATCTTTGGATTGTGGAAGGAAACCGGTGTACCAAGAGGAAACCCATGCGGACACGGGGAGAATGTGCAAAATCCATACAGGCAGTCACCCGAGGCTGCAATCAAACCTGGGTCCCCAGCGCTCTAAGGCAGGAGTGCTAACCAATATGCCGCCGTTCAGATCCTGGGGATATGTGCATGGAATACATTGCCGAGGCGGGTGATTGAGCAGGTAATCTCATAAACTTTTTAAAAAGCCTTTGGATATGCACGTGGTGGTGCAGGCTCGCATTTTCATTCAATTATTCTATGTGGTGGCAGCCACGAACACTCAGATATATTCTGAAGCAATAGCTAATGGCTGTTCCTGGTTTGTTCCATTAACTGTACTCAGTAAGTGAGCCTCCAGAGAAGTGCTGGTGTTATCTCCCACTTTCTATTTAAATGTTTCAGTTTCCTTGAGTTGGTAATGTAATTTCCTGTGTCGATGATGTCATTTCAGGCCCTTTTTCTCAGAGGATGGTAGATGGAGTCAAAATTGATGTGTTTGTTGATGGAGTTCCGGTTGGAATGCCATGTTTCTAGGAATTCTTGGGCTTGTCTCCGTTTGGCCTGTCCTAAGATGTATACGGAGACCTAGTCAAAGTGGCGTACTTCCTCATCAGTACATAAGAAATTAGTGTTGGGATCATGTCTTTTGTAGCTAGTTGATGTTCATATATCCTGGTGACTTGTTTTAGGCTTGTTTTCCGTTGTAGTGTTTGTTACAGTTCATGCAAGGCTTATTGTTCCTAGAGCAGAACAGACAAAGATGTGAATTTATTGCGGTGCTCAAAAGTATGGAAAAAGTTGCAGAGAGGAAAAAGAATACTCTATTAGTTGGCATTACAGCATCAAGGGATTCTAATTTCAAGGTAGTCAGCAAAAGAGCTAGGAGTAAAATAAGGAAAAACGTCTTTATTTAGAGAGTTATTACGAATTGGAATTGACCGGCTAGGAAAGTTGGGGATGAAGATTCAAAAGAGAACGAGATATATATTTGGAAATTATGAATTTAACGGGCAACAGAGATTGGGCTGGCAAATGGGGGGTGCTTGGGAGACATTTTGGAGCTGATTTATACATAATGGCCAATAGCCTCCTCCTGTACTTTAAAGTTTTGTACTCTATCATGTGCCAGCTGTGAATTAAAGTCAGTATCCAATTATTTTACAGTGTAAATGCTCGAAAATATCTGATTATTTGGTGCAGAATACGCATTTAAAATGCAAGTATTGTAAGGTCAGCTTCATTGTGAAGTCTAATTATTACTCAGAACATGAATATTTTACATGTTGAATTTCAATTACTAAAACAAAATATATATCATTGCTTTGTCACAAAACTCTTTGGAAATCTCTGACTTTTAACTTACACGATATCATGTTCATTGTTTATTTTTCACTCTTCACGTTTCATATTAAACATCATTCATTCTAAAAATTGCAAGTTTTCAAATTATTATTCACTAAAATTTGGTAACACAAATAGTTGTGGTTCTGTTCGCCGAGCTGGGAATTTGTGTTGCATGCAGGAACCGGAGTTGTTCGCATGTGGCGCTTAGGCGGTTGGCACATGATTCCCATTGGAATTTGTGTTGCAGATGTTTCGTCCCCTGTCTAAGTGACATCCTCGGTGCTTGGGAGCCTCCTGTGAAGCGCTTCTGTGATCTTTCCTCCGGCATTCCTCCCAACTCGGCGAACAGAACCACAACAATGAGCACCCGAGCTACAAATCTTCTCACAAACTTTGGTAACACAAATAATTTATTTAGTTTAATATTCACAGTCCATGTTGCATTATTGCCGTTTTTGAATTGCTGGCAAATAGCTGAAGATCGTACATTTCAGTGAGAAATTAAACTGATTGTTTTTATATGTGTATAAGAACGCTAATTCTATTTGTATGTTCAATCGTTTGCTCACTCTGAACATGCAATCATTCAGAAGCCATCCACTGTAAAAATATTGGAGTGGCAAAACATTGCTTTGAACCCTGACATTGAATATCTAATTCTGATTACAAGAGTTAAGTTCTTTCTTCGATAAAATAAAATGTACATACTTTCGTTCTGTGTTAGAAAATCGTGACAGGAGTTTATATTTTAGTTCCATAAATATAGAATCAACATAATTGATTTAAGAGATTATAGTTCACTTGAAGGATTATCATTCACGTCTTAGTTTTGCCCAATTCGTGAAATATAGCAAACATCCGATTATTGTTCGGGGTCAGTAAACTCAAATCCTTGCAAAGAGCTACGCTGAAAATTGTTTCAAATAGATCTGAAACAATTTACAGTGTTATTGGACCTCACAGCTGCCTGTGAAACAGAGACTCAGTGGCCTGTTCCACAATCTGTGCATGGAGCATCTAACGTGGTTCTGGGCAGTCAGCCAAACATTACTTCAAAATAAATAGTTTGGAATACACCTTGGGCAGGAGGAGAACCCGCCAACAGACTATCACTGGTCTCAGTGTAGGTAAAAATGTTGTCCACGTTAAATACTAATGGCTGACCAGAAACCAAGTTTTAAAATTCATCTTCAGTCAGAGACTGGCCCAGAGAGCATACGTGTTGACATGGAGAGCCATAATCACACCATACAAGTTACCTATGGTGATGAAATCTGACCTGCCTCCCAGACTCCATACATCTGCACCCCGGATCAGACATGGGTGAAGACGTTAACAAGTTGACAATCTATTGCAGTGCCTTGTGTCTCACAAACAAATCACTAAAGCCATATCCAATAAATGCCACCTTCACATTATCCAGTATCAAAATAAAATTGTACATCTCTGTGAATGGTCAGAGATTACTACATGGGTCACACAGTAGAATGTATGTGAAATAACCAGCAGCAAACGGCAATCCAAAAATCGCATTAATAACTGAACTTGGTGGATTCTGTCTGGTCTAAGTAACCACACAGATTATACTGGCTTTCAGGTGACTGTAACAATGCACACCATAACTGGAGGTTTTGGCCTTATACCCTCCAAAGCTTCCTGAACTCACACACATCGCTCCCTCACACATTCAACAATTGATGAGAATCCACTAGCTGGGTGAAACTGGAAACATAGAACAGTGCAGCACAGTGCAGTCCCTTCGGCCCGTGACGTTCTGTCGACCTTTTATCCTACTCTAAGATCAGACTAACCTCCATACCTTTCATTATATTATCATTCAAGTGCTATCCAATTAAATATCCCTAATATAGTTGATTTTACTACAACTGCTGGCTGTTCATTGCACACACCCACCACTCTCTGTGTAAAGAACCTACCTCTGACATCTCCCCTAAACCTTTCTCCAATTACCTTAAAATCATATACCCTGGAGAGCCGTTTCAACCCTGGGAGAAAGTCTCTGGCTATCCAATCTATCTATGCCTGTCATCATCTTGAACACCCCTGTCAAGTCACTTTACATTCTTCTTCATTCCAATGAGGAAAACACCCGAGCTCCCTCAAATCTTCTTTGTAAGGTATGCCCTCTAGTCCAGGCAGCATCTTGATAAATCTCCTCAGCACCCTCACCAAAGCTTCCACATCTTTCCTATTACGACGCAACCAGAACTGATCACAATATTCTAAGTGTGGTCTCACCAGGGCTCCATAGTGTTGCAGCATCACCTTGCAGCTCTTCAACTCAATCCCTCAGCTAATGAACACATCAAACACCTCCTTAACAACCTTATAAACCTGGGTGGCAACTTTGCGGGAGCTATGCCATGGACCATATGATCCCCCTGTTCCTCCACAATGTAAGAATCTTGCCTTTAGCCCTGTATTCTGCATTCAAATCCGACCTTCCAAAATGAATCGTATCCCGCTTTTCCATATTGAACACCATCTGCCACTTAGCAGCTGAGTCCTGCATCCTGTCAATGTCCTGTTGCAACTACAACAGCCCTCGATATTATCCACAATTCCACGAAGCTGTGTTACATCATCAAACTTACGAACCTACCCTTCCAGTTCGTCATCCAAGTCATTTATCAAAATCACAAACAGCAGAGGTCCCAGAATCGATCCTTACGGAACACCACTGCTCACCTAGTTCCACACTGAATCCTTCCCATTTACCACCACCCTCTGTATTCTATGGGCTAGCCAATTCTGTATCCAGACAGATAGGTCTCCCTGTATGTCATGCCTCCTTACTTTCTGAATGAAACTACCACGGGGAAGCTTATCAAACACCTTGTTAAAAGCAATGCACTCCGCATTCACTGCTCTACCTTCTTCAATGTGCTTAATCCCATCCTCAAAGAATCCAATAAGAGTTGTGAGGTATGACCTGCCCCTCACAAAGCCATGCTGACTATTTATAATCAAACTATAATTTTTCAGAATTCTCTCCAACACTCTGCCCATTACTGATGCAAGACTGACTGGACTGTCATTCTCAGGAAAATACCTGTTTCCTTGCCTGAACAAGGAACTAACATTGGCCACCCTCCAATCAACCGACGCTACTCCAATGGAGACTGAAGACGCAACGACCATCGCCAAAGGCACAGAAATCTCTACCCTCTCTTCCTGTAGTAACCTAGTGTGTTTCCCATCTGGCCGAGGGATTTATCTATCTTTATGTTTGTACTTCAATCAATCTGTATTTCAGCGCAACTTGTTTACTCCCTGTCCAACCAACTGATTGACTGCTTTCAATTTCAGAGCTCTGTAGAGTGCTGCCTTCCTGACCAAGTATGGTTACCAATATCCTGTATATTATGGAATGGAATACATGGGAAGATTTGACTCTGCTGCTCCTCAGATGCAGCCTGACTGGCCGTGCTTTTCCAGCGACACAATTTTCGACTCTGATCACCAGGATCTGCAGTCCTCATTTTCTCCATTACTGAGGGCTGTCCCCTCTGCACACTGAGCAGGGAACTAATCAGCAGAAATTCGTTGTATCTGGAGCTGACTGTTCAGTTCTGGAAAGTTGCATTTGATGAACACATTTACTAAAACCGAAATTCAAATTCAACAAATATTCATTCAGTCCTCGAGTAACAGTCTTGTTTCATGAATTGGACAGGTTGATAACGAACAATGAATGACTGAAGAATTCCGAGGTGCAGAGCATTCCAGGTGATATATTCCAGGTTGGATGTGCTTTACCTTAACGCTGCTAATATTATCAGACAGACAGATATGATAAGGAAACGAGGTGGCATGTGGAAGTGTGACATTTTTGCCATTAGAGAGATGTGTTTTTGGGAGGTCGGGGCTGACAACTCAATATTCTGTGGTACCAGAACTATAGTCAGGACAGCAGAGAGGGTAAAAGAGGAACTGATGTTGCCTTTTTAATTATGGAGTCAGTTACTGGCGTAAGAAGGGACGATATCTTGAAAGGATCTTCTAATGAGGCTTGGTGTTTAGAGCTCAGGATCAAAACCATGACAGAAACACTGCTAGGGATATATTATAGACCCCCAGATAAAGGAAAGTACGGGAGCAGGTACATAACCAAGTTATTGAGATGTGTAAACACAATAATAGGATCATTATGTTCAGGCATTTCAATCCCAAACATTCATTAGGTCAATGATAGCTTTTTAAGAGGGGGCAGGTGTTTTGAAATTTATTCCAGAGAGCTTCTTATATCAACGTAGAGCAGGTACAAAAAAGGGCAGTGCAGTGCTTGGCCTCACTGTGGGGAACGAAGCCAGTCAGCTGTTCCAGCTAGAAGTGGGAGAGCATTATAGGAGCAGTGACTGTGATATCACACATTTTGATTTTGCTAAGGAAAAGACCCCAACAATGTTAGAAAAGTAAGAGCTATTTGCATTGGAGAGACAGATTTTATGGAAACAAATGACAGGATCTGGCCAAAGTGCAGTTGCGTCTGGGTGAAAGTGTAGCAGAACAAGATGGGGCGGGGGTTGGGGGATCATTTGATTAAAATTGAATTGATGACAGTGTCGGCCCAGCATGTTACACCGAAGATAAAATTTAAGTAAACAAACCCAGAGAACCTCAGATGTCGACACAAATTCCGAACAGGATGAAAAAGGAATGAAAAGCTTAAATCTGGCACCAAGTGAGCAGATCAATGAAGGACCTAAACGAATATAGAAAGCGTAGTACTAAACTTAAAAAATCAGTGGAAGAGCAGAAGGAAGGTTGATAAAACTTTCGCGGGTAAGATTAGCAAGAATCCAAAGTAATTTTTGTTTGGTTTACTAAGGGGAAGAGGATAACGCGGGAAAGAATGGGAGTATTAGGGACTAAGGAGGCAGCCTGTTTACAGAGCCAGAGAATAGGTTAAAAACATGCTACGAATCTGTCTTCAGTTTGGAGAAGCAGTTCTTGGATTCAGGGAGAGTGACCGTTTGACCCTTGAGCAAATTGATACAGGACCTGAGGAAGAATTGGAATTTTATGTAAGATAGAGTGGACAAATCACCAGATTAAAGACCAAGTCTCACATCAGTGAAAAGTAAACAATTCTAGAAAATTCGGAGGGCTGTTGAGGCTGGATCATTAAACATCAAGGCTGAGACAGACAGGTTTTTATACAAGTGTTACAGGGAAATCACAGGAAAGTGGAATGGGGGATTAACAAAATAAATATCACCTAATCGAAGGAAAAGCAGACTCAGTGAGAGGATAAACATATTGTTGCCCCTATGTCTAACGGTGTTCTTTTCCAATAGCCCTGTATTCACAAGAACACCATTTCTCTCACTATGGAGTGAGACACAGTTTGGAATGCAATCGAGGGATTCAAGGAATTCATAAATGCGATACTAATAGACAGAAAGTATGAGAGGACTGCGATAACACGGATTGCCTGTCGGGGTGAGGATTTGCATCGACACAGTCACCACTACCAGAAGGAAGACCTCAGCAAGACACCATCCAAGGCCAAGCAGCGACCTGCACTGGGGAACAGGTAGTCAGAGGCCAGGTGTCAAAGAGTGCTGAAGGCCTAAACACTACATCACTGTCGTGTCTCCTTCCTTCCCTGACCAAAATTAAATATGGAGAGGTAGAGAGACATGCTGTTGGTAGCAGAGTAAGCGGTAAGTCTTTGGCACGAGAGGCTTCGGACAGCTCCATCTCAGCAAAATGTATAGGTAAACTCAAATATAGTCCTTTTAACTTTATTGTTACAGCAGTCGAGATGGCATTTAGGGCAGTCGCATGCTCCTCTTATGTTATGTGGTTGCTCAGGGGGAGATTTCCACCGTCACTGATGGCTACACGTGTGGGCACTGCACTTAGCTTCACATCCTGGGAGACCGTGTTAGGGAGCGACGTTGGGCGGCACGTTGGCTCTTGGGTTAGCACTGCTGCCTCAGAGAACCAGCGATCAGGGTTCAAATCCTGCCTCGGGCAACTGTCTATGTGGAGTTTGCACATTCTCCCCGTGTCTGCATGGGTTTCCTCTGGGTGCTGCGGTTTCCTTCCACAGTCCAAAGATGTGCAGGTTAGGTGAATTGGTCATGCTAAATGACCAGTAGTGTTGCGCATAGGGGAGTGGGTCTGGGTGGGCTGCTCTTCGGTAGGTTGGTACGGACTTGGTGGACCACTGTAGGTAATCTTATCTAGGATGCACTCAGGGTCATCCGAGATACTGACAAATTCATAGACACGACCCTAGTTATGTTTCTTCAATGACTGTAATATTCCAGTCCAACGTTCATCGTCCTGAGTTCATTAGCTTTACCTGTCAGTCCTGTTGTATTTAAATAAACACAATTTAATCCCAACAGGCGTTCCTTGCTTCCTATCATGTTCCAGGCAGAGAGTAGATGGGCGACCACCAAGAATGGCAAAGGGAGTAGGCAGGGTGTACACGAATCCGATGTGGCCATTCCCCTCGAAAACAAGTAGACCAGTTTGGATTGTTGGGGGCGATGTCCGTTCAGGGGAAAGTAGCAGTAGCCAGGTTGGTGGTACTACCACTGGCTCTGGGGCACCACCGGAAAGGGTTAAAGTAAACAGGATGGTAAAGATAGGAGAGTCGATTGTTAGAGGGACAGATCAGAGATTCTGTGGTCGCAAACGGGAATCCAGGATGGTGGGCTACCTGCCAGGTGCAAGGGACCAGGATGTCTCCAAGTGGCTGCAGAATATTCTCAAGGGGGACGGTGAGCAGCCATAAATCATAATGCACGTTGGCACAAATGATACCCGTAGAAATAGGGACGAGGTCCTGCAGCGTGATTACAGAGAGCTAGGAGAAACATTTTAAAAAAAACCTTGACAGTGATAATCTCCTGAGAGGGAGATTACCGTCCGAGACATGCACTGGAGGGGATACCAATATCTTGGCGGCCAGTTTTGCTAGGGTTACAAGGGAGGGTTTAAACTAGATTGGCTGGTGGTCGTATCCTCAAGAGCAGGGAGGCAAGTGGAAGGAGACAGAGTAAATAGAAATAGTAAGGTTCGGCTGGAAAACGACAGAGAGGAAGTAATGCATTTTGGATTAAATTGCATCTGTTTCAATGCAAGAGTGCTGACAGGTAAGGCCGATGAACTCAGGGCGTGGATACGTAGGTGGGACTGAGAAATTATAGCCATTACAGAAATATGGCTAAGTGATGGATAGAACTGAGAGCTTAATGTGCTAGAGAACAGGTGCTTTAGGTGAAACAGAAATGGTGGAAGGAGGGGAGAGGGAGTTGCATTTCTGATTAAGGGGTGTCCCACAGCAGTAATCAGAGATAGAATAACTGATGGATCACCCAGTGAGGCTTTGTGGTTGGAGTTAAGAAATACGAATGGAATAGTGAGGTGATTGGGATTGTAATATAGACCCCCAAAGAGTCAACAGGAATGAGAGTAACAAATATGCAGGTAGAGGGGGGAGACCTGCAGGAGCAATAGGGTTATCATAATACGGGATTTTCATTTTTCTAATACAGACTGGAACGGCCAGACCATTAAGGGATTTGATGAGATAGAATCTGTTAAATGCGTCAGGAAAGTTTCCTCAAGCAGTATATAGAGTGTCCTACTCGGGAAGGGGAAAACTCGAAATTTTCTTAGGAAACAGGACAGGACAGGTGACTGAGTTAATAGTGGGGGAGCACTTTGGGACCACTAACCACAGTTCTATTCGTTTTCAAATAGTTATGGAGAGGGACAAAACTAGTCCACAGGTTCATGTTCGAATTTGGGACGTGGCTCAGGTACAGGCAGCTGGGATCAAGGGAATCCCTGGAGATATATAAGAGATACAGGAGTTTACTGAGGAAATAAATCAGTAGGGTGCAAAGGGGCAAGAAAGAGCCTTGGCTGAGACGATAAGGATGAATCCAAAAAGGTACTTTAAGTATATTAAAAGAAAAAAGCAATGACTGGAGAGAAAATAGGACCCCTCGAAGATCAAAGTGGACAAGTATGTGTGGAACTATAAGAAATGGGTGAAGTCCTCAACGAATATTTCTACTCTGCGGGGCAGGAGAATGTATGTTTCGGACATAAGCCCTTCATGAGGAACGTCCAAAACATGGATTCTCCTGTTCCTCTGATGCTGCCTGACCTGCCGTGTGTTTCCAGTGCCACACTTTTCGACACTGATCTCCAGCATCTGCAGAACTCACTTTCTCCAAGGGCAGTCGATTTAGTCAATATGGATTTCAGTTACACCAAAACAGAATGAGGCTTTTTAGCCCCTGGAGCCTGATACACAATTACAGGAGGAGTCCAATAAGCCCCTAAGGCCTATAAAAGTGTAACCAGATCATGCAGCACCAGTATCGAGTTACACAGCAACAGGATCAGTCTATTCAGTTACTTGAAGTTAATAACACAGGAAATGGAAGAGGCCACAAAGTGACTGGACTATGGGGTATACTGGAATAAAACCAGGCTACATAGCCCCTCAGACCTCCCCTTCCATTCAGTAAGTCAGGGCTGATCTGCATTCGGCCGCAATTTCTCTTTTGTGCCCAATTCTTTGTAGCCCTCGACTCTCTGACGGGTCAAAGTCCACTGACACCCACTCGCACCCCCCAAACATTTCAGTGATTTGGCCTCCCCAACTGTCTGGTCCCAATCATCACTACCCTCTGAGAGAAGGAAACACTCCCCACACATATACCTTGGGCTGTTGACATGGATAGAAGATATGAAAACAGCGTAAAGTGATTGGCCCTGATATCATGACAGTACTTGATTGAGCGAGATGTCAAGGAGACTGAACAAAGTTTAACTTAATGGGAATCAGTTGTAAACTCCCCAATGGTTGAATCATTCAGAACACAATTGGGCTGGTTGACATCAATCCTCCCAGTCCCTGGATATCCCTGTGAGCAATCCTCAGGATGGCTTCTTTGGCACAAACATCTTCAGCTGCTTCATCAATGTCTTTCCCTCTGTCATACGATCAGGGGTGGGGATGTTCTGTGAAGATTATACAATGTTCAGAATAATGAGTCACCTCCTAAAGTACTAAAGTATCAAATCTGGACAACATTCAAGCTTGTGCTGTTGAAATAAAGGTAACATGAATCAAAAGCACTGCTGGACACTAAACATTTCCACGACTAAAAGAAAGAGGAACTCCTTTAGCAACTTTAGCTGGTTTCACAGTAATATAAGAAAGCCATTCAGCCCATCTGATCTGTTGGATAACAAGAGGCACAATGCGTTCACTCACTCCTACCTATTACACAAGGAGACAATTAAAAAAAAAGGTATTGGAATCCAAAATACACACGCAGGAAGCTGGAAGAAGAAAATAAGCAAGGCAGCATCAAGACTTTGAGAAGTGAACGCCTTGGATATAACCCTTCGTCAGGACTGTGGATGGGAGTAAGGAGGTAGAAAGAAAAAGGGGCGGGTGAGGGAGGAGGAGCCAGAGTGGCAAGGTGGGGGATAAGTGAACACAGATGAAGGGTATCAGCGAGTTGTTGATGGGAGGGCTGAATCCAGTTGGTAGCTGGACAAAAGCTTGCTCAGAGGAATGGAAGGGAGGGGAGAGCCTGGGAAGGGAGTCGGGGCATTTGAAGGGAGGTTATTTGAAATTGGAGAATTCAATGTTGAGTTCCCGGGTGTCGGCTGCACAGGTGACAGATGAGATCTTGTTCCTCCAAATTATGGTTTGGTTCATTGTGGCAATGGCGGAGGCCAAGGATGGCTATGTTTGAAAGGGAGTGGGAAAGAGAATTGAAATAGGAAGTGACTGGGAGGTCTTCCATTCCACCTAACCACCCTACCTTTCAGCTGCCAACGGGATTCATCCCTCCAATCGCCCAATCAGGTTGCACACACCACTTGTATCCACATATCCATAACTCACCATCCCCCGATCTCCCCGCCCCAACCACCCCCTTCAGTCTTTATCTGCAGCTCCCCCTATCCACCAATCCAGTTCTGAAGGACATTTATACCTGAAATGTTGACTTTCCCAGCTCATGATGCTGCCTGTCTTGCAGTGTTTTTTCAGCCTTCCGTTTGTCTCCTATGACTCAGGAAGATCGAGTCTTGTCAGCACAACGTGTTAGTAGGCAGGAACCACGGGCTTCCCACTGAAGTCCTTGAATGCCTTCCCTCTGGCCAGGAGGAAGACATTCAGTCCCTCGAGACACTGACACATGAACTGAAGAGGCCATACAGCCCCTCCAAACTGTTACACTGAAATAGTTGCTGCAACACGACAAATCAATAAGGCATAGACTGCACAGACATACTGCTCCATGTTGTTCCTCCTGGCCCCATTGCTAATGGTACACACGTGCTATGCTGACCATGAGGAGGGAAAGTGATTGGTTTGTACCAAGTCCCAAGGAGGCACCTTCCATCTCCGAGATATTATGGACTAGGCGAGACCACTCAAAACACTTTTAAGCAGCAGCCCAGAGCATACCTTTTCAATTTGTTTCGGTAAGTGTACAATGAAAATTACCCAGAGTAATTTAGCTAGATTGACTGGTAGATTTTAAAACAGACAAAAACTTTATTCATAAAATTAAACAATAATACTCAAAGAACAGAATAAAGAATCACAACAGAATTCAACCGATTCAGCTAGACTTAATTATGCTATTCTGAATATATACAATAGTCCCAATGCGCAAACTCCCAATAAAAACCAGTATAAATGGAACACATACTTCCAGGTTGAAGTTGAATATCAGAAAAGAGAGAGAGTTTCCACACAGCTCCCAGTCGAACTTCCCAGGTCAAAACTAAACTGAAAACTGCTCAGCTCAGCTAGTTCAGCAAAAATAGCTCACCACTCTCCGTTCATTATACTGGTCACTTATAAAGCATGACCACTTTGGCCTGAAGTCTCATTTATTTCCATAAAAACAAAAGGCCTCTGAAAATACTTTTCATTTCTGTACCAAACTAGACTGATCTGAGCTTTGCCCCATTTTATTGTACCTCTGAAAAAAATCAAGGACAGAGTCTCCTTGAGCCAATGAACAGCTTTTAGACAAAAAAGGAACTTGCTTTGTGATATGTCTCCTCCCCCTAAAAAAAAGAACCATCGATGCTAAAAGCTGGCTGCATTTTAACCCTTCGAACCCAGTTAGTAGTCTCAACACAAACAGATACACTATACTAACTGTAAACATTCAAACACAAACCTATGCAAATTCAGGCCGCGGTTCACCCACCATCGAACACCTCCGTATCTCATTTGAGTCTCAATAACTCATGAGCTTTCACGTTTTCGCGACCTGCCATATGCATAGTTGTCAGATTGAATGGCTGCAGCAACAAGTTCCATCTAAGCAATCTGATATTTTTGTCCTTAATTATGACATCTTGGAGTGTGCGCTCTATCTACTTCTGAACATGTGCCTATAAGGATGTTGCTTAATCAGAACAGAATCCCCTGTGTCTACATCATGTACAATTATGTTCGTACTTTCCAGTTTATTGCCGCATATCTCTCCACGATATCGTAATAACTCTTTCAGGTCACTTTGCTTTTCTTGTGTAAGGTAACTCAGTAGTTTATCCCAATTTTTGACAACTTTCTCATTGTTCAATTTGATTTGAGGAATGTCCAATTCAGAATCCTGTGAACTTGATTCTTCCTTCTGTGCTGTAATCATTAACACCTTCTCCTCTTGCTTCTCTTCCATTTCAAAATACCTTTTGAGCAAATTCACATGACACACTCTGTGAGATCTCATCCTGTCTGGAGTCCGTACCAAGTAGTTCACCTCATTCAATTTCTTCCCCAATTTGATAAGGTACACTAAAACTTGCTTCTAAAGGCTCAGCTGTTACTGGAAAAAACACCAATACCTTATTCTCAATTGCAAAATTGCGAATTTGTGATTTCTGATCCACTTCCTGTTTCATTGTATGCTGCGATACTTTTAAATGCTGTCTAGCCACCCTCCAGCTCTATTTAAGCGTTCCCTAAAATTTGACACATCGTTCAAATGGCTGGTCTCTGAATTCTGATTTATTAATTTCTCGTTAACCAATGTTAATGGTCCTTTTACTTCATGCCCACAAATTAATTCAAATAATCTGAATTTGGTCAATTCATTCCGTGCGTGTCTGATCACAAAGAGTTCAAAAGGAATTTCCTTATCACATTCATCTGGATAATCCTGACCAAAAGCCCTCAATATGGTCTTCACTGTTTGATACCATCTCGCTCATGCTCACTGTGACTCCGAATACTACGTAGTATATTTGAATTGCTTGATTCTCAAGTTATCAATCACCTACTTGAATAGTTCGGATGTGAGGTTTGATCTGTCTGGATCACTATTAGTAGTCCGTACCTAATTAAAAAAGGAGAATTTTTTTCTACAACTCTTTTAGCTGGAATGCTGCATAATGGGTCTGCCTCGGGAAATCTAATCGACACATCCATTATTGTTAATAAATACTTATTCCCACTCTTGTTTGAGGTAGGGGACCTACACAATCTATCAAGATTCTTGTGAAAGTTTCCTCAAATGCTGGAATCGGTATTAAAGTTGCAGGTTTAATTACTGCCTGTGTGACATGTTTGAGACACTTGGCAATATTCAACTACATCTTTGTGTAGTCCAGGCCAGTGAAAACAGCTTTGCATTTCAGCCTGTAATGTCCTCACCCCGAAATGATATCCAAGTGGTAGCTCTTGTGCCACTCGCAGCACCTCCTTTCTATACCCGAACATGTAAAATAATTTGAAGAATTTCTGTCCACGTCTGATCTGCTTCAATGTACGCTGATCTTCATATCCGCATTACGACATCATTTGTTAAGTAATAACACACAGGAATGCATTCATTTTCTTTCTTGTTAAATATCTTTTGATATAAAATTTTTTAACTCCTCATCTTTCTGCTGTAATTCAATCAGCTTACCAGAGCTACAAAAATGTTCATGTTTTCCTACTTGTTCCTTCTCTGTTCCACCTATCCGATCAAAAAAAAAACTTTCGGATAACTCTACGTCAGCTTCCTTATCTGTGCCTTTATCCTGCTAATACCTGTGCATCTGTGATCTTCTGGTCACGCAATCAGGGGAAATTCATGGTTAAACATTTTCCAGGTTTTCAGTTGCCTGCATCTCCACTGGCTTTTCAACTAGAGTAGGCAGCACGCCTACCAGTGAATCAGCTATATTATTTGCAAGGACAAATTTTATTCGGGAGCTGAGAGTTAGGGGTCCAGTACTCCGACCACACATTCTCCACACTTCTCTGGACTCTCCAGCCACACTTTACATAACTGAGCACTTTTTGCCTCACTATGAATTCCTGTTACCAGCATATTTTCTGGTAATAGTCTCTCAAGAGTGCATAAAGCCTCACCCCTCGGCATTGCAGACTGAAAACATGCTGTGTCAATTAATATTGGAACCTCCTTACCAATTCCTCCTGGCCTATGTGAATAAACTTGACCCTTTCATGTATGTTTTTTATGCAGAATTGGCACATCCACTGATCATCTTGTACACTCTGAGGCAGTTGCCTACCTTCCCTTATGCTTTTTGTTACGAGTCTAACAAAACTTCCAGGCTTGTCTGTTATCCTACATCTGGTTTTCTCCCAGCCCACCAACACTGTGATTTTGTGTGGCCCAGTTTATTACAATTCAAACACCATAGTATTTTAACTTCTTTGTCCCCCTCAAGGTTTTCTTTATTACCGTGGTAAATTATCCTTACGTTCTAAACTGTTATCTACCTTTCCCTTTGCACGCGAGGATATCTCTTTGCTCCAACTTCTGTCCCTCAGAGACCAGAACTGGTTCTGGAAGCCAAACCAAGTTTATAGACCAGTTCATAATCATCAGCCATTTCAGCAACTAACCTTGCTGTTTACACTCTGCTATTCCACCTGAGTTTGCACTACTTCAGGCGGTGAATTTTTGAATTCCTCCAAGTACTAACCTCTCTAAGGGCATTATAGCTTTGCTCGAATTTTAAAGCTCATATCCAACTATCGAAATTAGTCTGTTTGTTCCTTACAAACTCAGTGTAGGTTTGACCAGGATTCCTCATTAGATTCCTGGAAGGTTGCCAATGCAGATAAAATGTTTTTTTAACCTCCTCGTATTCCCCAGATACCTCCTCTGTAGGGATGTGAGTACCTCATCAGTCCTACCTACAAGTTTCATTTGGATCAACAAAACCCGCAATGCCTCTGGCCACTGCATTTGTTTAGACAACGTTTCAAATGAGATGCAAAGGGCATCACATTCTTCTCATCAAATTGAGGCAATGCTTGAACACACACAAACAAATTCTCACTAGGCTTCTGACTACCAGGGGCTTGCTCATCCTCACTCTCGTCCTTACTAAGCGCACCCTCAGACGTTATCTCCAGCCTGTTACACTGACTATCCTTTTTAAGTGTCAGTTTTTGCTATTCAAAAGCTCTCTCTTTCTCTCTCCCCTGTTGCTCTCTCTTTTGCCAATTTTTGTACTCTCTGTTCTCCTGCTCTCTTCCACACACCCCCCCCCCCCCCCCCCCCCGCCCCCGACACTTTCTGCATTTTATCGAAAGTCAAATGTTTCATTTTGGCTGCCCTTTCCTTACCTCTCCATGTTAACTCAAGATGTTTCATTTGCAACTGAATTATTGCCATCTCTATAGGTTCTGATGGTTTTTCCAGCAAGTTTAATTGACGAGCTACTGCTGTAATTATCTCTCCTTTCCTCAGAGATGCAGTCAGTTTCAATTCCAGCTTCTCTGCTAATTCTTGCGACTTGGTCTTATTCACTTTTCGTAAAGTTTCCAAAGTCACTGCATGCACACCCAGGAAACGTTTGGCGACTGAAATAGCCATTACTATTCGAAGCTCTGTCAACCCAATCAAACTAATACCAGAATTAAAGACACGAGCACCTCCCACTCGCTGTTAAAAATCCAGCAATGAGCCCCCAGTCTGTTATGGACGAGGCTAGACTACTCAAAACATTCTTAAGCAAGCAGACCAGTGCATAACTTTGCAGTTTGTTTTAGTCATTATCCAATGAAAGTTACCCGGAGTAATTTTTATTAGATTAGATTAGATTACTTACAGTGTGGAAACAGGCCCTTCGGCCCAACAAGTCCACACCGACCCGCCGAAGCGCAACCCACCCATACCCCTACATCTACCCCTTTTTAACCTAACACTACGGGCAATTTAGCATGGCCAATTCACATAACCTGCACATCTTTGGACTGTGGGAGGAAACCGGAGCACCCGGAGGAAACCCACGCAGACACGGGGAGAATGTGCAAACTCCACACAGTCAGTCGCCTGAGTCGGGAATTGAACCCGGGTCTACGGGCGCTGTGAGGCAGCAGTGCTAACCACTGGGCCACCGTGCCGCCCAATTTAGCCCGGGTGACTACCAGATTTTAACTCAGAGAAAAAACGTTATTCACAAAGTTACACAATGAAACACAAAGAACAGAATAAAGAACCCGAACAGAATTCAACCTAGCCAGCTAGATTTAATTATGCTATTCCAAATACACACAATAGTCCCAATAATCAAACTTCCTTGGAAAACCTTTATAATGGAATGCATGCTTCCAGGTTGAAGCTGAAGGGCAGAAAAGAGAGAGAGTTTCCACACAGCTCCCAGTTGAACTTCCCAGTTCAAAACTCAACTGAAAACTGCTCAACTCAGCTCAACTCAGCTAGCTCAGCTAAAAGAGCTGACCACTCCCCGTTCATTATACAGGTCACTTCTGAAGCATGACGATTTTGGTCTGTAGTTTCATCTGTTTACATTTAAATAAAAGGTCTCTTAAAATCTCTTTCGTGTCTGTACCAAACCAGACTGATCGTTGCCTGGTCCCGTTTTATTGACCCTCTGAAAAACATCAAGGACAGCGTCTACTTCAGCCAATGAACAGCTTTTAGCAAAAAATAAGTCAGAGAAGACAGGCTAGTGTTCTGTATGGAGGTCAGAAGCTGGTGGGAATGGCTAATACTATCAGAGTGTGGCTGATGACAGATTTGTGAACAAAATGACGTTCAATACAGGGTCACATACCAACTGTACATCCAGACGGTGAGACTTCTTTCAGAACCTGGAGCTCTCTCTCAACCAACATGGGGGCTACATAGAGCTCTGTAAACGATCATCGAGTCATAGAATCCCACAACACAGAGACAGGCCCATTATCACAAACTGGTTCATGCTGATCAAAATATCCATCCATGCAAACCCCATTTCCCTGCGCTTGGTCCATATCCTTCTAAACCTTTCCTATCTATACATTTGTCCAAATGTGAAGACACGTATCATGGAAAACATGTTATATCTAATGCTATCCGTATTTTGTTTTGGAAATAATGAGTGTTGATTCATAACACTCCAATGTTAATGCAATCACGTTTCATTCTTTTTGTAGCGTTACAGATTAAACACTCATTTCTTTCACACTCTCCTCATGGTATCATAACCGCAGGGATTAGTCTGGTGAAACTCCATCACACCGTCTCTATGTAGCTAGGAGATCATTGATTATAAATGAATACTGTCTCAAGTACACTCCACAACTGCAGGACGATGTCTTCACACTTATACTTTAATCATTTTGTAATGAACGATGCTACTCATTTATTGTTCTGATTATTTGCTGAGTCATAGAGTCATAGAGATGCACAGCATGGAAACAGATCCTTCGGTCCGACCCATCCATGCCGACCAGATATCCCAACTCAATCTAGTCCCACCTGCCAGTACCCGACTGCTCTGTATGGATTCTGTTAGTGCCCCATGATCAAGGACATCCAGCTCCTTTTCACCAAGAGCACTTCCCATCATCTCACCTTCTCATAAATACAAAATGCGAAGGATGGCATTTTTTGCCAATCATTTATTTGCCTTATGAAGCAAAGTCACACCAACCACAACATCACTGTTGCCATTGGAGTTGATGGGAGATACTGAGGAGGCGATGATCCAGCTGTATTATCTCCGAATATTAATCCAGGGAATCAGGTAATGACCCAGACATTGGATCCGAATCCCACAATGGCAAATGTTGGAAATTGAATTCAATAAAATATTAGTAATTAAGAATCAAATGAAACAATGAAACCATTGTTGATTGTCCTACCTGGCACCCTCATGCCCTTTCGGACAGGAAATCTACAATCTTCAGCTGGGCGGGCTTACATGTAACTGCAGACCAACAGCAATGTGGTTAACTCTCAGTTGCAATTTAAAATAGCCAAGCCAGCTACTCATTTACATCAGTCACTTCAAAGCCAAAAGAAATGAAACCGCATGGACCCCAGCACTGACTACTTACAGCCCACGGACTGCAGTGGATCAGGAAGGCAGCTCACCAAAAGCTTTTCAAGGACAATGAGGAAAGGGAATTAAATGTTGGCCCAGCATCCCATTAATGAATCAAGGAAGATGATCCCACTCAGGGAAGAGAGAAAAACAGACATAAATAACTTTAAACAGGAACTTTGCCATATACCTTACATGGTCATAATTATCAATAATATGGGAAGAGGAGAAACATAAGTAAGGTTTAATTTCATTTTTTATTTCCATCCCAGCTGATCATCAACAATCCCTTTGTTTGCTTCTTTCTCTCTATCTCTCTCTTTCTCCATCTATTCAACTCAGTCCTTCTCCCCTTCATAACAGTTTTCGGTGTCACCAACATCAATCACACTATTTCCCAACTGTGTTCAGTTCTGATGTATGGTCATTAGAATCGAATTGCCAATTCTATTTTTCTCTCGACCGAATGTGGCAGATAGGCTGCCACATCTGCTCAGTTTGTCTGGTACTTTCTCGTTCGTTATTGTTTCAGATTTGTTGCATCATTCTTTGATTTATTTAACCTTTAATTTTGTTATTATTTGGAATGTCTGCATCGCTGACAGGGGCAGCAATCGCTGCTTTCCAGTCTGGAGGATCCTTTCCAGAATCTAACCAGCTTTGAAGAATAATCAGCAATTTTTTCACTCGCTCTACTGCCACCTCCACAATAATCTGGGATGTAGCTCATCAGATGCAGCAATATAGCAACCTTAAATTCAATGAGGTTTTGAAAGACGTACTTTTAGTAATTCTAATTTCCTGCTGTTCCTCATTTTCACCAGTCACTCTGTTCCCCTGTATTTCTCGAAGTTTCTTTCTGTATCTTCCACAGGGAGATGGACACAATATATTGCTCTCAGTGGACAGAGGGGTTCTGTCAGCCAGTGAATATATCGGAGGACTGCACTCCGGTGACGATGGATATGTTAATCACGCCTGCCTGGAAAGTTCCAGAATTAATGCAGTTTAATTAATGGTGAGCATCAGCACAGTCCTGTCACAGTATACTAAAGGAGGGGACACAGCTCAGTGACCACCTCAATTTTGAAACAAACTGGTTTCATACCTGACACCTGGTCCAGCTTAGACAAATGTCCCGGGAAATCCCAGGAGAGATAATGCACTGTCCTGCACCTCCCTATTTATAGAGCTTCCTTTCTGTGGAGCCTCACCTACATTTGTTTATCATGTCCCAGACACTCTGTAAATGCAGGGTATAGAGTGGGGTCACCAGACTCAGCAGCTGACAATACAAACCCGAGATAAGCATCCCCAGAAAATCCACTGATTTTCCAATGACAGGAACAAGTAAATTCCCCACACGGAATGTGCACGCGCTCAGTGTTGAAATTTATTTCTACTCCTGAGTTTCTCTTCCTGGCTGAGAAAGCCGTTGCATCTCTACAGAGTCCCACAGTAACAGTTTCTCTCGCCAAAGAAGCAGTTGACAATGTAACATTACCTTTCTCTATGTATCAGCAACTAGAAGGGCAGCACCAATATTGCTAATGGATTTGATCATCACACTCAGAGAAGAGAGATACAGGGACCCAATTCACTTTAAACAGGAACAAATCTAAATGGACGCTATATTCAGGAATATGGGAAAACGGCGAAATGTGAGAATAACTTGCCATTTTGTTTTCCTTTCAGTTCATCATCAGCAATCCCTTTCCTCACTTTTCATTTATTTTCCTCTCTTTTTCTGGCCATTTCTCCATCCATTCAATTTAAAACTGGCCCCCACCTCTCTCTCCAACCCAACCATCCAGGATACCAGGATAAATAATATTATTTCCCAGCTTGCTTTCAGTTGTGAAACAGGGTCGCTGGACTCAAACCGTTATCTGCATTTCCCCTGACAGAAGCTGCCATACCTGCGAGATTCTCCAACACTTTCAGACGCTGGAGAATTTTATTCTCGAGCTCTAGCACCCACCATTCCTTGGTTTATTTCACCTTTAATGTTGTTGTTTTCCGGGATGTCAGCATCACGGCCAAGGGCAGCATTTGTTGTCCATCACTAATTATACTTGACCACACGGCCATTTGTCAAGACAAAATGGAGCCAACAATTTTGTTGTGGGTCTGGAGTCACACTGAGATCAGACTAGGCAATGATGTTAAGATTCTTTACCAAAGACTATCAGTGAAATAATAAAAATAAATCCTGACGGTTTCTGGTTTCCAAGAGTGAAATTAGGTTTCATTCCAATTTTTGTCATTCGAATTTAAGCTCTGACATCGGCTGTGGTAGGATTTTAAACACTGCTTGGGAAGCACAGCCCTTTCCTCTAAATTCACCGTCTGGGTACATTATCACCCTGATACAGAGTCCTTGTTGCCTATTCCGTAATCCCTAGCCCCTGTCAGAGAGAGATGGCGGGGAAATCAGTTTAGCAACCAACAATCAAAAGGATTTTGGGGGAAAAAAAAGAAAGGGAGTTTGAGAGACAATTTCATGTAAGGTCATAGATTTCAGAATGCTGAAATGAAGACATTTCGACAGCATTCTGCAACACGAGCCAGTATTCCCAGGAATGATAGCTGAAGGGGATATTGGTGTCAGTAAAGATGATGGAGAGTTTTGGATGAGCATTTGTTCTGCAACATTGTAACTGGGTGTGCGGTCAGCAGAGTCTTCGATTCATTGGGCTGCATCTAACAATAATTTGTTTCAGTGACAATTTTATTAATTGTGACTGCGGGATTGTCTGTACGAGGCTGAGCTAGAATCTTGGTGCTATCTTATCGAACTCACCTCATTAACTACCCACTCAATCTCATAATATTCCTCTCATTCAATGCCAGCCCGTTTCTTCAAGTTAAAAAAAATGACTGCAGATGCTGGAAACCAGATTCTGGATCAGTGGTGCTGGAAGAGCACAGCAGTTCAGGCAGCATCCAACGAGCAGCGAAATCGATGTTTCGGGCAAAAGCCCTTCATCAGGAATAAAGGCAGTGAGCCTGAAGCGTGGAGAGATAAGCTAGGGGAGAGTGGGGGTGGGGAGAGAGTAGCACAGAGTACAATGGGCGAGTGGGGGAGGAGATGAAGGTGATAGGTCAGGGAGGAGAGGGTGGAGTGGATAGGTGGAAAAGGAGCTAGGCAGGTCGGACAAGTCCGGACAAGTCATGGGGAGAGTGCTGAGCTGGAAGTTTGAAACTAGGATGAGGTGGGGGAAGGGGAAATGAGGAAGCTGTTGAAGTCCACATTGATGCCCTGGGATTGAAGTGTTCCGAGGCGGAAGATGAGGCGTTCTTCCTCCAGGCGTCTGGTGGGGAGGGATGGGCAGTGAAGGAGGCCCAGGACCTCCATGTCCTCGGCAGAGTTGGAGGGGTAGTTGAAATGTTGGGCCACGGGGCAGTGTGGTTGATTGGTGTGGGTGTCTCGGAGATCTTCCCTAAAGCACTCTGCTAGGAGGCGGCCAGTCTCCCCAATGTAGAGGAGACCGCATCGGGAGCAATGGATACAATAAATGATATTAGTGGATGTGCAGGTAAAAGTTTGATGGATGTGGAAGGCTCCTTTAGGGCCTTGGATAGAGGCGAGGGAGGAGGTGTCAGCGCAGGTTTTACAGTTCCTGCGGTGGCAGGGGAAAGTGCCAGGATGGGAGGGTGGGTTGTAGGGGTGTGTGGACCTGATCAGGTAGTCACGGAGGGAACGGTCTTTGCGGAAGACGGAAACGAGTGGGGAGGGAAATATATCCCTGGTGGTGGGGTCTTTTTGGAGTTGGCGGAAATGTCGGCGGATGATTTGGTTTATGCGATGGTTTGTAGGGTGGAAGGTGAGCACCAGGGGCGTTCTGTCCTTGTTATGGTTGGAGGGGTGGGGTCTGAGGGCGGAGGTGCGGGATGTGGACGAGATGCGATGGAGGACATCTTTAACCGCGTGGGAAGGGAAACTGCCGTCTCTAAATAAGGAGGCCATCTGGTGTGTTCTATGGTGGAACTGGTCCTCCTGGGAGCAGATACGGCGGAGGCGAAGGAATTGGGAATACGGGATGGCATTTTTGCAAGAGATAGGGTGGAAGAGGTGTAATCCAGGTAGCTGTGGGAGTCGGTGGGTTTGTAAAAAATGTCAGTGTCAAGTCGGTCGTCACTAATTGAGATGGAGAGGTTCAGGAAGGGGAGGGAGGTGTCAAAGATGGTCCAGGTAAATTTAAGGTCAGGGTGGAATGTGCTGGTGAATTTGAATTGCTCAATCTCCTCGCTGGAGCACGAGTTGGCTCCAATGCAGTCATCAATGTAGCGGAGGAAGAGGTGGGGAGTGGTGCCGGTGTAATTACAGAAGATCACTGTTCTATGTAGCCAACAAAGAGACAGGCATAGCTGGGGCCCATAGCCCATGGTTACCCCTTTGGTCTGGAGGATGTTGGAGGATTCAAAGTAGAAATTGTTAAGGGTGAGGACCAGTTCGGCCAAACGAATGAGAGTGTCGGTGGAAGGGTACTGTTGGGGACATCTGGAGAGGACAGAACGGACGGCTTGGAGGCCTTGGTCATGGCGGATGGAGGTGTAGAGGGATTGGATATCCATGGTGAAGATGAGGCGTTGGGGTCGGTGAAAAAGAAGCCTTGGAGGAGATGGAGGGCGTGGGTGGTGTCTCGAACGTATGTGGGGAGTTTCTGGACTAGGAGGGATAGGACAGTGTCGAGGTAGATATAGATGAGTTCCTGGTGTGTTGTTATCCTGGTGCCAGGATCAAGGATGTCTCAGAGAGGGTACAGAATGTTCTCACAGGGGAGAGGGGCCCCCAAGAGGTCGTTGTCCACATTAGAACTAACGATATATGAAGGGAAAAGGTTGAGATACTGAAGGGAGATTACAGAGAGTGTGGTATAAATTTAAAAAGGAGGTCCTCAAGGGTAGTAATATCTGGATTACTCCAGGGCTACGAGCTAGTGAGGGCAGGAATAGGAGGATAGAGCAGATGAATGCATGGCTGAGGAGCTCGTGTATGTGAGAAGGATTCATATTTTTGGATCATTGGAATCTCTTTTGGGGTAGAAGTTACCTGTACAAGAAGGACGGATTGCCCCTAAATTGGAAGGGGACTAATAAACGAGCAGGGAAATTTGCGAGAACTGCTTGGGAGGATTTAAAGTAGTAAGCTGGCGGCGTAGGATGGGGAGGGGGGTTTGGGACCCTGCAAGATAGTGAGGAAAGAGAGCAATCAGAGACTGGTACAGTTGAGAACAGAAGCGAGTCAGACTGTCAGGGCAGGCAGGGACAAGGTAGCACTAACAAAGTAAACTGCATTTACTTCAATGCAAGGGGCCGAACAGGAAAGGCAGATGAACTGAGGGCATGGTTAGGAACATGGGACTGGGATCTCATAGCAATTACAAACATATGGCTCAGGGATGGGCAGGACTGGCAGCTTAATGTTCCAGGATACAAATGCTACAGGAAGGATAGAATGGGAGGCAAGAGAGGAGGGAGAGTGGCATTTTAATAAGGGATACCATTACAGCTGTGCTGGGGGAGGATATTCCTGCAAATACATCCAGCGAAGTTATTTGGGTGGAATTGAAAAAAAGGGATGATCACCTTATTGGGATTGTATTATAGATCCCCTAATATTCAGAGGAAAATTGAGAAACAAACTTGTAAGGAGATCTCAGCTATCTGTAAGAATAATAGGGTTGTTATGGTTGGGGATTTTAACTTTCCAAACATCGACTGGGACTGCCATAGTGTTAAAGGTTTAGATGGAGAGGAATTACTTAAGTGTGTACAAGTCAATTTTCTGATTCTGTATGTGGATGCAACTATGAGAGAAGGTGTAAACCATGACCTACTCTTGGGAAATAAGGCAGGGCAGGTGACAGAGGTGTCAGTGGGGGAGCACTTTGGGGCCAGCAACCATAATTCTATTCGTTTTAAAATAGTGATGGAAAAGGATAGACCAGATCAAAGAGTTGAAGTTCTAATTTGAAGAAAGGTCAATTTCGAAAGCTGATTGGAGGCAGATGTTCGCAGGTAAAGGGACGGCTGGAAAATGGGATCCTTTCAGAAATGAGATAACAAGAATCCAGAGAAAGTATATTCCTGTCAGAGTGAAAGGGAAGGCTGGTAGGTATAGAGAATGCTGAATGACTAAAGAAATTGAGGGTTTGGTTAAGAAAAAGAAGAAAGCATATGTCAGGTATAGACAGGATAGATAGAGTGAATCCTCAGAAGAGTATAAAGGAAGTAGGAGTATACTTACTAGGGAAATCAGGAGGGCAAACATGGGACATGAGATAGCTTTGGCAAATAGAGTTAACCAGAATTCAAAGGGTTTTTACAAATATATTAAGGACCAAAGGGTAACTGGGAGAGAATCGGACCCCTCAACGATCAGCAAGACAGCCTTTGTGTGGAGCTACAGAAAATGGGGGAGATACTAAATGAATATTTTCAGCAGCATTTACTGTGGAAAAGGATATGGAAGATATAGAGGGTAGGGAAATAGATGGTTATATCTTGCAAAATGTCCTGATTACCGAGGAGGAAGTGCTGGATATCTTGAAATGGTTATAGGTGGATAAATCCCCAGGGTCTGATCAGATGTACCCGAGAACTCTGTGGGAAGCTAGAGAAGTGATTGCTGGGCCTCTTGCTGAGATATTTGTATTATCGATAGTCACAGGTGAGGTGCCAGAGGACTGGAGGTTGGCAAATGTTGTGCCACTGTTTAAGAAGGGCGGTAAAGACAAACCAGGGAACGACAGACCGGTGAGCTGGACCTCAGTGGTGGGCAAGTTGTTGGAGGGAATCCTGAGGGACAGGATGTATATGTATTTGGAAAGGCAAGGACTGACTGCATCTTGCAAAATGTCTCGATTACAGAGGATGAAGTGCTGGATGTCTTTAAACGGTTAAAGGTGGATAACTCCCCAGGACCTGTTCAGGTGTACACGAGAACTCTATGGGAAGCGAGAGAAATTATTGATGGGCATCTTGCTGAATTATTTATAAAATTGATAGTCACAGGTGAGGTGCCAGAAGACTGGAGTTTGGCAAACGTGGTTCCACTATTTAAGAAGGGCAGTAAAGACAAGCCAGGGAACAACAGACGGGTGAGCCCGACCTCAGTGGTGGGCAATTTGTTCGAGGGAAACCTGAGGGTCAGGATGCACATGTATTTGGAAAGGCAGGACTGATTAAAGATAGTCAACATGGCTTTGTGCGTGGGAAATCATGTCTTACAAACATGATTGAGTTTTTTGAAGAAGTAACAAAGAAGATTGATGAGGGCAGAGCAGTAGATGTGATCTATATGGACATCGGTAAGGTGATTGGCAAGATTCAAACAAGGGCTGCAGATGCTGGAAACCAGATTTTAGATTAGAATGGTATTGGAAAAGCACATCAGTCCAGGCAGCATCTGTCGTGCACGAAAATTGACGTTTCGGGCAAACGCCCTTCACCAAAAGTAGAGAGAGAGTGCCTGTAGGGTGGAGAGATAAATGAGAGGAGGATGGGGGTGGGAAGAAATTTAGCATAGAGTACAATAGGTGAATCGGCGTGGGGATGGAGGTGATCGGTCAGGGAGGAGGGTGGGGGAAGGTAGCAAAGAGTACAATGGGTGAATTGGGGTGGGGATAAAGGTGATAGGTCAGAGACCAGGGTGGAGTGGATAGGTGGAAGGAAAGATAGGCATGTAGGACAGGTCATGGGGACAGTGCTGAGCAGGAAGGCTGGAGGTGGGGTGAGGGGGAAAGGAGAAATGAGGAAACTGATGAAGTCCACATTGATGCCCTGGGATTGAAGTGTTCTGAGGCAGAGGACTAAGCGTTCTTCCTCCAGGCATCGGATGGTGAGACAGTGGCGGTGAAGGAGGCCAGGACCTCTATGTCCTCGGCTGAGTTGGAGGGAGAGTTGAAATGTTGGACCACAGGGTGGTGTGGTTGATTGCTGCGGGTGTCCCGGAGATGATCCCTAAAGCGCTCTGCTAGGAGGCGTCCAGTCTCCCCAGTGTAGAGGAGACCGCATTGGGATCAAGGGATACAATAAATGATATTGGTGGATGTTCAGGTAAAATTTTGATGGACATGGAAGGCTCCTTTGGGACCTTGGCTGGAGATGAGGGAGGAGGTGTTGGCTCAGGTTTTGCAATTCCTGCAGTGGCAGGGGAAGGTGCCAGGATGGCAGGGTGGGTTGTAGAGGGACGTGGACCTCACCAGGTAGTCGTGGAGGTAATGGTGTTTAGGGAAGGCGGAAACGAGTGGGGAGGGAAATATATCCCTGGTGGTGGGGTCCGTTTGGAGGTGGTGGAAATGTCGGCAGATGGTTTGGTTTATGCGAAAGTTGGTAGGCTGGAAGGGGAGCACCGGGGTGGGGGGGTTCTGTTCTTGTTACAGTTGGAGGGTGGGGTTTGAGGGCGGAGGGGCAGGATGACGATGAGATGCGTTCGAAGGCATCTTTAACCATGTTGGAAGGGAAATTGCTGTCTCTGAAGAAGGAGGCCATCTGGTGTGTTCTGTGATGAAACTGGTCCTCATGGAAGCAGATACGGTGGAGGCGGAGGAATTGGGAATATGGGGTTGAAGTTTTGCAGGAGGTAGGGTTGGCAGAGGTGTGATCCAGGAAGCTGTGGGAGTTGGTGGGTTTATAAACAATGTCAGTGTCAAGTCGGTCGTCATTAATGGAGATATCGAGGTCCAGGAAGGGGAGGGAGGTGTCAAACATAAGGGCAGGATGGAATGTGTTGGTGAAGTTGATGAATTGCTCAACCTCCTTGTGGGAGCACGAGGTGGCGCCAATGCATTCATCAATATAGTGGAGGAAGAGATGGGGAGTGATGCCGGTGTAACTACGGAAGATGGACTTTTCTACGTAGCCAACAGAGACAGGCATAGCTGTGGTCCATACGTGTGCCCATGTCTACCCCTTTGGTCTGGAGGAAGAGGGAGGATTCGAAGGAGAAATTGTTGAGGGTGACGACCAGTTCACCCAAACGAATGAGAGTGTCGGTGGAACGGTGTTGTTGGGGACGTCGGGAGACTAAGAAGTGGAGGGCTTGGAGGCCATGTTCATGGTGGATGGAGGTGTAGAGGGATTTGATATCCATGGTGAAGATGAGGCGTTGGGGGCCGGGGAAAGGGAAGTCTTGGAGGAGGTGGAGGGCGTGGGTTGTGTCCCGAACGTATGTGGGGAGTTCCTGGACTGGGGGCTGGGGGTAGGACAGTGTCGATGTAGGTAGAGATGTGTCCAGTGGGGCAGAAGTATGCTGAGACAATGGGTCGGCCAGGGTGGTCAGGCTTGTGGATTTTGGGAAGGAGGTAGAATCGGGCAGAGCGGGGTTCCTGGACTATGACGTTCGAAGCTGTGGGTGAGAGATCTCCTGAGGTGATGACGTTCTGTATGGTCTGGGAGATGACGGTTTGGTGATTGGGTGGGGTCATGGTCAATGGGGTGGTGGGAAGAGGTGACTTCTTTATGGCGTCTGGCTTCAGCAGTGTAGAGGTCAGTGCGCCAGACTACCACTGCACCCCCGTTGAATGCTGTCTTAATAGTGAGGTCGGGATTGGAACAGTGAGAGTGGAGGGCTGCACGTTGTGAGGGTGAGAGGTTGGAATGGGGGAGGGGGGGTAGACAGGTTGAGGCGGTTAACATCCCAGCGGCAAATGGAAATGAAGAGGTCGAGGGCGGGTAATAGGCTGGCACGGGGTGTACAGGTAGATCGAGCGTGTTGGAGGTGGGTGAAGTGGTCCTTGGAAGGTGGGCAGGAGTCCTGATTGTAAATGTGAGCACGGAGGTGGCGGAAGAAGTGTTTGACATCAGGGCGTGTATTAAATTCATTGATGCGTGGGAAGAGGGTGATACAGGTGAATCCTTTGCCGTGGACTGATCTTTCATCCACCGTGAGGGGCAGGTCTGGAGGGGTAGTGAAAACTCAGCAGGGCTGGGAGCTGGGAATCGGTGTCGGGTGTGGAGATGGGAGTGGGGGCGGAGGCTGTAATGGAGTGGGCGTGGTGGTAGGGGGAATGGGGGTGGAGTCATGAGCAGGGGTGGAGTTCGTCTCAGGGTTCTGGGGCGGGGATGGTGACAAGGTTCCCCATGTGAGACTGATTATCAAGGTTAGATCTCACGGAATACAGGGAGAACTCGTCATTTGGATTCAGAACTGGCTCAAAGGTAGAAGACAGAGGGTGGTGGTGGAGGGTTGTTTTTCAGATTTGAGACCTGTGACCAGTGGAGTGCCACAAGGATCGGTGCTGGGTCCTTTACTTTTCGTCATTTACATAAATGATTTGTATGTGAGCACAAGAGTTACAGTTAGTAAGTTTGCAAATGACACCAAAATTGCAGGTGTAGTGGACAGTGAAAAGGGTTTTCTCAGATTATAACAGGATCTCGAATAGATGGGCCAATGGACTGAGAAGTGGCAGATGGAGTTTAATTCAGATAAATGCGAGGTGCTGCATTTTTGGAAAGCAAATCTTAGCAGGACTTATACACTTCATGGTAATATCCTAGGGAGTGTTGCTGAACAAAGTGACCTTGTTCATAGCTCCTTGAAAGTGGAGTCGCAGGTAGATAGGATAGTGAAGGAGGCGTTTGAGATGCTTTCCTTTATTGGTCAGAGTATTGTGTACAGGAGTTGGGCGGTCATGTTGCGGCTGTACAGGACATTCCAATATTGCGTGCAATTCTGGTCTCCTTCCTATCGGAAAGATATTGTGAAACTTGAAAGGGTTCAGAAAAGATCTGCAAGGATTTTGCCAGGGTTGGAGGATTTGAACTATAGGGCGAGGCTGAACAGGCTGGGGCTTTTTTCCCTAGGGCGTCGGATGCTGAGGGGTGACCTTATATGGGTTTACAAAATTATGAGGGGCATGGATAGGAGAAATAGACAAAGTCTTTTCCCTGGGGTCGTGGAGTCCAGAACTAGAGGGTTTAGGGTGAAACTGGAACGATATAAAAGCGACCTAATGGGCAACTTTTTCATGCAGACGTGTATTAAGTGAGTTGCCAGAGGAAGTGGTGGAGGCTGGCACAATTGCATATTTAAGAGGGATTTGGATGGGTGTATGAATAAGAAAAGTTTGGAGGGATATGGGCCGGGTACTGGCAAGTGGAACTAGATTGGATATCTGGTTGGCATGGACAGGGTGGACTGAAAGTTCTGTTTCCATGCTGTACATCTCGATGATTCTATGACTCTATGTGTACCAGTCCCCATTTATCAAGGCCGCTTGTTACATTCTCATGGATCTCCAGAAAACATTTGCATTATTTTACAGACAAAATAGAGTTCGGCTTTAACATGACTATGCTGACTCTCTGTGAAGCTTTTCTATATGGCCTGCAGTCCCTTCCTTAAAAACAGACTCTCACAGATTCCCAGCAATAATGGTTAGGCTAGGTAGTTCCCGCTTTCAGTCTCGCTCGTTTCTTGAAGGCAGGCGCCACATTGGAGGGTCTCCAGTTTCACTGGAACACTCCTTTAATCCAGAGAGTTATGGAATATTTCACACAGTGCCACCAGCCACTCTGTGTCCACTTTTCTTAAAACCAGCTATGAATTGCTGATGACCTGTTACCCTTGGTCTCATCTGTTTGAGAAATGTCTTGTTCCTTTTGTTAGTTCTGGATCTTCCCTCCTATTACCATTTTGTTTTTACCATTGAAATACTTACAGTATCTTCACCTGTGAGGAACGAAGTAAAATATTGGTG
Source organism: Chiloscyllium plagiosum (assembly GCF_037043375.1). Classification (NCBI taxonomy): domain Eukaryota; kingdom Metazoa; phylum Chordata; class Chondrichthyes; order Orectolobiformes; family Hemiscylliidae; genus Chiloscyllium; species Chiloscyllium plagiosum. The sequence goes on from NW_028270189.1 coordinate 19,747,600, forward strand.
TAAATTACCTTTCTGTTCCCTGTATCCAGTGACACATTCCAAATGTCTTGAATATACGTCCTGACTTCCTTTCCACCAAAGATCACACACACCTCTTGAACCCTTCTTACATACATGGAAAAGCTCGTGCTGCTTGTTTTATATTTCTTGCCAATTTGCTTACATCACATCTTTTCTTCCCTTTTCTTTGATTTCAATATTCATACAGTCTTACCACATACAAACAGAATCTTTGGTCCAACTTCTCCATGCCGGCCAGGTTTTCCAAACTAAACTATTCCCATCTTCTTGCATTTGGCACATAGGCCTATAAACGGTTTCCATTCATATGTTTGTCCGAATGTCTTTCAAATGTTGGAGCTGTACTTGCATCTGCCAGTGTTCCTCTGGCAGCACATTCCATAAACACGTCACCCTCTGTGTAAAATCAATTGCCTCTTCCTCCCTTTTAAATCTTCCCTATTCCACCATAAACCTATGGTTCTCTGATTTAATTTTCCTATCCTGTGGAAAAGACCTTGGCTTTTCGCCCTATCCATGCCTCTCCTGATTTTGTAAATTTCTATAATGTCACCCCTCAATCTCCTACACTCCATCTGATACTAACTTCAAGAACAAGCATTTAAAGATCAGCACTGCAAGTTTGAAGCAATGTTAAAAGTGACAGGTAAACAGCACTCAGCCCAAACTGCAGACTGATATTTGTTTTTTTTTTATTATTTATGTTACAATACTGAGGCAGCATGAAAATCTTACTATTGCTAATAGGCCATCAAGCACATGAATTCCTTTGTCTGTCGGCGGTGATGATTTCTTCAGTGAAAATGTATCTCTGGCCAGATCGATATAATACCATATGTTCAACATGTTCCCTCCTGGCCTCCCTATGAACATGTGTGGTTGTGTCTTCTTTATCTTGCACTCAATAGAGAGAACTCCTTTCCCCCATTCACATCTTAATTTAAACTCATTTTATACCATCTTCTCGTTCACCACCGCTAAAAGCCTGTTTATCTGTTGTCGCACCCTCTTTTCCCTGTCATCTATCCCCCACCTCTGGCAAGGGACTAAAATGCCCAGTTTCCAATCATTTTTCTGAGCAAGTGTCAGACTGGACTTGAAACGCTAACTCTGTTTCTCTGTCTCTGTAAATGCTTCCAGACCTGCTGAGTTTCTCCAGAAATGAATAAGCACAGCACAAATGTTCAATTAAACAAATATCTATGAATACTGGAAATTAAAATGCACAAATTGCTGTAGAAAGTGGGAGCTTTGTCGAAGGGTCACTGGATCCGAAAGATGAACTCAGCTTTCACTTCACAAGATGCAGCCAGACTTGCTTAGTTTCTTCAGCAATTTTTGTTTTTGAACATTTTCGAAAGACATGTGTCGAATTTGCTCAAAAGCTCTGTCCAGCACAGAGTGCTGTACATTGGGAAGGGAACAAAAACGCAAAGTGCACAAGTTTATTGGCTCTAAAACGACATAAGGCTGGCATCACTGACATGACAGAGGTCTTAATCATGACCAGGGAGAAAAACAGAGGGAAAAAAAAGCATTCACTTGAAACACAGGAGATGGTATTACGGGAAAGGAAACGTTTCAGATTAATATTTTGAAGTATCTGTGTAATGTAACAAATTGGAGGCATGACGTCAGTGTGAGACCCTCATCAGAATGCGATTATGAAACTGGATGTGTTCGCACATCAGAAACCAGGTTAGGTCACTGAGTACAGGGCTGATAGGTGAACGGGTCTCAGTGTGAACTGGGGGAAAGTCAGAAGAATTGATTTGCAGACATTGCAGCTCACACCGCAGAATTGCGTTCAATCACAATCCATAACTTTTCCTCCAGGATAATCCATGATACTACCATTATCATCAAGCCGAGTAATGGTTCAGTGCCGAGTTTGGGTGAACATGCCAATGTCAGAACCATGTGTATCTAAACCTGATAACAACCGATTAAAGCTACCGCACTTGGCTGGTTACATTATAAACAGCAGACCTACCATCTGGTGGAGAGGGGGAAATGATCCCAAGACAAACAGATAAGATCGAAACTCTGCAGTCAAGCCACATCCTGTCATCAATGTCGATGGATTAATAAACAACTTACAGGAGGAGAGGACTCCACAAATATTCCCAGCCCTGTCCATCAGTGTAAAAGACTAGGATGCAGTATCTGCACCATCCTCAGCCAGAAGTATTGAGTCGATAATCCAACTTACCCACCTCGTGATGCCCACAGAATCCCAGATGCCAGTTTTCAACTAATTCGATTCGCTGCACGTGACATGAAGAAACAGCTGAACACAGTAGATATTACAAAGGCAATGGACCCGGACACCATTCCTGCAATAGGCATCAAGATTGTACTGTACGACAAGCCGTGTCGCTGGGGAATCTGATTCAATCCAGCTCAACTCTGACATCTGCCTGGCCACGTGAAAAGTTCCTCAACTATACCCAGTCCCATAACAAGGGAATGACTACAGTCTGACCACTTACCACGCCCTCGGTCCCGTCGCGATCATCACATTGGTGGGAGTTCTTTTTGACAGAGCTGTCAAGCAACACAGAAATAATGTGCGCAGTGTGGTTTCCGATAGATCCCCATGTGGAGATGGTGCTGTTGTGCAAATGTCACTGGATTACTGATCCATACCAGGATAATGCTCTGGCAGCTGGTGGACGTTGAAAACAATTAATAAAATATCGAGACATAAAACCTGGTGCCAGTAATAGTGACCTTAATCTAATGTCCATTGTAAACATCTGTCCCTTCCCCAATGTACTTTCAGGAAGTGAATCTCCCGTACTTCCTCATCTGGCCTACAAGTGTCTCCAGACACACAGACATGTGATAAACTCTACAATGGTCTCTGAAACAGCCAAGCAAGACACTCAATTGAATCAAATTACTGTGAGTTTTTAAAGGATAAAACCAGACAGAACACCGGCAACGAGTTTTGGAAAAGGGAACGGGAAACACAGTCCTTTCAACCAGACAGATGCTGCCTTCCTAATGTTTAAGAGCTTGTGACAACAATGATAGAGCTTTCGCGCACACTGTACAGGAACATCAGGAAGGGAGCAGGGCATTAGACACTTTTGGCTTTTCCTGTTCTAGCTCATGGAGACATGTTCACTTTTATAATCCTAGTTAATGCATTCTTCAGAAACTCATCAATTCCTGTCTTATACTGCTCAATGATTGACCGTCCAACCCATGCAATCACATAAGCACTGATTCTGCACTGTCATAAATACAGCACGACCTACATTAGTCCCACTTTCCAATACGCGGCACATATCCATGTATGCCATGACACTTCAAGGGCATGACCATGTGTTTATTAACAGTTGTGAGGTTACTTCTGCCAACTGCCCTCTCAGGAAGTGCATTCCGGACCCCAACAGCCTCTGGATGAAAACCAATCCTCAACTCCTCACTAACCATCAAACCCTTCGCTTTAAAATGGCACTCCCTTGTTCTTCGCCCTTTGACTGAAAGGAACAGCTGCTGTCCATCCATCCTGTCCATGCCCCTGGTAATCTTCTCCTTCTGAAGCACGTCCCTCTCAGCCTTCTGAGAGGGCTGAGAGAAAGTAAACAACCCGAACTGATCTACTCCATCCAAGGGAACATCCTGGTGAATCTCCACTGCACCCTCTCCAAAGCAATCACATACTTCTTGTAATGTGGCTCCCAGAACTGTACATAGTATTCCATTTGGCCTAACCAAAGTTCCACATAGCTCTTATAATTTGTGTCTCCATGAATAAAGGCTATGTTTATGGTCGCTATGCTTTGTCAACTTGTGCATTAACCTGTTTAATCACATTCAGGGATATGTGGAGAAGCACCCTCTGAGCTTCCTAGTGTGCTGCTATTCATTGAGTCCTCCCCTGTCTGGTTCCTTCTTCCAAAGTACATCACCTCATATTTATCAGGGTTACATTCCATCGGCCATGATCCACCCATTTGATCATTCCATCTGTATCTTCCTATCATATTAGGCCTTCCTCCTCACTGCCAACCAACCAGCCAAACTTTGTGTCAAACGCAAAATGATTTATCACTCACCCCAACACCTCCATATTCACAGCTGCATCATTTATGAATACTACAAATAATAAGGTTAAAAATAACACAACACCATGTTATAATCCAACAGGTTTTTTTCCGACGCACTAGCTTTCGCAGCGCTGCTTCTTCATCATGTGATTATGACTTTGAAAGTTCGTGCCTCCAAATAAACTGTTGGACTTTCATCTAGTGTTCTGCAATTTGCCAAAGCCAGTCCAACACTGACATCTCCGAATCACAAATAATATGGGACACAGCACTGATCCCTGTGGTACACGATTGGATACCAGTCTCTAGTCAAACAAACAGACTTCTACCAGCAGACCTTCTCTCTCCTACCACTAAGTTGATTTGGATGCAACTTGGCAAGTCACTAATGAGTCCTACCTGTTCCCTGGTTATTCTGTTACATTTGACGTACCTGTAGAATATCTGGGGATTCTCCCTAATCTTGTCCTGCCAGCACGTTTCCATGTTGCTGTGTTCGTCAGTCTCCTTCAAATGAAGAATTGCCTTCTCATTGCAGTCTGAAATGTTCTATCATTTACCTGCCATTATTTGCCGTAAATGTAGAGTAGACAACCAGAGAAAAATCCTGTTTATTTCCACCTTGTCATTTGTTTAGTGACTTTTCTAAATTTCACTATGATCACCTCTCATTTTTCGAAACTCTAAAGAACACAGGCCGAGTTTCCACATCAAGCAATCTCGCCATCTGAGGAATTAATCTGGAAAATGTCCATTGCACATCCTCCGTGGTCAGTATATTCTTTCTCAGATTGGGTCAATACTCTATGTACAGTCTCATTAGCAAGCTGTGAAACTGCTTCAACATGACCTTCCAACTATGTTCTAATTCTCTTAAATGAAGGCGAACCTGACTTTAACTTTCCATTTCTATATATTCCTCCAATTACCATTCAGATTACTTTATTTAGGAATTCACTGCATGAGTTCTTATAAAAAGCCTTCTGAAAATCGAAATATGCCATTTCTATGTTGCAATAAACAAGTTCAAATCATTCTGAAGTTTTTCAAGTATGAAGACTCTGTCAGACTCTATCAGTGTATACTGATTCTCTCCAATGTTGCTGTTAATTTCTAAATATCCAATATCTGATCATATATAATAAATTTCATTAGTTTCCCTACAGATGTCAAGTTAATTGGTCTGCAGTTCTCCACACTATCTTTTCTTCCCTTTGCAGATGCTTGAATCCCTCCCATTCATCTAAAATGCTTGGAACACATTGACTAACTTCCAGCCTCTGCAGAATGTACAGGAAAATAAAAGTCATCGACGCACAATTAATGCGTCTATTGCTGATTTATTTCTAATATTTTGATACGAAGTACAACTGGCTCATCTGACTTAGCAATGCCCAATCCAGCTACAACACTACTATGCCAGCCTTCAACTACTACCTTGTTACTGATATGAATTGACTTTATGTCTTTAGTTCCACAGGTTCCATGTGATCACTTGGTATTTCTCAGCGATTTTCTGGATCTTCCTCCGTGATGACAGATGCAAAGTAACTGGTTACTTTCTTGGCCACTTCCCTGTTCTCCACAATAACCTCTCCTCTCCCGATTATAAAATTCCACATTTGACCTCGCTTTTATTTTGTTTTCTTTGCAATAGAGATTGTAGATTTATGCAGTCTTCGTGTTCTTCTTTCACAGAATCATTAAAAGTCCACAGTGTGGAAAAGGCCCTTGGGCCCAACAGATCCACCCCGCCTCTCCGAAGAGGAACCACTCAGACCCACTCCCCTCTGATTCTACAATTTGCGACGTATGCACCTAATCTACACATCCCTGAACACTTTTGGAAAATAAGCATTTCCAATTCAGCTAACCTGTAAATCTTTGGACAGGGGGAGGAAACCGGAGCACCCGGAGGAAACTCACGCAGACACGGGGAGAATATGGAAACTCCACACAAACAAATTTCTGAGAATTCTCCGGTTTCCACAATGTCTAGAATTCTTCTGAACTCACTTCCTATGATTAATATAATCTTTAATTTATTATGTTAACCTTCATTCAGTCACTTGCCCTTTCTTTGGTGATTCTACCTTAAAGAAACAGACATATTTTTCAGACATTGCAGTATTTCTGTAGATCTCCTGGTCCTGATCAAATGTATCCAAGAACACAGCAAGAGACGAGAGAAGATATTGCGGGGCCCTGGCTGATCTTTTTGCATTATCGCTGTCCACCAGGGAGGTCCCGGAAGACTAGAGGGTAGTGAATATTGTGCCCTTGTTCAAGTTGTGTTTGTGAAGAAGAACCTGTGAACTATAGGCCAGTTAGCTTAACAATTGTGACATGTATGTTCCTTGAGAAGGTTCTGAGAGATAACATATACATGCATTTGAAAAGACACAGTTTCATAAGGAGCAGTCAGCACTGCTTTGTGCATAGGATATCATAGCTCACAATTCTTTAGCGTTCGTTTGAGGAAGTGACCTGGAATGTTGATGAGAGTATGGTGGTAGACGTAGTCTATTTCGGTTTCAGAAAGGCCTTTGATAAGGTTCCACATGATAGGCTGCTCTGAAAGGTTCGATAGCATGGAATCCAGGGGGATCTGGCAAATTGGATACTCAATTTCCTTGATGGTAGAAAGCAGAGTCTAATACTGGAAGGATGCTTGTTGGACTTGAGGCCTGTGACTAGTGGAGTGTCTCAGGGGTCGGTGCTGGGCCTATTACTGTTTGTTATCTATATCAATGATTTGGATGAGAATGTAGAAGGCATGATTGGTAATTAGGCTGATGACAATAAAATAGGCAGTACTGTGAACAGTGAGAAAGGTTATCAGAAATTGCAGCAGGACATTTTTTCAGCTGGGAAGTGGGCCGAGAAATGGCAAATGGAGATTAATATTGTTATGGGTTATTGCATTTTGGAAAGTCAAATCCAGGTCGGAGTTTCGTGGTGAATGTTAGACCCTGAAGGAGTGTAGTGGAACAGTGGGACCTTGGAGTTCAGGTCCGAGGTTCTCTGAAAGTAGTTGCACATAGACAGGGCAGTGAAAAAGGCTTTTGGCACACTGGCCTTCATCAGTCAGGGCACTGAGTATAGAAGTTGGCGAGTTATATTGCAGTTGGACAGGACGCTGTGAGGCATGCACTTGGAGTATTGTGTTCGGTTGTGTTCACTTCGTCATAGGAAGGATGTGATTAAACTGGAAAAAGGACAGAAGAAATGTACACGGATGTTGCCAGTACTCAATGCACGCTGAGCTGTAGGGAGAGTTTGGACCGACCAGAACATTTGCCTTTGACTGTAAGAAACTGATGGGGAAATCGTATAGAATTGCACAAGATCATGAGATAGTGGATAAGGTGAATGCACTCATTCTTTTTCCCAGTTTTGGGAATCAATGACTAGAGGACATCAGGTTAGAGGTGAAAGAATAAAAAGGATCCGAACGGTAACTTTTTAATGCAGATGTTGGTGCACATATGGAATGAGCAGACAGCAGTTTGGTTGAGGCACGTACATTAACAACGCTCAAAAGGCTTTTAGACAAATACGCAGGTAGGGAAGGTTTAGAACAATAAGGGGCAAGGGCAGGGAAATGGAATTAGCAGGATGGACATTTTGGTCGGCACGGACCACTTTGGTCCAAAGGGCCTGTATCCATGCTGCAGGCCTCCATGATTCTATGACTCTAACAGCCATTGCGTGTCTACCACTTCATGCCCAAACATTCTATATTGTATGCTGGTGCCGTGTAAAATATAACATATTAACGCCTCTAGTCCTCAGAGCAAGGTTAATAATGAGTCCTTCTGACCACACAACACCAAATACAAAATAACCTGCTCTCTTGTTTGAGTCACAACATACTCTTCAACCAACCTGTTATACGTTTATGGAATTTATTTTTCACAACATTAGTAGTCACTTAGTTAACACAGTTTAGATGCAATTTGAGATCATGCAGTAATACTGTCGCACCCACAATATTTGCATCTCTAATTTTCAGAGCATATAATGCACAGAATTTGCACGAGGCCATTGGTTTAGATATATAATACACCAATGCTTGCTTCTCCTTCCTATTTTTAAGATCGATCCAAACGGATTCTGTTGAATCTGAGGGACAGACTGTGGCGTTATTAGTGACAGACTTGGAAAAGACATTCGGGAAGGGTCACCTCGATTCTGACATGATCTGAAAAAAAATTACCAGCATCACAGGACAAGCATCGATATCCTCCCCACTCTGTCAGGTTAACTGTCCTCTCTCTGCTCCCTCACACACATTACCTGTTATAGCAACTACCCCCAACAAGGCTCACACTCTATCTCCAAATAAGGCTCACACACTACCACTCTCACTACTGAATTCAGCACCTTCCGCACACCCCTCCCACCCCGCGCACTCTCTCTCCCTTCACTATACTCCCAACACTAATAACACTGCATGGATACAACACTGTGGACTGACTCCCTCCGGGCACCTCACCATTCCCCCTCCCCCTCCTCGTACACCAGCACTAACAGCAGGGCCACTCACTCCCACCATCACTCCCTCCCCCCCCTTTCTCCCATTCCAAGCAAAACGGACTGTAATAGGAGAGAAATGGCCAGGCCAGATGGTGGAGCGCCCGATATCTGATCCCTCGTCCATCACCCCACCCCAAAACAACAATTATCTAATTGCAGAGAGATACAGACACAAAAATATTCCGAGACATATGTAGACACGCTCATATACTGACACTCACAGTGCATACACGGAGATAGAACCGCACACAAGTAGTGGCATACGGAGACATAGACCGTCGCACACAAATAGACACAAGCACAAGTAAAACGCTCAGGCTAATACACAGATGAACCGATGTCAGCACATAAATACACAAACACACAGACACATGAACAAACACACACCAGTGTACACACGGACCCACAGAGACACAGACACTAGTGCTTATAAGACAGAGATAGATAGGTTTTTGATGAATAAGCATGTCAAGAGTAACAGAGAGTAATCAGGAGAATGATGTTGAGAAATCTCTAAGCCACTATTTAATGACATTCAGAGTCGATGAGTCGAATGTCCTAATTCTGCGTTTTTAATGCTCGTGTGGTTTCATGCTATCAGTTATTCTCTTCCTGGGACAGGAGCAGAGAATGAGTTTCATACATATTTGATTGAAAAGAATCAGTGGTACTATTGGACAGGGTTAGAGGACTGAATGGTTTATGTCTATTCCTAATTATTCTGTCCTTGTGTTTCAAAAGAGGTGGCGATTTCATGTTAGGTTAACACAGATTAAAATAACAGGGTCCACGCTGAAATAAGGTCGCCCCTTTCACTTTCGTGTTGTACTATCCCTCATCCTCAGGGAGCAGTGAAGACTCGGGTTTTGAACATATTCAAGGCTGAGCTCGACTGATCTTTGCTGGACGGGAAAGTCAATATTTATTGAGAACAGACAGGAGACGGATGGTCAAACACAATCAGATCAGTCATGATCATTCTGACTAGTGGCGCCGAATGACCAACTGCTGCCCCTACACCATGTGTTGCTCCCTCAATCCACCTTCGAGGCTGTTACAGAGACATGCTGCTGTCCCTACGTCATGTGTTGCTCTCGTAATTCACGGCCAATGCTGTTACAAGGATATACTGCTGTCCCTACCCCATGTGTCGTTCCCTCAAGCCACCCTTCGATGCGGTTACAGAAATATACTGCTGGCCCTACCCGATGTATTGTTCCCTCAATCCACCCTCGATGCTGTTACAGGGATGTACAGCTGCTACTACCCCATATATTGTGCCCTCCATCCACCCCTCGACGCTGTGACAGAGATAGGGGACCTTCTCATTCAGCCAGTCATAATAGTTACCATGAGACTGGAGGAGACCATTCTGCCTATTTAACGAGTTACAGAGGAAAATAGAACTAATCATTTTAGCTCGTTGAGTACATTTTACTGCTCAGGAGCCCATTTAAACTGCGTGAGCTGCTACACAGGAAGCTGTTACTAACAGGAAATAGAGTAGAGATAAATGCTTATTGTCATATTACAAAGCTGTAACTGGTGGAGTGCCTCAGAAATCACTATGGGATCATCAACGATCAATATCTGTGTCAAACATCTGGAGGAAGGGACTGAATATATCAAACAGCATCCATGGAACAGGAGAATCGACGTTTCGGGCATAAGCCCTTCTTCAGGAATGAGGAAAGTTTGTCCAGCAGGCGAAGATAAAAGGTAGGGAGGAGGGACTTGGGGAGAGGCGTCAGAAATGCGATAGGTGGAAAGAGGTCAAGGTGAGGGTGATAGGTCAGACTGGGGTCGGGGCGGAGAGGTCAGGAAGAAGATTGCAGGTTAGTAAGGCGGTGATGAGTTCGATGGATTTGACTGAGACAAGGTCGGGGAGGGGAAAAGAGGAAACTGGTGAAATCCTTTGTGGTTGGAGGGTTCCTAAGCGGAAGATGAGGCGCTCTTCCTCCAACCGTCGTGTTGTTGTGGTCTGGCGATGGAGGAGTCCAAAGACCTGCATATCCTTGGTGGAGTGGGAGGGGGAGTTAAAGTGTTGGGCCACAGGGTGGTTGGATTGATTGGTCCGGGTGTCCCAGAGGTGTTCTCTGAAACGCTCCGAAAGTAGGCGGCCTGTCTCCCCAAAATAGAGGAGGCCACATCGGGTGTAGAGGATGCAATAGATGATGTATTGCATCCTCTGCACCCGATGTGGCCTCCTCTATTTTGGGGAGACAGGCCGCCTACTTGCGGAGCGTTTCAGAGAACACCTCTGGGACACCCGGGCCAATCAATCCAACCACCCTGTGGCCCAACACTTTAACTCCCCCTCCCACTCCACCAAGGATATGCAGGTCTTTGGACTCCTCCATCGCCAGACCACAACAACACGACGGTTGGAGGAAGAGCGCCTCATCTTCCGCCTAGGAACCCTCCAACCACAAGGGATCAACACGGATTTCACCAGTTTCCTCATTTCCCCTCCCCCACCTTGTCTCAGTCAAATCCATCGAACTCAGCACCGCCTTACTAACCTGCAATCTTCTTCCTGACCTCTCCGCCCCGACCCCAGTCTGACCTATCACCCTCACCTTGACCTCTTTCCACCTATCGCATTTCTGACGCTCCTCCCCCAAGTCCCTCCTCCCTACCTTTTATCTTCGCCTGCTGGACAGACTTTCCTCATTCCTGAAGAAGGGCTTATGCCCGAAACGTCGATTCTCCTGTTCCCTGGATGCTGCCTGACCTGCTGCGCTTTTCCAGCAACATATTTTCAGCTCTGATCTCCAGCATCTGCAGACCTCACTTTCTCCTGAATATATCAAAGCCCAATTAGCTTAAACACCAAGCTGGTCATCCAGTATGTCATCAAATGGAGGTCGTGTGTCATCAATGTGATATAGGCAAAGGGAGGTTAGTGAGCATACCTTCTCCAGATATAGCAAAATGTAAGTTGTCTATTTTGGATGGAAGTATAAAACAATGGTAAACAATTTAAGTGGAGAGAGATTGCAGAACTCTGTGATACAGGCGATATTTATGATCCTGGTACACGAATCATATGTAGTTCGTCTGCACTTGCTGTAAGTGATTTGAAAGCTAAGTGGAATGATTGTGTTTCTGGCAAAGGGTACCAGGTTTAATCAGGAATGTTTTACTGCATCTGTACCGGTAAAAGTGAGGAGTGCAGATGCTGGAGATCAGAGTCGAACAGTGTGAGGCTTGAAAAGCACAGACAACCAGGCAGCATCCGAGGAGCAGGAAAATTGACGTCACGGGTATAATCCTTCATCAGGAATATGCCTGAAACATCGAGTCTCCTGTTCGTTGGGTGTGGCTGACATGTTGTGGTTTTCCAGCTTCACATTTTACGAGTCTACATCTGTAGAGGGCATTGCTAAGACCTCATCTGGCACATTATGTGCAGTTTTGATCCCTTAACCTAAAAAAAATGCTATAGAAGCTTATCAACAATGTTTTGTTCACACCTTCCTGGAATGAAGGCCTTTTGTTCTGAAACATTATCAGTTTTGGACTGAGACGAGAAATCCTTTTGAAGCATACACAATTTTGAGAAAAGTCAGCTGGATGCATATTTTCTCTTCTCAGGGAGACAAAAACTATGGAATACATTTTAAGAATAAAGTGTATTATTTTAGCACAGATATTATAAAGATATCAAACGATTTTTCAAAATTAAGCATATGCAAACCAATGATCGCTGGGATCAAGTCCAGCGAGGGAAGGGATCCTGTTGGACCGGTAAAGTGATCAAGTGGATTTAGTGCAGGGATCCAGTACAATGACTGGAGGTATCGAGTTCAATGATCATTGGGATCAAATCCAGCGAGGGAAGGGATCCAGTTGGACCGGTGCAGTGATCAAGTCGATCTAGCACCGGGATCCAGTATGATGACTGGAGGAATCTAGTTCAATGATCGCTGGGATCAAGTCAAGCTTCCTCATTTCCCCTCCCCCCAATTTATCTCACCCCACCCAATCTTTATAATCTGGCATTTCCATGACTGATGCGCCTAGCCTGCACATCCCTGGACATTATGGGTAATTTAGCATGGCGAATCCACCTAACCTGTGCATCTTGGGACTGTGGGAGGAAATTGGAAACTGTAATTGAACACGAATGTCTTGTACCGTGAGGCAGCAGTGCTAACCACTGAGCTACCCAGTGTGGGCAACACAACTTGCCTGCATATTTCAGCGCTTGAAAAGTGACATTTAAGCAGGGAGATTCCATAAGACCCAGACCTGTCATTGAGCGACAAGAGGACGGCATTGAGAACTTGAAGGGCTTGGTCAGGAACAGGATCAGGACATGCATGCCATCGCGACTATAATGTAGGAACACCAAGAGGACATTCAGCCCAGCGAGTGTATAAAGCAGGAACAGAATGTGCCCGATCAGCTACTCATGTCTCTTACACAGCAATTAGCACTGATCTTTTACAGCCTTGTGCCTGTTACACAGGAATTGTGAAAGGAAATGTAGAGGTTATAGAAAGCAAAGAAATTATAATAACCAAATTCATTAGGGAATGAAACGTTGTGAGAAATCCATTGGTATTGAAGACAAATTGTTAGAGTCCATTACGAAAGAATTAATAACAAGAAATTTTCAAAGTCAAGCCAGAATTCAGCACAATCAACATAGTTTTATGAAGAATAAATCATGTTTGAATGATTTGACTCGCTTTCTTAAAAATGTGACGAACAAAGAACAAAGAAAATTTCCAACCCAGGAACAGGCCCTTCGGCCTTCCAAGCATGAGCCGATCCAAACGTACTGTCTAAATCTATCGGTCAATTCCTGAGCTTCTGTATACCTCTGCTCCCCACCTACTCATGAATCTGACCAGACGCATCTTAAATGAATCTACCGTGCCTTCCTCTACCACCTCTGCTGGCAACGCCCACCACCCGCTGTATTAAGTACCTGCTGCATGCATCCCCTTTAAACTTTCCACCTCTCACCATGAAAGCTTGACCTGTCGTTATTGAATCCTTCGCCCTGGGAAAAAGAGCTTGTCTCTATCCACCCAGTCGAGACCCTTCATGATTTTGTAAACCTCAATCAGGTCCCCTCAATCTCCTTTTTTTCTAATGAAAATAAACCTAACCTACTCAACTTTTCTTCATAGCTAGCACCTTCCATACCAGGCATCATCCTCGAAAACCTTCTCTACACCCTCTCCAAAGCGTCCACATCCTTTTGGTAATGTGTCGACCAGAACTGTACACAGTATTCTGAATGTGGCCGAACCAAAGTCTTGTACAATGTTAACATGACTTGTCAGCTCTTATACTCAATACCCCGTCCAATGAAGGCCAGTGTACTATATGCCTTCTTGACCACTCTATCCACCTGTGCAGCAACCTTCAATGTACAATGACCTGCACTCCCATTGTGCAGACCAGATCTCTCTGCCCATCACCTTTTCTCAAGGCTCTTCTGTTCATTGTATAATTCGCTCTCGAATTAGTCTTGCCGACATGCATCACCTCACATTTGTCTGCATTGAACGTCATCTGCCAATTTTCGGCCCAACTCTCCAGTCTATCTATATCCTACGATATTCTCTGACAGTCCCTTATGCTTTCTGCTACTCCACCAATCTTCGTATCATCTGTAAACTTGCTGATCATACCAACAGTGCTCTCTTCCCGATCATTTATATAGATTACAAACAACAGTGTCCCCAATACTGAACCCTGTGGTACACCACTGGTCACCTTTCTCCATTTCGAGAAACTCACTTCAACTACTACTCTGTCTCCTGTTTCTCAACCAGTTCTTTATCCACCTGGCTAGAACACCGTGCACACCATATGACTACAATTTCTCCATTAGTCTCCATTATCAAACGCCTTACTAAAGTCCGTGTGCATGAAATCAACAACCCTTCCTTTCTCTATCAACTTGGTCACTTCCTCGAAGAACTCTATTAAGTTGGTAAGGCACGATCTCTCCTGCTCAAAATCATGTTGCTTATCACTGATAAGCCCATTCTTTTCTTAATATGAATGGATCCTATTCCTCAGTACCTTCTCCAGCAACTTTCCCACCACTGATATCAAGTTCAATTATCTGTAGTTGCTCGGAATATCCCTAGTACCCTCCTTGTACAGGGGGACAAAATGAGCAACCCTCCAGTCCTCCGGCACCTCACATGTATTTAAGGATGCCACAAAGATATCTGTTAGGTCCTCAGCTATTTCATCTCTCACCTCCCTCAGCAACCTGGGATAGATCCCATCCGGTCCTGGGGATTTGTCCACCTTAATAACCTCTAGCGTACCCAACAAATCTTTCTTACTTATGTCAACATGATGCAGACTAATCAAAGTTCTATCTCTAATCTCAACATTCGTCATGTTCCTCTCCTCAGTGAGCACTGATGAAAAGTAATCATTCAGAATCTCACCAATTCTTTCAGGTTCGACACACAGCTTTCCTTCATTATCTTTTAGTGGACCAATCCTTTCTCTAGTTACCCGCTTGCTTCGTATATAAGAATAAGATGCTTTGGGATTCTCCTTAATTCTGCTCGTTAAAGCTATGTCATGACAACTTTTAGCCCGCTTGATTCCTGGTTTAAGAGATGGGCAATGGGGCTCATCAAGATGTATTATATCTCGAATTCCAGACAGCAATGCGTCATGTGCCTCACAATAGATTAATATGCAAGACAAGACCACATGGGGAAAGGAAAGATTTATTTACTAAGAGAGATAATGGGATAAGCAATAAATAAGTACGATATGGAGCCGCTAGTTTTGGACTGCGTCGGACAATGTCAAAATTCACACGACAGTCGCTTAGAGTCCAACGGGTTTATTTGAACACACAAGCTTCCATAGCGCTGCTTCTTTCTTAAGTGTTAGAGAGAGAGAAAGACCTTAGACCCACACGTTATAAGGAAAAGATCAAAGGATTGTGCAACTCATGCACATGAATGGTACACACCTAAGATGGCTCTTAAATCCTTAATCACTTAGAATCGAGGTGTAGGTTTTGATTGATGGATATGCAAATCGCAGACATTATCGATGTAAAGGAGGTGACGCCTCCGATCAGGCAATGTATTTCAGTGGTGAGGTCTTGTTTGGAGTTTGTCTGTGTCTTCATCTGGAGTCAGACTGGGTTTGTTCCGAGTTCAGGAGTTTATAAAATGCCACATTGATTGACTGTCTCCAAATTGTATGTTTTTGGAACAAAATAAAGCGTATCTGCAAATACAAATGCAAATTCACGCCGCGGATTTGTACGTGCATACGTGTGTGCGCGTGTACGTGTGTGTGAGGGGGTGTGCCTGTGTAAGGGGGAGAGAGAGAATGTGTGTAAGTGAGAGAGACTGAGGGGGAGAGTGTGTGTGAGTGTGGGATGAATATATAGTGGGTATGGGTGTGCATGCGTGTGACAGAGCAGAGTGTGCATGTGCGCATGTGAGACGGGGGAGTGTGAGTGTGTGTGTGTGTGTGTGTGTGGAGCGGAGAGCGAGTGTGTGCATGAGTTTATGTAACGGGGAGAGTGAGAGTGTGTGTTTGTCCAGGCGAAAACACAAACAGATACCGCAGATCCCTTTCCCCACAGGCAGTCACTCCATGGTTTCAGAGCTTCCCCTCTCTGCAGCCTCTGCTCCATTTGTTGTTCGTGTTGCAGATCCTGATCCTGTAACTACAGTCCCCGTGCTCCATCCCGAGTGGGGTCACCAAATCCTCAGGTCTCCCAGAATGTCTGAGGCAGCTCACAGCGCAACCTCCAGCAAACCATCCCCAGCACCTCCAATAACTTTTCAATAACAGGAGTCTGTCAGAAGCCCCTCAGCTACAAGCCTAATGGACAGACCAGACCCCTCAAAATATTTTAAAAAGGCAGCCGAGACCCTAACTTTTCCTTATTTTAACTGTCGATGTGAACTGTGCGTTCCACAAATGTTGCAACTGGTCAACCCACTCAACGTTAAGTAATATGTAATCCATTCAAACCCGCCAGTTAAAACACAATCAAACAGATGAACAATTTGAGATAGCTTATCAAGAGGAACACTTACGCAAACAATAGATACAGTGCCTTCTACTAATTAACTGCGCTAATACAGGAACATCCCATAAACATGTTCCTTGACACAAAGGTACATTCAAACCCAGAATATTAGCTGCAGTTCTCCAATCCAGGAAGAAGCATCTTCAAGAGAGGTTTCAGAGAGAGGGGCAGCTCGGGATCATGTATTGAAGCTTCCAACCCGCCTGGGACACCGAGCAGCTTCTGAATGCTGCAGCTGAAATCAAAATGAGAAGATCTGGTCTGGGAGAGCTGGACACTGCCCTACATTTGTTACCACTGTTTTAATAAAACCTAAAGACCTTGTAAGTTAGTTACTTCAGCCGTTTTCAGTCGGCAGTTCGGCATCTCTGCCTTTAAGACTTCTCTTCAAAAAAAATTTTTCAAAATGACAGCATTGTCACATCTCCTCCTTTGACAAAATGAACCATTAATACACAACAGCAGCTTCTTTTTAAACCCATTATTCTTACTCTATTAGTGGACTACAATGCATATGTACGACATTGACAATAAGTATGCAAACATTCACAACTCCATTCTATTTCTGTCTGTATACTCCTGCCACAGAACGCCTCTGTCTTTCTTCATTCAAGTCTCGACAACTTGTCAGCAAGTACAGTTTCTTGTCGTGTCACCTGTATAACTTCCAAATCGAATGGAAGCAATAAAAACCTATATCTGAACAGACCAGATGTTTTCTCCCTAAATTTCTCCAAAGATGTTTAGGCATTATGATCGTACATAGATTTGTCTTGGGCACGTTATTTGCAAGTTAAATGCTGAAATGTTGTGACACAAACACTAAGCTCAAAGTCTCCTTCCCAGATGTGAAATACTTCTGTTGATGGTTTCACCGGACACACCAACCACACGTTACATAATGGAGAAATTTGCATCTCTCCAATAGTTCATCTGAATGGCATGTCTCCTCATTTCTCAGCATCAAGAAATTACATGCCTCTGTACCTCTTAATGTTGTAACGTCTTTTCCTACTAATCCTGGCCTATGCCAGTCAACCTTACTCTCACAGGTGTATATTTTAAGAAGTTCTCATACATTCTTCTCAATCCATCATGGTATCCAAACTTTGATTTATGGACGAACTCATAATCATCAGCCATTTCTGCTTCTAATCTTACCATTGTAACTCTCTGCTCTTCTGCGCGAGTTCTCACTATTGCAGGAAGTGAATTTTTGAACTCCATCGAAAAAAGAACCTTTCTAAGAGTGTCATAGGTTTGCTCAGCTTTTTATACCCTTACCCACCTTTCAAAATTACTTTGATTCTTTCAAACTCAATTTGCGTTTAAATCAGGGACCCTTTTTTAAATTCCTGAAACATTGTCTGTCGGCTTCTGGCACAAGCTAATATGCTTTCTTCACCTTATACTCCCCAGATACCTCCTCCGAAAGGGATACAAACAGCCTGACATACACCCCATTGTCCATGGAGCACCATATGGGACACGCCAGGAAGTGAACAACAGCCTGACACACATCATTTCATTGTCTCTGAGCTTCACCATGCTAGCAGTCGATACACTAGGGAGCCAGAAACCAAGGTCACGGAAAGGTACAGAGGGACAGAGAGATCCACATTAAAGACAGAAACAGATAGTTAATTACCTGAGAACCTGTTGTGGCAATAGGGGGAAAAAGACTGAGCAGTGGAACTAACTGGAGGAGTGAATCCTTCGTGAGCAAAATTATAAGAATGAGAACATTGAATAAAGGTATTTTCAGGTGAATTGAAATGGTTTGTTCAATCAAATTCTGAAACTGCTTCACAGAGCACTTCAAACAATGTACGCTGGTACAAGATGACAGCTCAGCATGGAGAGCTGTGCACGCTATGCTCGTGTTTTGCTCAGTAAACTGCAATATCTGCCCAGCATGGGGAGTATTGAAAAACTTTATTATCATATGGGAATGATGCACACAACAGATTACTGTCTAAAAGGGGAGGATTTCCATCTCCATTGGACCAGCATAAGTGAAGGTGTGTGTTTGCATGTGCATGTGCGCGAGCATGCATGTGTTTGTGTCTGTGTGTGTGTGTGTGATGCACGTGTGTGTGTGTGTGTGTGTGTGTGATGCATTGGGGTGTTGAATGCAAAAATCATTGCATGAGAGAAAATCCACATGAAGTAAAACAGATTAAATATGAACCACTGACAGGGATTTGGATAAATGACACAGAGAGACTGAGGGAAGTTTCATGGACAGATGAGTTAAAGTGCTTCAGAATAGTAAAATAAAGACATTGCCAGTCACAATAGCGATATAGGTCAGCCTGCACAGCAATGTCAGATGGATGGAATTTTGGTGTGAGTTCGAATCGGATTTGTTTCTGCAGGTTTCAACTTGAGAGTGTCAGCAGCAGATTGTGTCATCATTAAGTCTGTATTTCACAGTTCGAGATTCAAACAGCAGATGAGTTAAAACAGTGAAGTACTTTCTGGAGCAGTGTGTAGATAAAGTTAATAATGGTCAGGGCATGGTGTCAGGAATCAGCTCATGACCAAAGGGATCACCAAAGTTCAAACACAACCTGCATGTTTCACCTACACGCACCAACCACCCCCCCCCCCCCCCCCCCCCCCCCCCCCCCCCCCACCACCACCACCACCACCATGATTTGGAAATATACTGCTGTTGCTTCAGAATCGTTGGGTCAAATTTCTGGAATTCCCTCCATATTGGCATTGTGGGTAAACCCACAGCAAGTGGACTGCAACAATTCAAGAGGCAGCTCACCACCTTTTCAAGGGCAAATAGGAATGGGCTATTAATGCTGGACAGCCAGCGATGCCCAAGACCCAGAAATGAATGAAAAAAGATATCGGCCAGGGATGGGATGGAGCCCCAGGAAGAAAATGGAGTTTGTAAACATAATAGACGACAATGACCTCCACACTCCCAATATTTAAATAACAAGCGCAGAGAGACAGTGGTTCATATCTGCAACTGAGTAGGTCAACATGGAGACCCATGAGTAATACTGCCAGATGCAAAGAGGGAGACAAGAATTGTACTGGATTCAAAGTCTCAAAAGGAACACTATTGGGGGCAAGAAGCGTAGACTACACGAAAGAACACAAATGCAGTCGTAACTGGTTTATACAAAAAATATCTGGACAGTGAGACTTACCAGGTATACCAACGATAGACAGGAGAGGATAATAAATATATTGAATAATGCGAAGTGCAACATAAATCCGCCATGATAATGACAACCTACCATAATACATAGAAAGATACCAAATAAAATAGGATAAACTCCTGTCCATTGTTGGAACATTCCAGTCTATTGTTCTCAGATTCTGATCCATTGTTGGAACATTCCAGTCAAATATTCTCCTATTCTGATCCATTGTTGGAACATTCCAATCTAGTATTCTCAGATTCTCATTTCTCCTCGCTTCTGTCTGGAGCTGCTGATCCCTGTTAGTGCTGTTGGTGATTCTCCCGCTCATACTATGGCATAACACATTGAACGGCACCCATTTATGATTAAAAGATGGGAACTCTCCACTGGGGTATTTAGAACCCATGGAGACTGACATTAATTACAATCACTGAACAAACAGGCTCAGTTAACCCCTTCCTTACATCACAGCTCATATCACAATAAAAGGGAATATTTACTCATTCTGGATGGAAAGAATGAGGGTTACTGGATGGACTATGAATTGTACATTTTAAAAATATTTTTCCTTGAATGTACGGGTACTGTAAGAGCACTGCAGGTTTATTCATGTCCCACTCTGTCTATAAAATAAGACAGGGTTTAAATGTCAGACCAGCTGCATAAGATGTCTGATGAGGAAATTTCTGGATACACTAACTCAAGGGAGAAAGTGAGGATTGCAGATGCTGAAGATCAGAGTCGGAATGTGGTGCTAGAAAAGCACAGCCAGTCAGGCAGCATCCGAGGAGCAGGATAATCAACATTTTGTGTGTAAACCTTTCATTGGGAAAGTGGCTTGAGGCCCAAGGTGTAAAGAGATAAATGGGATGGGGTGGGGTTGGTGGGAAGGAAGCTGAGAATGTGAGAGGTAGATGAATGTTCGTCTGTCGGAGAGGAGGGTGGAAGGGATAGTTGGGAAGGGTAATGGGCGGGTAGGACACATCAACAGGGCCGTGCTGAGTTTGAAAGTTAGATTTTGGATAAGGTGGGGGTCGGGAAATGAGAAAACTGGTGAAATCATCATTGATCCCATGTGGTTTCAGGGTCCCAGGGAGGAAGATGAAGCTTTCTTCCTCTAGGCGTCGGGTGGTTAAGGAGTGGAGGTGGAGGAAGCCCAGGACGTGCATGTCAATGGCGGAGTGGGAGGGGGACTTAAATTGTTCAGCTACGGTGCAGTGTGATTGGTTGGTGCGGGTGTCCCACAGATGTTCTCTGGAGTGTTCCGTAAGTTGGTGTCCTGTCTCCACAGTGTAGACGAGTTAACATCGGGAGCAACGGATACAGTGGATGCCACGTGTGGAAGTGCAAAAATCCAATTGACGTGGAAGGTTCCTTTGGGGTATTGGACGGGGGTGAGGGGGCGGTGAAGGTGCAGGTTTTACAACTCCTGCGGTGGCGGTATAAGGTGCCAAAATGGGAGGGTGGGTTGGTGGGTGGCGTGGACCTGACAAGGGAGTCGCGCCGGGAATGTTCTTTATGGAGCACAGGTAGGGTGGGGAGGGAAATATACCCTTGGTGGTGGGGTCTGTTTGTAGGTGGCCCAGATGGGGGACGATGATGCATTGCATCTGGTGGTTTAGTAGGGAGGAAGATGGGACCAGGGTGTTCTTTCCCTGTTGCGTTTGGAAGGGTGGGATTCAAGGGCGGAAGTGCAGGAAGTGGATAAGATGCGCTGGAGGGCATCGTCGACCACGTGGGAGGGAAAATTGCGATCTTTGAAGAAGGAGACCATTTGGGATATACACTGGGTTCAGAGTGTGGTACTGGAAAAGGCCAGCAAGGCTGGCAGCATCCGAGATCGCTTTGCCTGAAACATCGATTTTCCTGCTCCTCGGATACTGCCTGACTTGCTGTGCTTTTCCAGCACCACATTATCGACACTAACCTTCAGTACCTGCAATACTCACTTTCTCCAACACACTAGGTACAGCGACTTCCATAATACTGCCTTGAATTCAGTTCTCCCTGCTTTAGAAAATATGTTGTTAAATTTGAAAGTGTGCAGAAAACTTTTACAAGTATGCTGCTGGTGTTAGGAGTGGGTGATGTTGAGCTACACAGAGAGAACGAATAGGCTGGGGCTATATTCCCTGGAGTGTTGAATCTGAGGAGTGACCTTACTGAGGTTTATCGCAGTGAATCCCAATTCTCCAGGGTGAGCAACGTCAAAGGCCAGGGAAATAGAACAGTTTTACTCACATTTAAGATGGACAATAACACATGGGTCAACACGTTACTGAACGATGGAGATAGATTGAAGAATGGGACTGGCCGGTGGAGTCAGAATTTGGAGGGTCCAACCACAAGAATGAGAACAAAAGTAAAAGCATTGCCATATTAGTTGAAGTCATCAGTTCTATCACATTCTCAATCCACCTCAGAGAACCAGCCCAGACCCCATAAACCCAGAGGAAATATCTGTTCAGAATGGAGCACTGTGCAGACCATGCTCGTGTATTGCTGAACACAACCCGGCAATCGGTCCAGAGTAGAACACTGTGCAGACCTCTGAAGTGATTGATCTATAAACCCAGATGAGACATGCGACCAGGGTGTGGAACTGTGTCCACCACCCCAGTACGTTTCTCAGTAACACTGCATGAGATCACTCACCAGCGTACAGTGTCCTGTAACATTAACCAGCGCTTCCAGGAATGATTGGTGAATGGGATATTGGTGTGAGTTAAGGAGAATTTTGGATTAAAATTTGTTCTGCAGCATTGTAACTGGGAGTAGTGTCAGCACAGACTTCAACCCATTGGGCTGAATCTAACAATAATTTGTCTCAGTGCCATGTTCGTTGAATGTAATAGAGGGATCGTCAACACGAGGCTGAGCTAGTTTTCTGGTGCTATCGTATCAGACTCACCTCATTAACTACCCACCCCTCCCCATGGTGTCCCTCTCATTCAATGCCAGACTGATTCTAACACCCATCATGGCTGGAGGTACTCACCATCGCTCGGATACCCTTTCATATTCCGTGATCCCTGGCTCTGTGGCCAGCTTTAAAAGGCCAACGGGCACTTGTTTGAGCTTTCTCTATTAGGAACTGCCCTGCAAAGTTTACCCCGAGCATGGCAGATAAGGGGCAATTACACCACAGTTTGTCGGCAGAGGCACGGAGGTCCTGGCAGATGGGCTAGTACAGAGGGGGAGCATTCTCTTCCCAGACGGGGGCCACATCACCAGACCCAACGACCATGATCTGAGCTCAGCACCCAGTTGAGTGCAGTATCTGCGGATTGAAGAAATGTCCAGCAATACAGGACAAGCATCAATAACCTTTACCGTTCTGTCAGGATAAGGGTCACCGTATTCTCTCTGCTCCCTCACTCTCACTGTATATCTGTTAGAGCACCTACCCCTGAATAAGGCTCATGCTCCAACATTCTCACTGCTGCATGTAGCATCTTCCCCCTCTCTCTCTGCTTCTCTCACCTCCACTATACCCCCCACACTAACAACACTGCATGGATACAACACTGTGGACAGACGCCCTTCCAAAAACCTCTTCATTCCCCCCTCACACCTACACCAGCACTAACAGCAGGACCTCCCACCCCCAACCTCTTTCCCTCCCTCCCTCCCTCCCACCCATTCCAGGAGAAACAGCCTGGAATAGGACAGAAAGGGCCAAGCCTGGTGGTGGAGTGCCCGATATCCGTTCCCTCACTGGCCATGTGGGGAGGACTCTGGTACGAGCCGGAGAAGACCGGGACGCCTCGTGTGGAGATTCTGAAACATCCACGTCCCACCGACCGAGTAAGGAGCAATGTTCAGTGAAGGGAAATTCTCACGTTAAATCCATTGGCAGTTCCGTTTCCCCGAGCACAACTTAGAAGCCGTGACCCTGATGGCATCTCCCTTTTTTATCGAGCTGCTACAAATGGAATCCAGACGGTGGGCAAGAGGGTGGGCTCACAACACATCGTCACCACCACCTCCCAGGAAGGGAGCACGGAGACTCCGTCCTACACCTCCCCCTTTAAACAGCTCAGATACTGAAACTAATCTGTGATAGTTACTGCTCTCCCCACTTGTCCTGACATCTTCAGTAATCTGTGTTCATACACCCTCTGCTCCTGCACCCACTTTATAACAGCACAGCCTGTTTTCCTTCCAAACTGCATCACCTCACACTGTCTTGCATTGATCGTCGTATGAAATATACCTGAACTCTACACCAAGTTGGCGTTGTCCTGTTGCTGTTGCATTCCATCCTCCACACACTTCACAATTCTTTCATGTTTGCTGACATCCACAAGCATCGAAGTTGTCATAGTGTCACACGCCAGTCAAAATAACTGAAAGAGAATGTGGTGCTGCAAAAGCACATCAAGTCAGAAAGTAAGGACAACAGATGCTGGAGATCAAAGCGGAGAGTTGGTGCTGGAAAAGCACAGTAAGTCAGGCCAGAATCCGGATTTTTGACAGGGCTGATGAAGGGCCTATGCCTACAATGCTAATTCACCTTGTCTTCGGATGCTGCCTGACCTGCTGTGCTTTTCCAGCACCACAATCTCGGTTTTGATCTTCAGCATCTGCAGTCCTTACTTTCCCCTACAGAACAATTCAAATACTGACAGACTCACTGATGTGATCAAGGTGTACACTGATACTAAAGGAGCGTCAGAAATAACAACACACATCCCAAAGAGCCAGAGAAGAAAACTGACATGCTGCAAACAGAGAAATAGAAATAATATTGTACACTATACAGAGTGGGTGAAATAGTGAGAATTTGCCACAGAGAAAGAGAAATACCGATTGACTCCCATGTTTGTCTCATGTCAGTGTTTCTCTGTGTGTGTATTTATTCGTATGTCTACAGCTTCGTTTATGTAATAGTGCATGTAACTGTGTGTATTAGTGTGTGTGCGTGTACCTCTGTGTGGGAATGGTCTGGTGGTCCCTGTGTTGGTTAAAGTGATGGAATTCCACACTCTGCTGGCCTTTCCACTCCATTGCACAGACAGTGGCGGAGGGTGAAAACCATCTGGAAGGAGGGAGGGCAGCAGGTCACAGCATCATACAGACTGACACCAACATCAACAGTACACAGACAGACAGACAGACTCAGTCACACACACACAGACACACAGACTCTCTCTCTCTCTCTCTCTCTCTTTAGACTGGTGTGGAGAGGATTGCATTTGTACTGAGGGTCGTATGGAGAAATGTCGTGCTCCACAGCATTTGTCTTCAGACGTCTATAAATGAACCATTGTGGAAGAAGATGAGATCATTTCATAGCATGCTCTGCACGTTCTGCTACTTGCATTTTATTTGCTCTCCACTCTGACAAATGATAAGTGCGAAAGCATTTTTAATGACCAGCAGGTCAATGTCCACCCCCTGCTCTAATATCTCAGGGACAGCATTGCAAGAGATCAGACAAACTCCTCTCTGTTGCCAAGGCTATTCTTTGAAGCATGAATGTGGGTGGTTCACAGTTATTGATGCATTCTCAGGCAAACGATGAGTTCTCTACTTCCCCGCTGTAGTTCAAAGATGTGCAGATTAGATAGATTGGCCGCGCTAAGTGGTCCATAATGCTTAGGGATGTGCAGCTTAGATGGATTAGCCATGTGAAACGCAGGGTTAAAGGGATGGGAATGATTGTGGGACACTCTATGGCTGTACAGTGTGAACTGGATGGAATGAATTCCAAACTGAATGGATTCTATGAAGCCGACTGCTTGCACAGTGGAGTTGGTGAACCAGCAGAGGATTATATTACATCATTTTAAACATACGAGGAAACAAGATGTTATTCCCCATTTCAATTAATCGCCTGTCCCCAAAACAAGAGAGAACCCATTACACAGCCTTTGAAATAGAGTTTGGTAAACTTTTGATTAATAAGTGAATCAAGGGTAATTGGGAGGAGTGAGGAGTATGTGGTTGAGAAACAAACCATCCATGATCAAGCAGCAGAGCAGATTCGATTAAGCTAATTCTGTTCTTGTTTCTTATGATCCTTTGATATCTGGAAATGGCTTTGTGAGGGTGCTGTGCAGGCTGGCTTTGATCGATATTTAACCAAAATATAGTCAATGGTAATGTGGGGCATGTTTGGCACATTTTGCACATTCTCCCCGTGTCTGTGTGGGTTTTCTCGGGGTGCTCCGGTTTCTCCCACAGTCCAAAGATGTGCAGGTCAGGTGATTTGGCCATGTTAAATTGCCCATAGTTTTAGGTGCATTAGTCAGAGGGAAATGGGTCTGGGTGGGTTACTCTTCAGAAGGTCGGTATGGACTGGTTGGGCCAAAGGGCCTGTTTCCACACTGTAGGGAGTCTAATTTACACTAATTTAATCTAATCGGATCAAATATATTATAAAATAAGCGCCTTCTAATTTAGACTGAGTTAAGGATACTTTTTTCTCCTTGCCGATTTTCACATTCCCAGGGAACAGTGAAGACTGGGTTATTGAAGGTATTCAAAGCTGAGCTGACCTGACCATTGATAGACAACAGAGTCAGTGTTTATTGGGAACAGACAGGAAAAGGATGCTCAGACACAATCATATCAGCCAAGGGCATTCTGCATGTTGCAGTAGGCCTGAGGGGGCGATTGGCCAACTGATTATCCTACCTCCTGTGTTGTTCTCTTGATCTACTCCTCAATGCTGTTACAGAGGGAGAGAAAGACCACATTCAGCCAGTAAGGCAATAAGACAGCGGGGGACCATTCTGACCCTCTAAGGAGTTAGACAGAAACGAGGTGATGGTATTCAGCCCTCCAGTACACACTACACAGCACAGGACGAGGCCATTCAAACTGCCTTCGGTGCTGAGCATTCACAGCAGCCTCCTGAATATAACAGGAAATAGTGCTTCGAGATTAATATTGGTTTGCTGGTTGTAAAACTGATATATATTAATCTCTGAGGTACTCCACTAGTTACAGTTATTTGGATGACCCGATGGATTGAAGCTATATGAGCTAATTTATCAAGATAGTCATTCAATGCTTTGTCAAGTGGACGCAGGGAGTCAGCATTGGGATACAGACAGGGGTGGTTTAGTGCGGAAATCTTCAGCAGTAACTGTTTAATGTGGATTATGAGAGTGAGTGTTTTGGAAGAAGGATATAAAATCAGTAACTGTTTAAATTGTGAGAGATTTCAGAACTCAGTGACACACAAGGATTTGTGAGTACTGTTGTATGACTCATGTAAAGTTAGTCACCATGTGTAGCAAATGATTAGGAAAGTAAATGGAAGGATGCTGCTAAGGGTATCGGGTTTAATCGTAGGAATGTTTTACTGCATTAGTACAGGGCATCGCTGAGATCACGTCTGATGCAATGTAAAATGCTTTGAATCCTAATCTGACAAGAAGAAAGATTCAAACTGAGGAAGGGCACCATTCAGACCCAAAATGTTAACTTTGATTTCTCTTCACAGAAGTTGCCATATCTGCTGAGATTTTCCAGGAAATTCTGTTTTTATTCCTGATTTACAACAGGAAGTTGTGTGCAGAATTTTATATTGATTTTCAGGTTGAAAAACTGAAACCAGTGGAATGCTCCAGGGGTTGGTTTATATCTGTTATCCAACGTGCTTTTGGTTTCTGGAAAAAAAAGATTCATTACATTTAGAAACTTCCAAAGATACTTCACTTTATTGTTTCTGAGTTGAAGGCTTTGTATTGTGAAAGATGTGCATTTTAGGTCTCAGTGTAAGTGTTCTTGCTATTGTACTAAACAAGATCTTGAAAACCGTGCATCAGGTGAATACTTGATGGACTTTTTCTCTTGTTTAGGAGACTAAAACTAGGCAAGTCATTTTAAGAATAAGTATTCACTTTGACTCAGATATTGGAAAGTCATTAACCTTTTTTTATAAAAGGTAAAAGAATCATAGTCACAGAATCGAACATCATGGAACCACACCTTTTATTCAACTAATACTACCAGTCTGAGTTTGGCCCATATCACTCCAAACCTTTCCTATTTTTGTACGTACCCAAACATCTTTTAAATGTTGTAACTGTACCTGCACCCGCCATTTCCTTTGAAAGTGTATTACACACACTAATATCGCTATTTAAGAACAAATTGCCCCGCATGTACTTTTGAAATCTTTCTCTTCTCACTTTAAAATATTCTCGCTGGTTTTGAATTCCTCCGTCTGAAGGAACAGAAACATGTCATTCACCTTATCAATATCCCTCATGATTTTATAATGTAACCCTTGGATTTTCTGCCCTCCAAAGAAATAAGATCCAATCCAATCTCTCCTTATACCCAAATCCCTCCGTTCTTAGTAACATTCCGGTAAATATATTTTAACTCTAACAAGCTTAATAATGCCCTTCCCCTGACTGAGTGATCAGAGCTGGACCCAGTACTCCAAAAGAGGCCTTATCAATGTTTTGTACAACCTCAATATGAAATAACGACACCTATAGCGAAACGTCTGAGTGACGAAGGCAAACGTGCTAAATGCCTTCTAAAATACTTTTTCCACATGTGATACAAAGTTCAAAGAATTATGTACCAAAATCCCTCGATCTCTATGGCCTGAAGTACTACCTTGGACCGTATAATTATTTGTTTTACGTCATGCACTTGTTTATTTTACCAAAATGCATTATCTCACATTTAGTTTATCTAATCTCCATCTGTCACTCCTCAATCCATTGACCTAATTGCACATTATATTTTAGCAATCGCAGACAACTGTCTCACTGCCCAATATAACAGCAATTTTAGTGTCATCTGTAAATGTACCAACCATGCTTTCGATCTTATCATCCTAACGTTTTACATCAATGACAAACAAAAGTCCATCCAGTACTGATCCCGGTGGAACACTGCTTGTTATAAGCTTCCAGAAGAAAGTAAAATCCTCTATTCTGTCTCCTTCTGTAAAACCGAATTTACATCCAGTTGTCAAGCTTACCCGCAATCCCATGTGCTCTAACTTTATTAATTGGTCTACCATGCAATACCTTATCAAAGGCTTTGCTAATGTTCATTTAAACAACATCTACCATTCTGCTACAATCAATCTTTCTGTTTACTTCATTTAAAACAAATTAAAATCATGTTTATAAGACATGATTGGTCTCATGCAAAATCTTTCTGACCAACACAAATCAGCCATTCTCTCTCCATGCATGTAAATCTTATCTTTCAGAATCTCTTCCAACAACTTACTCATCACCAATGTCAGGCACACAGTCTATCGTTTCCATTGTTTTCCTCTGGCCTTTCTAAAGGCGCAGCATTAGCCACCCTCCAGTCCTCCAGTACTTCACATGTGTATAAATGATTCAACTATATCTGCTGGGTTCCCATAGTTTGAAAGAAAAAAGAGCAAAGAAAAATAACGAAGAATATTTCAGCACAGGAACAGGCCCTTCATCCCTCCAAGTCTGTGCTGATCCAGTTCTTCTATCAAAGCATATTTTCTAAGGATCTGTATTCCTTTGCTCCCTGCCCGTTCATATATTTGTCTAGATAGATCTTAAATGATGTTAGTGTGTCCACCACTAACAACACTACTGGCAACGCGTTCCAGGCACCCCTACCCTCTGCATAATGAATTTACCACATATACCTCCCATCAACATATCCAATCTCACTTTGAATTCGTGGCCCCTAGAAATTCAGTACGCCACTCTGGGGAAAAAAAAAACTTCTTGCTATCCACCCTATCTATACTTCTCATGATTTTGTAGACCTCATTCAGATTAACCCTCCCCGGCCTCTGTCTTTCTAATGAAAATAATCCTAATCTACTCAACTTCTCTTCATAGCTTGCACCCTCCATATCAGGTAATATCCTAGTGAACCTCTTCTGTACTCTCTCCAACTCAACCACATCGTTTTGGTAATGTGGGCGATCAGAAATGTACCAGATATAATACTGAACCATAGTCTTATTGAACTGTAACATGACCTGCCAAATCCTGTACTCAATACCTAGTTCGATGAAGGAAATCATTTCATATGTTTTCTTGACAAATCTATTAACCTGCATTGCCACTTTCAGGAATCAAAGGACCTGCACACCCAGAGATCTCTCTGTACATTAATTTTCCTCCGGACATTTCATCTTACTGTATAATTCACTCTTGAATTGGATCTTCCAAAAAGCATGACCTCGCATTTGACAGGATTGAACTCCATTTGCAACTTCTCAGCCCAACTCTCGAACCTACATATCTTTCCTTCCACAACGCCCTGGCACACACATGATCCGGTCCTGGAAATTGATCAATCCTTATGGTTTCTCAGACCTTGCACGCACAACAACACCCAAATCTCTCTGCGCTGGTCTTTTGTTTTCACAATCTTTTTCCATATAAATAATCATTAGCTTTTTTATTGTTCCATCTGAAGTGCTTGACCACACACTTTATTAAAATGAACTCTATCTTCCAATTACACAGTGCAGACTTTTTACATCCTTATCACACCATACACTCCAACCTATCTTTACCATCATCAAAAATGCATTGATTGCATTCTACACGCATCCCCCTCCCCCCCCCCCCCAACAAAAACAACTTTAATACAGAGAGTAAGCAACTGGGAGTCCAAGGGCTGACAGTTGTGGCACTCCACTTATTATGTCTCTCTGAACTCACACAGACATGTTCATCAAGACTCACTCCTTTGTGTCTTCACAAATGTTCAATCTCTGAACAATAACCCACAAGTTCCTACCTTGTGCAATGTACACTTTATATGCGACTTTACAAAATGCTTACCAAATCTAATTACACAACCTAAGGGTTCACTTTTATTATCACTGCTTCTCCTTTTCAGATAACTCTATTGAGTCTCTTTGATTCCATTAAATTATTGTAAATCACACTATAATGGACACGGGCAGTTTCCTAATAGACATAAGGCTACCTGGCCTTTATTTTCCTGCTTTCTGCATTCCTCCCTCCTTGAAGACAGGCATCACAGTAAGACCTTTGAATCCCCTGAAATCCCCTTGGACTGTAGTGATATTTCAACAAATGCCAGGAATAGGTCTAGAGCACATTGCTTCGAAATCCAGGAAACAGACCACTAGGTTTTGGTGGATCGTTTATCCGTAATCATATCCTTTATCAAAGGGGTTGTCCTGAAGTAAGGCCTGCGATCCTTTGGGATATTCTCTGTCGAAACAGTGTTACAACTAATATAAAATAGTTGTTTGAATTATTTGAGAGTTTCCGTTTTTCCTGTGTGGAATTTCCCGATGTCATCTTCCAATTGTTCCAAAACAGGTTTTACCTATTTTATTATTCTTATTTTTATTTCCACATGCAGCCTCGTGCTGTTTTTGTTTATAATTTGCAACAATTGACCTTCCTAAATCAATTGTCCCCAACTTTATTCGATTTACGTCTTTCAGCTTGTGGGCTCTAAAAATATAGTCCCAAACCTCTGGTCTACCAGCAGTTTTCATCATTTGTGCGCTTTTGTTTTCATCGGGTACTCACCCTGACTATATTTGCTAATCATATAAAGTTTACCATCTCATCAATTCCTTTTTGATGTTTTTAAATTTGTTCACGGAATTAGGGAATCATTGGCTAGGTCAGCATTAGTTGCCGATCCCTAATTGCACAGAGGGCAGTTATGAGTCAACCGCATTGCTATGGGACTGGAGTCACATGTAGCCCAGACCAGGTCAGGATGGCAGATTCCTTCCCTAAAGGACTTTCGTGATCCAGAGAGGTTTGTCCAACAATTGACAATGGATTAATGGTCATCATGAGATTCTTAATTCGAGATTGCTTTTATTGAAATAAACTTTCACCATCTGCCTTGGCAGGATTTGAACTCGGGTCCCAGAACGTTATCGGAGTCTATTGATTAACAATCTAGCGATAACACTACAAGGCCATCGTCTCGCCATCATGTTTGATCATTGTGAAATGTTAATTTAAATATCTGCCAACGTTATCAACTGAAATTCCTTTCAGTCTATTTTCCAGCTCATTGTTAGCAACAAGTGCTTAAGCTGTTGATTATAACATAAGAACTAGGAGCAGGAGTAGGCCGTCCAGCCCTTCGACCCTGCTCCATCATTCAATAAGATTATGGCTGACCTTTTTGTGGACTCAGCTCCACTTACTCAACCTCTCACTGTATCCGTTATTTTCTTCCATTTTTAGAAAAAAATATATACCTTACTTTAAAACAGTTTCCTGAATAGCGTCAATTACTTCACTGGGCAAAGAATTCCACAGATTAACAACCCTCTGGATGAAGACATTCTTTCTCAATTTAGGCCTAAATCTGCTTCCTCTAGTCTTGCAGCTGTGCCCTCTTATCCTAGCTTCATACGTCTGTGAAAGCATACAGTCTATTCCTTTCTGATCAATTCCCTTCATTATTTTATATGCTTCTATAAGGTTCCCCCTCATTGTTCTGAATTCCAACTAATATAATCCAAATCTACTCAGTCTCTCTTCATAAATCAACCCTCCTCAACGCCGGACACACCCTCCTCTGCACCTCCTCCAGTGCCTGTACATCCTTTCTCAAGTACGGAGACAAAAGCTGCACACAGTACTGCAGATGTGATCTCAGCAGCACCTTGTACAGCTACAACATTACCTCTCTGCTTTTAAACTGAAGCTCTTTAGCAATGAAGGAGAAAATTACATTTGCCTTCCTAACCACTTCTTGTACCTGCAGACCAAAAGTCTGTAATTCATGCCTGATTCTTCTCAAACCTCCAAGGGGTTTTCCCATTTGGTTCAAGTATGATCAGCTGACGATGACTAACATGGAGTTTCAATGGATTGACAGAGAATAATTGTGAAAGTAATGAGTCAAAGTTGCTGATATCCCTGTCTAACAGGAAGCTTCACGTGTGACGCATTCAGAAGTGAATGAAAATACAAGCAATGACACAGTACCATCAACTGTACAGGGGCTCCAATCATAGTCAAGGAGGGAAACAGAGAGAAAAACATTCATTTTAAGCACAATTCTGGAAGGGAAAACAAATTTGAGGGATCTTTGAGAAAGGACTTGAGGAATGGTACTAATTGGAGATGTGATGCCAGAGAGAGACACTGATCAGAAAGAGAACTTTAAAATGAGATATTACCATAACAGAAGCCAATGTCGGTCAACGATTATAGGGGTGATAAGTGAATTAGACTTCGTGTGAGTTGATGGACAAGCAGCAGAGTTGAGGATAAACTGAGGTTCATGGAGAGTATGAAGTGAGACGCCAATGAGACGATTATTAGAATAGTTGAGATTGGAGCAGACAGAGATATGGATGAAGTTTTCAGAAGCCAAGTGTCGAAGGCAGGGATGCATATGAGGCTGCAATAGAGCTGGGAAATGGGGAAAGTTTTGTTGACAGATGGGAAAATTAGGAAAAAACTCAATTCAGTTTAAAATAGAATGCTGAGATTGTACACAAACTTGTTCAGGCTCAGGTAAAATCTGGGAGATGAATAAAGTTAGTACATGTGGGTGATCACAGCAGAGTTTGATGATATGGGCTCCTGTGTTATAACAGAACAGTCAGTATTGATTAATGCAGGAATGATCTATGGAGCAGAAGGCAGATATAGAAATGAATTTATACAAAAAAGAGCATGTCACTAATTTTATCATTGATATGATACTTAGAATGAGTACTTGACAAATTAAACAATGTTACAGCCTCCAAAAGATTGATCACCAAAACAAAAGCATGGCCTGTGTAAGATACAGAGCACAGCTCCCTCATTTTCTGTGTGCAGAGATGGGGGTGGGGGTGAGTGGTATTGAACATTTCAGTAAGGATGCTGGATTACAGTTAGGCAGGAATTCGTGAGTTTACCTCTTGAATCCTATCTGCAGATTTGGTCAGTCGTTTTTGAAAGTATGCAAATACCTTGTATGCTGCCACAGGAAGTTTACTCAATTGAAACTTCAGATATTCAGGCTATCTTTTGTGAAAAGGTGATAAGCTGGCCTTGTTGACATGAGTGTGCTCAGGAGAGAGGAATGAATTTATAAAGTACTGTATAATATTCACAATGTGCATATGAAAATGAGGATGTAAATTCAAAGTTTGTGAGAAGATTTGTAGCTCGGGTGCTCGTTGCTGTGGTTCTGTTCCCCGAGCTGGAAGTTTTTGTTGCAAACGTTTCGTCCCCTGTCTAGGTGACATCCTCAGTGCTTGGGAGCCTCCTGTGAAGCGCTTCTGTGGTGTTTCCTCCGGCATTTATTGTGGCCTGGCCCTGCCGTTCCGGTTGTCAGTTTCAGCTGTCCGCTGTAGTGGCCTGTATATTGGGTCCAGGTCTATGTGTTGTTGATGGAGTTTGTGGATGTCCACAACTCCGGCAGGGACAAGCCACTATAAATGCCAGAGGAAACACCACAGAAGCGCTTCACAGGAGGCTCCCAAGCACTGAGGATGTCACCTAGACAGGGGACGAAACGTTTGCAACAAAAACTTCCAGCTCGGCGAACAGGACCACACCGAGGATGTAAATTATTGGTGGCTCCACCTACAGTTTTAACATTGCTATTTATCTTTTGATATCATAGATGAGTTGTGTACGATTAAACACTATGCCAAAGAATATACAAACGGAGGCAGCCGAACTGGGAGCATGCCATTCAGCTCCTTGTGCTTACCCTGATTGAATAAGGTCACGCTGAGCTGATTATAGCATTCAACCTGCATTCCCAACTAATCTGCAAATCTGTTCAACCCTTTCCTGACCTAGAACCTATCTACTTCTGCCTTAAAAGGTGTCTAGGGTCTCTGCTTCCACTAAATGTTCAGCTAGAGAAATCGAAAATAAAACCACCTGCAGAAAGGAAAGTTAGTTGCTGTTTGGAATGGGTGATCCCTCATGTTTAACAAATGAACTGTAAGTTTGCATGTTATACGTAAGTTGAAGCATTCTATCCACAGCTAATCTGTCAGGATCCAATAGAATGTTTATCAGACCTTAGGCTAACATAGTCTATTCAACAAATCAAGTCTGCTCCACAATTCATTACCATCATGGCTGATTGATGATACTCAAATCCGCCTTCTTGCCTTATCCCCATAGCTCTTGATTCCCTCACTGCTTAGAAATCTGTCCACCACCTGCTTTGATTAGACTTAGCGACAGGGTTTCAACAGGCCTATCATTCAGTAGCCCTCTGAGAGTGAAGGCACTCCTCATCTCCCTCATTAAGATATGCTCTCTTTGATTGAGGCTATACCCTCTGGTCCTGGACTCTCCCACAAATTGAGACAACCTTGTTAGCAATGAGCCTGTCAAGCCTACTGACAATCTGTTTTTGTTTTCATTGAAATCTCCTCTCATTCTTCCAAACTCCAATGAGTTTTTCACTAAGCTACTCAAGCTCACTCCATAAGAAAATACCTCAATTCTCAGATTAATTCCCTGGAGCTTCTCCCACCTGCTACCAATATGTGTGTTATCTCCTCTACATATTTCTTAGAAAATTAGACCAGAACCGTTCACATTTTTGCACGTTCGTGTAATAGAAACGTGTACATGTTTAGAATGATATTTATTCACCACCACATTTGAAATAATTGCTAATAGTGCATTCGAATTTCCTATAATTGCTGAATTGCATGCCAACTTTCTAACTGTCAAGCCGAGGGCATGAAATTCCTGAGTCTTTTCTCTTGTAAATTAGATTCACTCTTCTATTTTACCTGACAAAGTTAATCAGTACAAGCTTTCCAACGCTATATGTCAGATGCCAACTTTTTGTGCACTCACTTATTTTTTTCTATCTCATGATAAATTCCTTGCATCATCCTCACCATTTGCCTTCCCACTTCTGTTTGTGTTACTCACACATATGGAGGTAGTACTTTCATTTCTATCACCCAACTCATCCTGCGGTTAATAATTCCGGCTCCAGCACTGATCCCTGTGGCACTGCCCTGGTTAAAGCTCATTATCCCAAAAATAGTTCCTAGATGCTTCTCTTTCAGTGGATCCGCTCTGCAGACATGTTATACTCAATTAAACTATCAAGTGAGAGCAAGAATTAAATCCATGCTATTAGTATCGTTCTGTTTGATAGACTAGCTGTCTCAGCAACTGAACTTGCCAACACCCAGTGGCTGATACAACAGAAACATTAACATCGACATTTATATTCAATGTTGTTCACAATAACTGATACAATTCTGTGACGTTGCCTCGTTACTTCTTGTACCTGAATAAAACGTTTTGCAAATAAAGCAGAAGTGCACGCACCAGATTGCATTGCTTTATATAACTCTGTCATCGCTCATCTTATTTTCTTTCTTCTATTGGATGATTTCGCAATTCCTCATCTCAGACATTCGTTTCATCTTGTTCATCTGACCTCCTCATTACGTTTGTCAAACCATAAAAAATGTAATGGAGATGGATTATTTGCATAAATTTATGGGTGGGGGTGCATGTATTCATGTTCCCGTTAAGAAGGGGATTAAGCATTTTTGAGGATAGAGGAGAATGTTGGATACAAATCGGAAAGGAGTCAGTCATGATCTTGTTGAATGTCAGAAAGCGAGGGGGCAAATAGCCCACATCAGCTTCTAGTTTCTATGCATATTCCTGTACAATTACTTTCCAGATGACCTCCTATTCATCAATATTACCTAGAACATGACAGTACAGTATAGGCCCTTCGGCCTTCGATGATGTGCCGACCCACAGAGCCAACTTCAAAAATCCATCTAACCTATACAGATTAGAAATGACAGGTAAACAACACTCAGCCCAAACCTCATACTATGATTTGTTTTTCTCCATGTTACCATACCAAGGCAGCAGGAAACTCTTCCCAGTGCAAAAAAGACATCAAACACCTGAATTCCTTTGTCTGAAGGGGATGATGATCTCTACAGTGAAAACGTATCTCTGGCCAGATCTCTGTAATGAAGGGAATTCTTATACCACACGGTAAGAATGCAGTTACCTTTAGCAGAGTGAAATGTAGACTGAGTATACTTTTTGAAATTTGGATCACTATGTGAATTCAGGGCAAAGGGGGAGAGGTGTTTTCAATAAGGTTTACTCCAAGAAGGAAACTTTCCAGAATGAGATGTGAGTGGAAGTTGTAAAACAGCGTGAATGGAGAGGCCGAGCCACACTGAGACCAGAGGAAAAGTGGCAGCACAAAATGCAGCTTGATGCTAGTGCAGGGAAGGTAGACTGGATCAAAGAGCTTAAGGTGATGTGGGTAGGGACAATATTGTGAGAGAATATGCTTTGTAATTGGAGAGGGAGAACTTGGAATCAGGAAGGGGAGACGAGCAGGGAGGAGGATGGAACAGCAATGGCAGGGGTTTCTGTGATAATTCAGGAATCACAGCTGAAATTCATGCCTAGCATCTGCCAGTAATCCCTGAAATAAACATCCTAAATCTGGCCCGATATCAATGCTCATCAATTTGTGATTGAATAGTATCCTTGAGAGCTTTAGTCAAGCATTGGTGGTTCATCTCCTTATCAAGTCCTTTTTTTTGAGCAGAAACAAATAATTGCTGAGCATTATGGGATATCTACTTGAACGTCTGCCCATGTATACCCAATGACCTTCCTCTGGGTTTCTATCCACATTACGCTTCTGACCAGATGTGAGTCAGAACTCCTCCATTTAATGTCTGGTTCTTTGCAATCATTCAGATGTAACTTCTGCATGTGGCTGAACACATGATCAGCGGAGGGTGACTCCTTTCTCCCACATTGCCGCCCCGACTGCACACTCATTCACTTGTACTGTTTCAAATCAGTCTCCACACAGTTGGAGGCCGGCATGGTGGCTCAGTGGTTCGCACTGCTGCCTCAGAGCACCAGGTACCCGGGTTCATTTAGAGCCTCGGGCGAATGTGTGGAGTTTGCACGTTCTCCCTGTGTCTGCGTGGGTTTCCTCCGGGTGCTCCGTTTTCCTCACACAGTCCAACGATGTGCACGGCAGGTGAATTGGCCACGCTAAATTGCCCATAGTGTTAGATCCATTAGAGCAAAATGGGTCTGCTTGGGTTACTCTTAAGAGGATCGGTATGGACTTGTTGGGCTGAATCTAATCTAATCGGAAAAAATCCTGTCATTGCTGCTCACAATGCAGTATCCTTCACACCAGGGAGACTAAACAGAAACTGCTTTGAGGAACACTCCCACTCTGTTTGTAGGAATAACCCTGACCCTCTCATTGCTTCCCATTTCAATAACCTACCTTGCTCTCATGCTAACATTTCGGTCCTGAGCTGCTTCAATGTTCCAGTGAAGCACAACCCAAGCTCCAATAACACCTCACTTTACACTTTGGTACGTTACAGCCTGGAGGAGTAAATATTCAATTCGATAACTTCACAGCCTGACCCCATTATGACTGTTCTCCATTTTCATACATTCTCTCTCCTAGTCTGGCTATGACGTTATGTGGTTGTATCTTCTTTATCTTGCACTCAATAGAGAGAACCCCTTCCCCTCAATTCGGATCTTTCACATCACCCTCTCGTTCACCACTGTTAAAAGCCTATTTATCTTTTGCCACACTCTCTTTTACGCATCACCCACTCCCTCACCTATGTCAAGGGATTAAAAATCCCATTTTCCAATAAATTTCAGTTCTGAAGAAGTGTCACACTGGACTTGAAATGCTAACTCGGTTTCTCTGTCTCTGCAGATTCTGCCAGACGTGCTGAGTTTCTCCAGGGTTGAATAGGCACAGCACAAATTTTCAAATAAACAAATAATTATGGATACTGGAAATAAAAACACAAATATTTCTGGAGAAACTGGACCTGAAAGATGAACTCTGCTTTCATTCCACAAGATACTGCCAGACCTGCTTAGTTTCTTCAGCTATGTCTGTTTTTGAACTCGGTCCACAGATGTCTGTCAAAGTTGCTCAAAAGCTCTGTCCAATACTGAGCATTGGGTACCAGGGAAGTGAACAGTAACACCAGGTGCACAGATTCCTTGGCTCTGAACGTGCATAAGGCTGCATCACGGGCACTGCAGAGCTCTTAATCATGGTCAGGGAGAGAAACAGAGGGAAACACATTCACTTTAAATATAGAAGATGTCATTACGGGAATGGAAAAGATTCACATGAATATGTTAAAGAATTTAAGTAATGTGACAAATTGGAAGCGTGACACCATGGAGAGATCCTAACAGAATGAGAATACGAAAATGGAAATGCCACCACAACAGAAACCAGGTTAGATCACTGAGTACAGTGCTGATGGGTGAATGGGTCTCGGTGTGAATTGGGGGACAGTCAGTAGAATTGAATGACAGATATTGCAGGTCAAACTGGCAATTCATGTGATGATGTAGATCACAGCAGCAGCAGCAGAATTGTGTTCAATCACAATCTGTAACTTTTTTCCCTGGGATAATCTCTCAATCTACCATTAACATCAAACTGATCCATGGTTCAGTAAGGAGCGTGGGTGAACATACCAGAGTCAGAACCATGTGTACCTAACCCTGATGACAAACCATTAAAGCTATGGTACTTGACCAGTTACATTGCAAATAGCAGGATTAACATCTGATAGAGAGGACAAAATTATCTAAAGATCAACAGATCAGATCTAAGCTTTGCAGTCCTGCCACATCCAATTATAAATGTCAATGGACTACTAAACAACTCACTGGAGGAGAGTACTCCATAAGTATCTCCATCCTAAATAATGGACTGCTCTATACATCAGTGTAAAAGATAAGGATATAGTGTCTGCACCGTCCTCAGCCAGGAGTGTTGAGTGATGATCCAATGGCAATGGGCCCTGACACCATTTCTGCAATAGGACTGAAGACTTGGGCTGCACAACAGTCCGTGTCCCGAGGGAAGCTGTTTCATTCCAGCTCCAACTCTGACATCTCCCAGGCAATGTGAAAAATTACTCAACTATATCCAATCCGCTAAGAGGGAATAACTACAATCTGTCCAATTACCACCCCTTCAGTCCGATCACGATAGTCAAATTAGTGGGAGTACTTTTTGACAGAGCTGTCAAGCAGCACAGGAATAAGCAGCACAGGAACAACCAGCCCAGTGTGGTTTCTGATAGGTCCCCATGTGGCGATTGTGCTGTTGTGGAAATGTCACTGGATTACTAATCCAGAACAGGCTAATGCTCTGGCATCTGATGGAAGTTAAAAACAATTAATAAAATATCGAGATCTATAGTCTGATGTCAGGAATAGTGACTTTGAAGCCAATGTCAATTGTGATTACCATTTTCCTTCCCAAATGTAGTTTCAGGAAGTGAGTCTCCAACGCTTTCCTGGTCTGCCTAAAAGTGACTCCAGATACAAAGACACCATCTATGAAACTTCCAAGCAAGGCACTCAATTGTATCAAACTGCTCATCATTCTTAAAGGATAAACCGGGTCAGAACACCCGGTCTCAGCCTTGTTGTTGGAAATGGGAATGGGAAACACAATCTTGACGTCCCCGCAGAGTCCACCTTTCGAACGTCTGAGAGCTTGTGACACGACTTGCAGAGCTATCCCACAGACTGC
Organism: Chiloscyllium plagiosum; assembly: GCF_037043375.1. Lineage (NCBI taxonomy): Eukaryota > Metazoa > Chordata > Chondrichthyes > Orectolobiformes > Hemiscylliidae > Chiloscyllium > Chiloscyllium plagiosum. Next base: position 19,787,970 of record NW_028270189.1, read on the forward strand.
ACAGAAACATCGGGAAGGGCGGAGGTCATTCAACCCATTCAGCATCCCCCATTCTAGACAGTGGAGAAAATCTCCTCAGTGCGATTTGCCCCATACAGTGTTCATATCATTTAACATGTTTAAACGTCGGGATATATAAAATGTGAACTGCAGTAGTTGCTTTGGTCCATCAATTTTGATCCTCCCTTCAATATACAGGCAGTTCTCCAATAGCGCATGTTTATTAAACACAACTTGTCTGCATCACAATTCGTGAATTGTGCATCCTCTTTATAAAGCGAGCTCCCATTCACTGTAACGCAATTCCATCCCCGGCACCAGCTGATCAGCAAAACCCAGCCTCAGGATCCTCTGTCTGCAAAATGCACCCTCAGTGTGTTCACTAAAGCAGGAATGTAATCTGCTCTGCAAGCCTTGAAACTGAGACTGAAACTAGGAATTGTAAGTTTACATTTAGACGGACCTTTATTTCAAACCGGAATTCCACGTCAGCATCATGTGGTCAGTCGGCTCACGTGCTTTCTGGCGAAGAGCTTGGTGAAAGGTACAGTGCTGTAGTCAGTGACATTAGGGTGAAAGTGCAACATTTACAGCATTGTTTCATTACAATATATGATTTAAAGATTTTCTTAAACTATGCTCGTGTGTGTTAGATTAACTTAAATTTTTGGTTTTTACTGATTTATATTTTGGGGGAGGGGTGGTTTGCCCGTTCCCCACTTTTTCCCATAGACCGCATTATTAATATTGCATGATTTTCTACAACACGGTGTTCCACATGAATACAACTACCGTGTTATTGGAGAAAAACATGGAATGATATCTGATCCTCTATCTTCACACGATACTCCTGCTCTCTGTCTATCCCTTTAATTTCCAGAAATCCTCATTTATTTTCAGTGTCTTGGCTTCCACAGCCTTATGTGTCAGAAAAGTGACCAAGTTCAGCAGTCTCTGAGTGAAGATATTTATTCTCATCTGAATGCAGAGTGCCCTGTCTGTACCTAATGTTGTGGCCCCTTGTTCTTTGACGTCCCAGTCAGGGGAATTATCATCCCTGCTTCCGATCTGTCTCACCCTGTCAGAATTTTGGATATTTCACTGAGATCACCACTCATTTTCCTAAACCCCACGGAATACAGGCCAAGTCGCCTCAAACTCTGTTCGCACAACAAGCCTGTCTTCCCAGAGATCAGTCTGGTCATCCTTCACTGCTCTCCCTCAATGTCAGATTTGTCCTTTATTGATAAGGAGAGCAAAACCGCACAAAATACTGCACAATGTTCGAGATGGGGTCTCACCAAGGGCCTGTACAGCTGCAGTAAGACATCCTTACTCCTATACTCAAATACTCCTGAAATGAAGGTCAACGGGCTATTTAACTTCCAAACTGCTTTCTGTTCCTGCAATATTGCTTTCAGTGACTGGTGTACAAAGACATCCAAATCCTTTTCAATGTTACAGCTATCCACTTGGTGGATCTATGCACACTGGTCAGGGTGTCAGTGCCATTCCCAGTATTGACTTCTGCTTTCAGAACTCACAGCCCTGCATGGCCTTCACAGGTCGGCGCAGAAGGAAGCAAAAATGCAGCTTTAGTTCCTTTATAGATCAACATTTTTCAATCAATCCATTTTCAATTGATCGGCTGGCATTCTACTGTTCCCAACAAAGTGCACAACGTCACATCTCCCCCATTGCTCTCCATCTGCCACGTAGTTGCACAGTCACTCCAGTTGTCTCAATCACCTTGGAGCTTTTTGACATTCTGCTCACCCACTCACAATCCAACATCGTCGTTTAATGCCATCAGCAGACTTGGGAATATTGCATTTGAGACCCTCAACCAAAGATATGATGTGTATTGGGAATAGCTGGTCCCAAACCCCGATCCTTACTATATCCTCCAAGCCTTCCATTCTAAAAAAAAGTTTTATTCCTACTCACTATTCCCTGCCAGCTCTCCCATTCTAAAACCATGACCATATATTAGCCACAGTCCCATAGGATTCAAATTTGCACAACAGGTTTGGGGCTTTATCAAAAATCTTTCTGAAAATCCAATCGTATTGCATTGATAGCTTCTCCATAATTTTGCTAAAATTCACTTTCTCAGATATGATTCCCATTTCATAAATCTGTGTTGACTTTGTCTATGCCCATTATGTTCTGTAACAATACTTTCTCTCGAACTCTTTACTTGGTAATTTCATTCTATTCTCTTTTTCTCACCAGACTAAAATTTCATGGTATTGCTGGGAAGCTTTGTTTTTGCTTTGGTATCTTCTATGAAGACAGAATGAAGTAGTTGCTTCATAGTTCTGCCATTTCCCTGTTCTCCATTCTCCATTCTCTGGTTTCAGGCTGTACTGAGCTGCAATTGCTTTATCTTACCTTTCACACTGGCATATCTTTAGAAGCTATTACAGTTCACCGTATAACTCTCATTGATATACTCTTCGGAAAAGCATCAATTTCTGTCTTAAACATTTAATGATGAGCATTCCACAATCATACAATCACAGAAACACAGACTCCATATCGTTCGCAATACAGCACGATCGACATTAGTCCCACTTTCTGACATGAGGCCCAGAACCAGGCATGTTATGACACTGCAAAAACTCGTCCAAGGACTTTGCATTGTTGTGACAACCATTCTCTCCCTTCCGGACCCCAACATCTTCTGGGTGACAAAATATCTTTAAATTCTCTCTGAACCTCAAGCACTTCACTTGTTCACTTGTTCTTGACTAAAAGGAACAGTTGCTGTCTATCCACTCTGTCCATGCCCCTCGTAATCTTATCCTTCTGAATCACGTCCCCTCAGCCTCCTCTGCTCCAAAGTAAACAACCGAGCTTCTCCAGCCTCTTTCCATTGCTGATTCGCTCCATCCCAGGGAACATCCTGGTGAATCCCCACCAAACCCCACCCCCCTCAGTGTACTGACATCATTTCAGAATGTGGTATCCAGAACTGCACACTGCATACCATCTTGCCCTAACCAAACTCCTGTATAACTCTTATAATCTATGTCTACGACTCCTAAGCCTTTTTAGCTCGACTATTAACCTGTTCATCCACATTCAGGTATGTGTGTGAAAGCACCCTCTGAGATTCCTAGTATGCTGCCATTCATTGAGTCCTCCCCTGCCTGGTTCCTTCTCCCAAAGTGCATCAACTCATATTTATCAGCGTTACATTTCATCTGCCGTCGATCTGCATTTCTGACCATTCCGTCTGTATCTTCCTGCAACATAAGGCCTTCCTCCTCGCTACCAACCACCCGGCCAATCTTTGTGTCCAACTCAAACTGATTTATCACACTATCCCCCACTTTCCCCTCCACATTCTCATCTCCATCATTTATGATAACCATAAATGATAAGGTTAAAAATCACACAAAACCAGGTTACAGTCCAAAAGGTTTATTCGCTAGTACTAGCCTTCGAAGCGCTGCTTCTTCATCAGGTGGTTGTGCACTTTGAAAGTTTCTGCCTCCAATTAAACCTGTTGTACTATAACCTAGTATTGTGTGATTTTTAATGTTGTCGAACCCAATCCAACACCAACTCCTCCGAATCACAAATATTTGCTTGGATCCCTTCCGTTCATCTAAAAAGCTTGGAACACACTTACTACCTTCCATTAGTCTACAATGGCTTCCAGTCTCTGCAGGATGTACAGGAAAATAAAACACAGTCATCGACTACGTAATTAATACTTCCATTGGTGCCTTATTTCTGACATTTTGATACGAAGTAAATCTGTTTTGTCAGACTTAGTAATGCTCAATCTCGTTACATTTTCAAGTACTGCCCGTTTACTGATATAAATTGGCTTTATGTCTTTACTTCCATAAGCTCTATTTGATCACTTGCTTTTCTGGGTGAGTTTCTGGATCCTCCTCCATGAAGACAGATGCAAAGTAACTGGTTATTTTCTTGGCCATTTCCTTGTTCTCCTCAATAAACTCTCCTCTCCCGATTACAAATTTCCACATTTGACATTGCTTTTATTTTGTTTCCTTTGAATTATAGATAGTAGTTTGATGCAGTCTTTGTGTTCCTGTTTGTTAGCATGCATGTTCGCATTTTGATTTCCTTCACAGCTTCATGGCCCTCCTTTTCTGAATCATCAATTTCTGAAAATTCTCAGGTTTCCACAATTTCTGGAATTCTTCTGAAGTCACTTCCTATGATTAATATTATCTTTAATTTGTTACGTTAACCATCATTAAGTCACTTGCTCACTCTGTGGTGTTTTTAAGTTCAAGAAAGACTTTGCAGTACTTCTATAAATCTCCTGATCCTGACCAGATCTATTCAGGAATTCTGCAGGTGGATAAGAGAAGAAATTACGGGAGCTCTGGTTGGTACTTTTCCAACTTTGCTGGGCAATGGGTGAGGTCCCGGAGGACTGGATGATAGTGAATGCTGTGCCCTTATTCAAGGAGGGCTACAAAGATAAACCTGGGAGCTATAGACCAGTAGAACTAACATCAGTAGTGGATAGTTATTTGAGAAGATTCTGAGATAAGATATACCGAGGAAACTCGATTATCCGATTGAGATGGACGGAGCACTACTTCATTCAGATAATTGATTATTCAGTTAATTGATCTACTCTTGGGCTTGGGGTTTTATGTGAAGTCTGCTCTCCATTCAGGAGACAAGGCAAAAGCACACTACGTGCGAGACCCCACCCCGCCTTGTCCACTCCCACCCTGCCCCATTTATTCTCCGCCCACCCCGAACCCAGTCCACTCCCAGCCCGCCCACAACCCCATCCACTCCCACCCTACATCCCTGTCTGCCCCCACGCAACCTCAAACCGCCTGCTCCCACGCCCCTAGCCGCCCGCCCAAATCCTCATCCGCTCTCACCCCATTCCACTGCCCGCCCCCGCCCGCCCCAACCCTTTTCGCTCCAACCCCAACACCGCCCCCACCAGCCCACAACCCTGTTCAACACCACACCCATCTGCCTCTGCCCGTTCTTAACCCTGCAACACCAACATCGGTCCCCTAACACTACACGCCCAACCATCCACACCCATCGTCCAAATCCCATCCACACACCCGCACGCCTCTTACCCTGCGCCCCCAACCCCGCACCCCCAACCATCCCCACCCATCTTCGGACTCCCGTCCTTGCCCCCATCCGCCCCTAGCCCTGTGCCCCCAAACCGGTATCCCCAACCAGCTTCCCCAGGGCAGCCAGACTGTACACCAACACGACAGCTGCTGCTGTCTTTGTGGGGTAAGTCTTCAAATAGCACACACATACACACACACACACACACACACATACACACACACACACACACGTTTTGACAAGATCCACCTTTGCTGTGTACAGGACAATGTTGACCCAGTTATCTGGTGAGGGGGGGTTTAGGGTAAACCCCTGTGTAGAACTCCAGGGAAAGTGTGGGGTGAGAGAGAGAGAGAGAGAGAGAAGGCGGGAGCTCAGTCTTTTGGAGACGGTGCCTGGACTGTTCTTGGCAGTATTTTAGTAAGACAAGTTTTTTTTAATCATTGTACCTACAAACAAAAGACGCAATCAGGGTTGAAAGGCATAATGTTTCTATCGGGACCTTGAGGTCCCCTTCGGATAATCCAAATTTCGGATAATTGATATTTGGACAATCGTGGTTTCTCTGTACATGCACTTGAAAGACAGGGTTTGATTAGCAGCAGTCAGCATGATTTTGTGCAAGAGAGATCATGGCTCTCAACCTTGTTACAGTACTTTGATGAAGTGACGAGGAACAGTGATGAGGGAGAATGGTAAACATAGCCTATATGGATTTCAGTAAAGCCTTTGATAAGGTTACAGAAGATCAGCTACTCTGGAATGTTTGATCGCCTGGAATCCAGGGGGAGGTGGTAAATTAGATACACAATTGGCTTGGTGGTAGGAAGCAGAGGGTAATGTAGGAAGGATGCTTGTCGGACTGGAGACCTGTGAATAGTGAAATAACTCAGGGGTTGGTGCTGGGAACATTGTTTTTTTCCATTTATATGTGTGTGTGTATAATACATAATACTATATATATATATATATATATATATATATATATATATATATATATGTACACGCTCTCATCCACATCATTGATGCATGTAATATGTTTTTTATATATATATAATACATATATATATATATATATATATATAAATATATAATTTACCTACTACATACATCTATGATCTAGATGAGAATGCACAGGCATGATTTGTAAGTTTGATGACGACACTAAAATAGGCAGCATCATGGAGAGTGAGGAAGGTTATTAGGAATTTCAGAAATTTCAGCAGTACCTTGATCAGCTGGAGAAGTGGACTGAGAAATGGAAAATTCAGTTTAATACATATCGGTGTAAGTTCTTGCATTTTAGAAAGTTGAGTCAAGGTTCGAGTTTCATGGTGAATGATTGGGCCTTAAGGAGTTTAGTGGAGCAGAGGGACCTTGGAGATCAGGTGCACGGTGCTCTGAAAGCTGATTCACAGTCGGCAGGGCAGTGAAGAAGGCTTTTGGCACACTGGCTTTCATCAGTCAGAGCACTGAGTATCGAAGTTGAGGAGTTACATCGCAGTTATACAGGACGCTGGTGAGGCATTATTTGAAGCGTCATTGTCAGTTTTGTTCAGTTTGCTATAGGAAGGATGTTATTAAACTGGAAAGAGTGCAGAAGAAATTTACAAGGACGTTGCTAAGGTCTTAATGGTCTGAGCTTTAGGAAGAGGTTGGACAAGCTAGGACTTTTTACTTTAGAGTATATGAGACTGATAGAGATCTTATAGACGCTTAAAAGATCACAGTAGGCATGGATAGAGTGAATGCACCCAGTCTTTTCTTCCCAGGGCTGGACAGCAATGACGGAATAGAGGGCATCATTTTATGGTCAGGGGGTAAGAATAAAAGGGAAACTGACGAGCAATGATTTTTACACACATCTTGGCATGCATATGGAATGAGCTGCTCGGGGAAGTGGTTGAGGTGGATACATTAACAACATTTAAAAGGCATTTGGACAAATAGACGGATAGGAAAGGATTAGAAGGATACAGGGCAAGGCGGGAAATGAGTTTGTGTGAATGGACATTTTGTTCAGAATGGATCAGTTTGAGCTGAAGGACCTGTGTCCGTGCTCTAGGACTCTATGAGTCGAATAACCATTGCTTGTCTCCCACTGAATGTTATATTGTACTTTCCCAATTTACTGGAGTGAACTTGACCCTCTACCCTCCAGGCTTCCATGATGTTTGACCAGAATGTTCACACATTTGATATTGCATGCGGACGCCATGTAAAATGTACCTTATTAACGTCACTATTCCTCAAAAGCTGCTTCAGAGTAAGGTTAGTAATTAGTCTTTCTTACCACACAACACCAACTCCGAAATAACCTGTTCTCAAGTTTGGTTCACAACATACACTTCAACCCACATCATATACACTTACGGAATTTATTATTCACAGCATGTGCAGTCACTTAGTTAACGCAGTTTAGAAACAACTTGAGACCATCCAATAAGACTGCAGTATTCACAATACTTGCATGTGTAATTTCCAGAGCACATGATGCTCAGATTTTCTGCTACTGTTTTGGTTTAGATATATAAAACACCAATGTTTGTTTCTCCTTGCTATTTGTAAGCTCTACCTAAAAATGATTCTGTGAAAGCTGAGTGACACGGTCTGGGTCGTGATTAATGATAGACATGGATAAGACATTCGGGAGGCTCACCTCGACGCTGGGATGGCTGAGATCGGTTCCAGTTGGGAGCAACGAGGCAGTGATGGAAGAGTATTGGCCCAGCGGCAAAGATGGCACCTGAGGATCAGCAACTTCGATGTTGGTGGTCTCTGGTGTAGATGGTAATGAAGCTGGTGTCCAGTAATGGGGGATGCAGGTGTCACCGATAGTAAGGAGCTGACTCAGGACCCATGGATTTTCTTCTAGCTATACCTTTCTTTTTTTTCAGTATTAAAATTATTTAAAACGGTGCCAGTTTGATGCAGAAATGTCTTGTATTTACCCTGTAAAATACATCTGAGAGAAAACTCAAAATCGATATCAAAATATTCCACTCATTGTTTCCTGCCAACTATGCCGTGCTAAGGCCATGTCCATACATTAGCACCAGTTCCATAAGATGTGATGTGCACACTAGTTTTGGGACTTTACTGAAAAACTATCCAAAACTTCAAATGCATTACATCCATTGCTTCACCATAATTAACTAACCAGCCAGTATCTCAAATATGATTCCCATTTCATACATTTATGCTGACGTTGTCTATGTTCATTACTTTCAATCCCAATATTTTCTACAAAACCATATATTTACTAATTTCATTCTTTTTTTTTCCACATGACTTGGGTTTCCTAGCCGTGCTGGGAGTTTTTTTTGTTTTGTTCATTTTTTTTCTGTGAAGACAGAATTGAAGTACTTGCTTCACAGTACCACCATTTCACCGTTTTCCATTCTCCATTCTCTGGTTTCAAATTGCAATAGCCTGCTATTTTTCAATTACTTTCACAATAACATACTTTTGGAAGCTATTGCAATTGAAACATACAACCTTTATGAATACGTGTTTTCAGAACTCAGCAATTTCTGCCTTCGGCTGCTCAATGACTACCCTTCCACAATCATACAATCAGAGAAGAAGATATTCTGCACCATCAGAAATACAGCACGATATACATTATTCCCACATTCCTACATGCAGCCTGTAGGGGGAATATTATTAGACTCTGATGCTGGTCCATGTACTTCTTAACGGTTGTGAGGTGACCCAGGACAACACCCCTCTCAGGGAGTGCATTCCAGACCATAACACTCTCTGGGTGAAAAACAATTGTCAAATTCTCTCTAAACCTCAACGCCTTCACTTTAAACATCTTATCCCTTGTTCTTGGCCTTTTGACTAAAAGGAACAGCTGCTGTCTGTCCACCTTGTCCATGTCTCTTGTAATCTTATCCTTCTGACTCACGTCCCCTTCAGCCCTATATATTCCAAAGTAAACAACCCGAGCTTATCCAATCTCTCTTCATCCCTGATAAGCTCCATCCCATGAAACATCTTGGTGAATCTCCTCTTTACCCCCTCCAATGCAATCACATTCTTACTGTAATGTATCTCCCAGAACTGCACGCAGCATTCTATCTATGGCCTAACCAATGGCGTGTTTAGATCATATTATGTACGCCACGATGAATAAACAAAATGCCTACAGTCCCATGTGCTTTTTTAACTAGCTTATTACCCTGTCCAATCACAGTCAGAGATGTGTGGAGATGTACCCTCTGAGCTTCCTAGTGTGCTGCCATTCATTGAATATTCCCCTGTATGGCTCCTTCTTCCAAAGTGCATCATCTCATATTTATCAGGGCTATATTCCATCTGCCATTGATCTGCCCATCTGACCATTCCATCTGTATCTTCCTGTAAAATAAGGCCTTCCTCTGAACTGTCACCACCTGGCTAATAGTTGTGTCAAACACAAACTTACCTATCACACGCCTCAATTCTCCCCTCACACGACCCCTCCACAGTCACATCTACAACATTTATGAATACCACAAATAATAAAATACACTGCACTGCTCCCTGTGGTACACCAAAAGACACTGGTCTATCTCCATCACATTTTCTGTAATGTGGGACCACATTAGCTGCTCTCCAGTCCTCTGAAACCTCCCTTGTGGTCAGATTTGACTTAAACATTTGGTCAGATCATGTCCTCTCTTGTCTGAAACATTATCCAGTGATACAACTTATTTGGATTTACATCATCCCAACTTGCATCTTAGTTGAGAGCTCTCAATGCATCTTCTCGAATTCTATACCTGCATCCTCTGTCTCCCAGGTAAAACAGATAGGAAGCACTCATGTAATAATCCATCAATGTTCCCCAGCTTCACATACTGATTGCACCCTTGGTTTCTAATTGGCTCTAACTGTTCCCTGCTTATTCTGTTCTACTTGCTGTTTTTTGGTAGAGGGTATTGGAATTCTCTTTAACGTTGCCTGCTGCACTTCTTCAAGCACCTGTATTATTAAGTCTCCTGTGTGTGAATTTTCTAAGTTTCCCTGACATCACCTCTCATTCTTTGAAACAGTACAGAACACGGGTATCATCTCATCCTCACTCCATGCAGCCTGTGCAGAACGCCTTTACTTCTATGTTCCCATTCCCTTTAAATGAAGGCCAACTTCATGTTTAGCTTTCCATTTCCAAATGTCCATCCAGAACGGCTTTGGTTTAATATTATTTACTACTCACTGACTGAGCTCTTAAACCTGAATATCTAACTATATCACACCTACTGGTTTTCCATTGTCTCTGTCTACAAAAACAGCTTCAAACCATTTCAAATAAAGTCATTAAAGATGATTTTTTTTCGGGGGAGATCCAAGATATTAGCGACCCAGTAGATTTGCCCTACTCATCTTTACGGCAGAACCCAGACAAAGTGGTGCATTCACCTTCTCTTTCTTACCCATTGTGGTAAAAATACTGATGCCCTGTATTGCTGTATGTCAGTTGAAGTGAGTAAGGAAAATGACTAAAGGTAAAGGACCACGTGGATCGCAACTAGCAGGCACTGCCATGCAGCAACGGATACGCCTGCGGCCGTGGCGTCGGCCTCTGCGAGCCCACCAGGGGACTTACTATGAGAGCAGAGCTTGGTCATGGAGTAAGTAAACCTCCGAGATAAGGTTGATTCAGAGATGGAGGAGACCCAGACCATGCTGGAACCGATCTCGGCCATGCTGCAGAAGCATGACTAGGAGATCCAGCGTCTCAGACACATGTCATGGAGGTGGAGTAGTGGACTGTGTCCTCTGAAACTACAGTGGAATCTTCAGCAGATCGGGTCCAGGCCTTGGGATGGCGGGTACCGGGCGTGGAGGAGCAGATCAACTTTGAAAATCGAGGCCATCATAAGAATATCTGCCTTGTCGGGCTGGCGGGACGGGAAGAAGAAGGCAGCCCGTCAGTTTCTGGAGTAATGGCTTCGGTAGTTTTTGAAGCTGGAATTCGAGGGGGGCCAGGTGCAGGTCGAGCAGGCCCACCAGATCGCAGTGCACAAGCCCGGGTGAGACCAGCACCCCCGCCCAGCCCTTGTGCAACTCCAGCACTATGGAGAGAAACAAATGGTTCTCCAGCACTGGGGAAGGATCCACAGGTTTTAATATCCAAATGATCATGCATAATGTTTTTCCAGGACCTTTCTACGGCCATGATCCACAAGAGGCAGGCCTTTAATAAGGTAAAAAGGAGGCTGAGGGAATTGAATATTCAGTATACTGTAAGATACCCGACAGTATTACGTTTCAACTACGGAGGGTCCATGTTTAATTTTGACTCACGAGAAAATGCAAAGGATTTCCTGTACACCTTAAGATAGATTGGCTGGCTCAAATAATATGAACAATCATGTTCTCTTTGTTTCCTCTGTGGTTTCCCTCGTTTACATGGTTTTGTTTTTTTTTAATTTGTGGGGGTCCCATTCATTTCTTTTTCTCTCTTTTCTCCTTTCTTCCTTCCCTCCCATTAACCTTTTTTTCTACAATTTCCTTTTTGTTTCTCTCTCTTAGTACGGAATAGGGGTAGTGTTCAGGGGGTGGGGAGGTTGGGGAGGGTTACATTTTTTTCATCAGGACTGCCTTGGATATGGATGGGACGGGTTGAGTGCCCACTTTTAATTTTCTTGTTGTAAGACACATGTAACTTTTTAAAGTTTGTTTTGTCTGGGTTGGCGAGCAGCTTCAGCTAGTAGGAGCCAAGGGGGATTAGTGGGTAGTATGAGCACTCCCTGTGGGGAAGGAGGGAGTATCACCTCTTATTTGTGTTATATGTTGGTTCATTGTACAAGGAGTTGTTAGGAGTTTTGAGTTGGTAGTTTTTGCAGTTGTATTTTCAAGTTTATACGAACTGTTTACCACTTTCTCAGAGTGCGCAATAAAAGGGGTCCTTCCTCACAGGGGGATCACGGGCTGTTTCGGATGGCTATGGCTAACCGCTCGTTTAAATAGTGTACCTGGAACATTAAACGGGAGTCATTCACCAATTGATGCTTTCAGGCCTTAGAAAGGGAAGGGTCGATGTAGCCTTGGTGCCAGAAAAAAAAAGGCATCTAACCGATAAGGAACATTTAAAGTTACAGAAGAGAGTGTTTGACTGGGTGTTATTTTCATCCTTTAATTCAAAATGTAGAGGAGTAACTTTTCTCATTCAGAAGTACCTTCTAGATCAGTTTTTTGGCCAAATTAATGACGAATGTCACCTGTTTCTGATCCATAAAGCTTTAATACAGAGAGGAATATGGGAGAGAGTCATAGAGTCATAGAGATGTTCAGCATGGAAACAGACTCTTCAGTCCAACCCATCCATGCCGACCAAATATCCCAACCCAATCTAGTCCCAACTGCCAGCACCCAGCCCTTATCCCTGCAAACTCTTCCTTTTCATATTCCCATCCAAATGTCTCTTAAATTTTGCAATTGTACCAGCCTCCATCACTTCGTTTGGTAGCTCATTCCATACACGTATCACCCTTGAAAGGTTGCCTCACAGGTCTCTTTTATATCTTTCCCCTCTCACACTAAACCTATGCACTCTAGTTCTGGACTCCCCGACCCCAGGGAAAAGACTTTGCCTGTTTACCCTATCCATGACCCTCATAATTTTGTGTAACTCTCTAAGGTCTCCCCTCAGCCTCCGATGCTCCAGAGAAAACAGCCCCGGCCTGTTCAGACTCTCCCTATAGCTGAAACCCTCCAACCCTGGCAACACCCTTGTAAATATTTTCTGAACCCTTTCAGGTTCCACAACATCTTTCCGATAGGAAGGAGACCAGAATTACACGCAATATTCCAAGAGTGACGCAACCATTGGCCTGTACAGCCGCAACATGACCTCCCAACTCCTGTACTCGGTACTCTGACCAATAAAGAAAAGCATACCAAACGCCTTATTCACTATCTTATCTACCTGCGACTCCACTTTCAAGGAGCTATGAACCTGCACTCCAAGGTATCTTTGTTCAGCAACACTTCCTAGGACCTTACCATTAAGTGTACAAGTGCTGCTAAGATTTGCTTTCCCAAAATGCAGCACCTCGCATATATCAGAATTAAACCCCATCTGCCACTTCTCAGCCCATTGGCCCAACTTGTCCAGATCCTGTTGGAAACTGAGGAAACCCTCTTTGCTGTCCACTACACCTCCAATTTTGGTGTCATCTGCAAACTTACTAACTGTTAATTTTATGCTCGCATCCAAATCATTTATGAAAATGCCAAAAAGTAGAAAGCCCAGCATTGATCTTTGTGGCACTCCACTGGTCAGAGGCCTCCATTCTGAAAAACAACCCTCCACCACCACACTCTCTCTTCTACCTTTGAGCCAGTTCTGTATCCAAATGGCTAGTTCCCCCTGTATTCCATGACATCTAACCTTGCTAATCAGTCTCGCATGGGAAACCTTGTCGAGCGCCTTAATGAAGTCCATATCGATCACATCTACTGCTCTCCCCTCATCTATCTTCTTTGTTACTTCTTCTAAAAACTCAATCAAGTTTGTGAGGCATGTTTTCCCACGCACAAAGCCATGTTGACTGTCCCGAATCAGTCCTTGCCTTTCCAAATACATGTACATCCTGTCCCTCAGGATTCCCACCGCCGAGGTCAGGCTCACCAGTCCATAGTTCCCTGGTTTGTGTTTACCGCCCTTTTTACACAGTGGCACCACGCTTGCCAACCTCCAGTCTTTCGGCACCTCACGTGCGACTATTGATGATACATATATCTCAGCAAGAGGCCCAGCAATCACTTCTCGAGCTTCCCACAGATTTCTCGGGTACACCTAATCAGGTCCTGGGGATTTCTCCAACTTTACCCGTTTCAAGACATCCAGCACTTCCTCCTCTGTAATCTGGACATTTTGCAAGATATCACCATCTATTTCCCTACAGTCTATATCTTCCATATCCTTTTCCACAGTCAATACTGATGCATTTAGTATCTCCCCCAATTTCTTCAGCTCCACACAAAGGCCGCTTGCTGATCTTTGAGGGGCCCTATTCTCTCCCTAGTTATCCTTTTGTCCTTAATATATTTGTAAAACCCCTTTGCATTCTCCTTAATTATATTTGCAAAAGCTATCTCATGTCCTCTTTTTGCCCTCCTGATTTCCCTCTTAATTATGCTCCTACTCCCTTTATACTGTTCTCAGGATTCACTCGATCTATCCTGTCTACACCTGACATATGCTTCCTTCTTTTTAACCAAACCATCAATTTCTTTAGTTATCCAGCATTCCCTATATCTACCAGCCATTCCTTTCACCTTGACAGGAATATACTTTCTCTGGATCCTTGTTGTCTCATTTCTGAAGGCTTCCCATTTTCCAGCCATCCCTTTACCTGCGAAAATCTGCCTGTAATCAGCTTTCGAAAGTTCTTGCTTGATACCGTCAAAATTGGCCATTCTCCAATTTAGAACTTCAATTTGTAGATCTGGTCTATCCTTTTCCATCACTATTTTAAAATGAATAGAATTATGGTCGCTGGCCCCAAAGTTCTCTCCCACTGACACCTCAGTCACCTGCTCTGCCTTATTTCCAAAGAGTAGGTCAAGTTTTGCACCTTATCTAGTAGGTACATCCACATATTGAATCTGAAAATTGTCTCGTACGCACTTAAGAAATTCCTCTCCATCTAAACCTTTAACACATTGGAAGTCCCAGTCTATGTCTGGTAAGTTAAAATTCCCCTACCATACCCCCCTATTATTCTTACAGATAGCTAAGATCTCCTTACAAATTTGTTTCTCAATTTCCCTCCGACTATTGGTGGTGGTGGTGGGGGGGGGGGTCTATAATACAATCCCAATAAGCTGATAATCTCTTTCTTATTTCTCAGTTCCAGCCAAATAATGTCCCTGGATGTATTTCCGGGAATACCGTCCCTTGGCACAGCTATAATGCTATCCCTTGTCAAAAATGCCACTCCCCCTTCTCTCTTGCCTCTCTTTCTGTCCTTCCTGGAACATCAATCTGCCAGTCCTGCCCATCCCTGAGCCATGTTTCTGGAATTGCTATGATATCCCAGTCCCATGTTCCTAACCATGCCCTGAGTTCATCTGCCTTCCCTGTTAGGCTCCTTGCATTGAATACATGCAGTTTAATTTATCAGTCCTACCTTGTCCCTGCCTGCCTTGACTGTTTGACTGACTTCTGATCTCAACTGTAACAGTATCAGATTTATCTCTTTCCTCACTAGCTCCGTGGGTACCCCATCCCCAACTTACTAGTTTAAATCCTCCCGAGCAGTTCGAGCAAATTTCCCTGTCTGAAAATTATACCCCTTCCAATTTAAGTGCTATCCATCCTTCTTGTACAGGTCACGTCTACCCCAAAGGACAGTCTAATGATCCAAAAATGTGAGTCCTTCTCCCATGCACCAGCTCCTCAGCCATGCATTCATCTTCTCTACCCTTCTGTTCCTAGCCTCAATAGCTTGAAGCACTGGGAGTAATCCAGATATTACTACCCTTGAGGACTTCTTTTTAAATTTATGCCCAACTCTCTGTAATCCCCCCTCAGAATCTCAACCTTTTCCCTTCCTATATCGTTGGTTCCAATGCGGACAATGACCTCTTGCTGAACCCTCTCCCCGGTGAGAACATTCTGCACCCTCTCTGAGACATCCTTGATTCTGGCACCAGGGAAACAACACTCCATTCTGTTTTTCCTCTGCTGGCCACAGAAATGTCTGTCTGTACCTCGGACTACAGCATCCCCTAACACAATTGATCTCTTGGAAGCCGATGTACCCCTCATTGCATTAGAGCCAGTCTCAATACCATAAACTTGGCTGTTCGTTCTACGTTCCCCTGAGAATCCATGACCCCCTACATTTTCCAAAATAGCATACCTGTTTGAAATGAGTACATCCACAAAAGACTCCTGCTCTAGGTGCCTACCTCTCTTACCCTTCTTGGAGCTAACCCATCTATGTGACTGTATCTGAGACTTTCCCCCTTCCTGTAATTGCCATCCATCACATACTGTTGCTGTTGCAAATTCTTCATCGCTTCTAATTGTCTATCCAACCGATCCATTTAATCTGATAATGTTCGCATCCAACAGCATTTATGGCAGATATAATCCGCAATAACCCTTAAACTCTCTTTAAACTCCCACATCTGACAAGAAGTACATATCACTGCAAAGGCCATTTTTGCTCCTTCACAATTTACGGACCCAGAAAATAACATCGTCTTATTCCTCTACAAAACACTGCACCAGGTTAAATTAATAGCTATGGCTTTTATTTTAAGTTTAATCAAGAGACGTATCTCCAAAAACATATAATCCAGAAAGAATCCACTATACTCACTACTGCAGCCTTTCTATTGGACAGAATAAAAACAACGATTAACTGATCTGATTCTGTGTTGTGAACTTTGCACAAACATGTTTCTCCAAGATTAGTTGTGAAATTCACTGTTTATTAGTTTTTGCAGACGCACTCCGATGTCCAGCGATACACTAATTCGAAAACAGCAAAGGCAGTAATTGTGCAGGTTCTCTCTCTCTCTCCCGTCCCCCCCCCCCCCCCCCCCCCCCACCCCCAGCACTGTCCTCAACATGTGCTTCTTCTGTCTGTTCTTCCCGCTTTTGAAACTGCTGTTGTTTTGACATTGTTTTTTTTTCCCCAAAGTTCCAAAACAATACAACAGCATATAAAACAGTAATTGCTGCTCCTGGAATTCGAGGAAATCACCTCCAGCATCTAAAATACCTCAAAGAAGGAGCAGCTCTTACAGCCAGAAAGTTGTCCCGTCCTCCATCTTGCCCTTGGTACACCCTTCAAGCTAACGGATGCACTCTCCAGGTTGATGGCCCTTGGGGGGTGTCATACAATTTTAGGGGGAGACTTTAACTGATATATGGACCCCAAGGTGGATAGTGTCTTACGGGTTCTCGACGGTATTTCCCTGCAATCCAGGCAGCTGGTGGATCTAAACAGGGATCTGGGCTTGGTGGATGTGTGGAGATTGTTCACCCTTCGGTTAGGGACTTCACCTTTTTACCTAACCCACATAAGTGCCAAACTAGGATTGACATGTTTTTGCCCCAATGGCCTTTTTGAATTCTGTGCTGTCCTGTAGAATTGGAAAGATAGCCATTTCTGATCATGCAACAGTGTACATGGAGGTTTAGGATGGTGGCAATGGGACAGGCTCGCAGTAGTGGTGCATAGATACTTTCCTCCTGAAGGATAGCTAGTCATAGAGTTGTAGAGATGGAAACAGATCCTTCAGTCAAACCCATAAATGCCGAGCAGATATCCCAACCCAATCTAGTCCCACCTCCCAGCACCCAGCACATATCTCTCCAAACGCTTCCTATTCATATATCCATCCAAATGCCTCTTAAATGTTGTAATTGTACCAGCCTCCACCACATCCTCTGGCAGATCATTCCATATACGTACCACCCTCTGTGTGAAACAGTTGATCCTTGGGTCTCGTTTATATCTTTCCACTCTCACCATAAACCTATGCTCTCTAGTGCTGGACTCCCCGACCCCAGGGAAAAGACTTAATCTATTTCTCCTATCCATGCCCCTCATAATTTTGTAAACCTCTATAAGGTCACCCTCAGGCTACAGGGAAAACAGCCCCAGCCTGTTCAGTCTCTCCCTGTAGCTGAAATCCTCCAACCTTGGCAAGATCCTTGTAAATCTTTTCTGAACCCTTTCAAGTTTCACAACATCTTTCCGATAGGAAGGAGACCAGAATTGCACGTAATATGCCAACAGTGGCCTAACCAATGTCCTGTACAGCCGCAACATGACCTCCCAACTACTGTACTCAATACTCTGACCAATAAAGGAAAGCATACCAAGCACCTTTCTCACTATCGTATCTACCTGCGACTCCACTTTCAAGGAGCTATGAACCTGCACTCCAAGGTCTCTTTGTCCAGCAACACTCCCTTGCACCTTACCATTAAGTGTATAAGTCCTGCGAAGATTTGCTTTCTTATTGAATATTTTTCATGGGATTTTAAAAATTTTGTACATCAGTTTGGATGGCCAGTAATCCAACGGTGCTTTGGGAGACTGCCAAGGCCTATGCAAGGGGTTTGATTATTTCTTACTCGGCGACTCGGAAGCGGTAGAAGGGAGAGCAGCAGTTGACAGAGCGCATTTTGACAGACCGTCTGTAACTAAGTTGCAGCAGATGACAATGCTCCGGGCTGCGCTGAACGCTTCAGTCACCCAGACAGCAAAAAGAGCGAACTCATTTCCAAAACAGAGGGTATTCGAGTAATGTGATAACCCGGGTAGATATCTGGCATACTTGGCCAGAAAGAAGAGTGCCCCCAGTCTATCACATCCATTAGCGTGTGTGCTGTTAAAATCATCTGCGATCCCAGAAAGATTAATCCAGCATTCATGAAGTTCTTTTCTGGGCTCTTCCAGTCAGAGGGCTGTAAGGACAGAATGGCGACAATGAAGCCCTTTTTTAGTACCCTGGACCTCCCAGGTGTAAATTCAGAGCAGGCGTCTCTTTTGAATTCCCCTCTGACAAGCCAAAAGATACAGGAGGCGGTGAGGCAGCTCGAGAGTGGTAAAGCACCGGGCCTAGATGGATTTTAGAGTGAGATTTAAAAGGAGTTCGTAGACATGCTGACTGGGCCAATGTTGGATATGTACAATTCTTCATACAGTCAGGCCTGCCTCCCATCCTCTCCGAGAGAAGGAAATATTTGACTTATTCTCCCGAAGATTGCACTTCATAAAGGCCTTTATCCTTATTAAATGTGGACTTTCATATTTTGGTGAAAATGCTGGCGTTGAAGCTGGAGAAGTTATTGCCCTTCATTGTGAAATAGGACCAGACAGGTTTTATTAGGAGTCACAGGTCATCTAATAATAATAGGAGAGTGCTAATATGGTTCACGTGTGCCAGCAAGGGTCAGTTCCAGGCTTGGTAGTGGATGCAGAGAAAATATTTGACCGGGTGGAGTGGCCGTACCTCTATTATGTCCTGGAATAGTTTGACCTTGGAGAGGCTTTTGCCAGGTGGGTGACAGTATTATCTAGTCACTCATGGTATAAGGTCTGAAAATTTTAGCAATGGCAGAGTCAGCCGTCAAGGGTGTCCTCTTTCACCGTTACTATTTACATTGGTGATTGAGCCGTTGGCAGAACCCATCCGGAGGGACCACAATATTACTGCCCTGGAAATAGGATCAGGAAGGCAAAAGTTCACACTTTATGCAGATGGCGTTCTTCTCTTTCTAACTAACTCGATGATATCTGTGCCCCAAGTGATTAATGTATTTGGATCTTTCTCGGGGTATAAAACCAACTTTATGAAGTCGGAGACCATGCCTGTCTGGGTATTATTAGAGTACCTGATCTTGGAGGTGGAATCCGATTCCCTTTCAGATGGTCAGAGGGAGGTTTCTTGTATTTAGGCATTTATATCACCCCAGCCTTCAATCAGTTAGATAAAGCTATCTTCCGGCAGTTGCTCGAGAACATAAGGCAGGACCTTCAGCACCTTCTATATCCTGGTTGGGTAGAATATCTCCGGTCAAAATGAATGTGTTCCTCCGTTTATTATATCCCAGGCAAATGCACCCTTTGATACTGCCCAGTCAGCCTATACGGAGCTTTACAGTCGGCTTGGATTTTTAATTTAACATCACAGGCGGCCTCTTATGGAGCTCACCCAATTGCAGTTGAGTGATGTGGATTTTACACACTTTAACAAATACCAATTGAGTTCCCTCCTAGCCAATTTGGTTGATTTGATTTGCTAAGACCTGCGGTCAATGTGGTTGGACATCGATGTCTCCCAGACAAAATGTACCCTCATTAATCTGTTGTTCATGGACAAGATACTGACTGTTATGGACCATTGCAGAAATCCAATTGTCCTTAACACTGTTAAAGCATGGAGAATGATGCATTAATGTGAGGGCAATTTACAAAAAAAAACACTTCCCCTTTTACTCCCATTGTAGGATTGATGGATTCTGGCTTTTGGCTCTGGGAGGCCAGAGGAGTTTCCTGTTTGGGAGACTTAATTGGCAGGTGGGCGTGACGTCTTTCGAGCAGCTGAGACAGACATATGAGCTATCTCGGAGATTAGGGATTTTATACAGAGAAAGACTATATTAATGGTTAGTCGCCATAAGTCGAATATGGAGGTGAGAGTGCTTCAGTCCACGTGCACTCTCTCGGTCAGCACTCTCTAGCATTTAATAGGAGGTAGTGTCTCAAAGGACATCGAGCAGCTGTTTGGAGTTTGGGTTCAGCAATTGGGGGTGGAGATGTTCAACAGAGGAGTGGGCAGATATTTGGAAGAATGTCTGGAAGATTCCGATTTGCAATCGCACGCAAGCTATACAACTGAAGGTACTCCACAGGGTTTATTTGGCGTCGGAGTGGCGTGCCAAATTTAAGAACGGAGCGTTCCCAATGTGCCCAGATGTAAAACAGATGTTGGTACGCATTCTCATTGCTTATGGTCATGCCACAAACTTCGTAGTCATTGGGGCCCTGTAGCGAGTGTTTTGGAAGGGGTCTTGGGAACTGAGGTCAAGGTAGATCTGATGTCTGGCCTCTTGGGTTTGCCAAATCACCCATCTTTGGGAAGAAATTATTTATATACTTACATTTTGTGAGAGAAAGAACATTCTGATGAAGTGGCTGTCGGTAAATCCCCCAGGATTCTCGGGGTTGTGTAGGTTAGTTATGGAGCACATCCCCCTGGACTTCCTTACAATTATCGTGCACCAGAAAATAGAACTTTTTGATAGGACGTGGCGGCCCTTTTTGAAACATGTAGGCGCGGACATTTTGGCTATTTTGGTCAGGGCCTTTGTGTAACCATAAGCATTGTGTCTGATGTCCCAGATGCCCCATAGGAGGAAGAATTCTGATCAAACACGGCTTCACAGTGCCAGCTGTCGATACACTAAGGAGCCAATTGGTACCCACAACTGGAACATACAGGAGGGCTCAAGCCATACATCTTGCACAT